>NC_090443.1:922933040-923235934 GCF_031143425.1 Pleurodeles waltl | reverse complement strand
TGATGCATTCGTCCCAACACAGCACAATAAACAAGTACAGTGTGCACTTCTGACCTTATTCCCAAACACTGTTCAAGCTGCCTTGCCACAGGTCTCATACACCCCAAATCTGTGACTTACATTACCTGGAACAATCCATGTCCATTTCGTATGTCCAAACTGCATCAGATACCTGCCAATGTCACAGCTCTGAAATGTCCACATGAGGATGTCATGGTGAAGGTACCTGTACAAAGACAAAACAAGGAGTAGAGGCCTGAAAACATGACTATTACACAAATTATATGGCAAGCATCTGGAAAGGAAATTACATTGCAATGAGACTAACACAAACAAAGTAGCTACATCAAGGTGGGGATATGTCAAAGGCTAACCCTCCAGGCATCCTTTGACTGAATATTACAGAGTATTATTTCTCTAGTTGTTGCCAAAACACTCTACTCTACACATTATAGGAACTACAATTTTCGTACAGTCACAGTCATTACAACACATGACATACTTACACTCATGAAAAGTAGCTATTGATGAGATCTTCCAGCAAATCTGATCCTTCCTCTTCATCACTGTCATCCTAACTCTGCAAGGCAATGTTGTGCAGCATGCAGTATACCACAATGATTTGACACACTTTTCAGCGTGAGGAGAGGAGGGCTCCACCTGTCCAGTCCAGACAGTTAGATCTGGCCTTCAGAAGCTCAAAAGCACACTCCATTACCTGCCTTGTTCTTCCATGGGCCTCCTTGAAGTGGACTTTCCCTGGCGTAGTTGGATTCCTTATTGATGTTAACAACCAAGGACAGTTTGAATATTCAGAGTCTCCTATTAAGGATTGACTGTAGCACCGGACATTGTACACACACATCCAGGACAGATATTACTTACCAACCAGCCAGGTCCTCTCTGGGTACAGTTGTGACATCAGCTGGGTTATAGTGCTGTTCCTCATAAAGAAGGAATCATTGGCTGAACCCGGATAATAGGCACAGACCTGTGAAATGGATTCATCCACCAAACAGACAACTTGCACTTTGATGGAATGGAAGTTCTTTCTGTTACGGTAGACTTGTTCATTGGCATGAGGTGGGACCAAGCCAACATGTGTGGCATCAATGGCCCACCACATGTGTGATGCATGCAAGAACATAAAAGTCAGCCTTCACATAGGCTAAACCCTGATGTCGGGGAAAATGGATGTAGCTGTCCAGGTGTTTTCAACATTGCTGAGAGGACATCCTTCAACACCAGACTGAACATAGGTTGAGACATGCCAGCTTACAGGGCCACTATATGTTGGAAGGACCCTGTAGCTAGGAAGTGCAATACTGACATGACTTGTTCAATGGGTGGTAAGCTGGTTGGATATATAATAGCTGGCATCAGATCTGGCTCCAGCTGGTGACATAAGTTCACTATTGTTTGCCTATTCAAGCAATACATGAGTGTTATGTAGCATTCTTCCATGGACTGAAGGTCTGGCAGTGGACGGTAGACAGTTGGTTGTTGCATCCTCCCTCTCCCTGGATACCTATGTATGACAAGACATGAGATCTAACATTGATCATTGTGTCCACAGCAACATACATGATGCATGTCAATTACCAGGACACATCACAGCTGCAAATAACACAGGGTCACAAGTGACCCTCATGGTTTATCACACGTGTCCACAACATGTGTCTGGACCAAACTAAAAGTGTGCATCACAATTGCCACTTGAAAGGTGACTGGATATCCTGATTGCAAAAAATGACCTTCGGCAGGGACGGACTGTGCCCCACTGTTAAATGCCATCTGTGCCCTGCAACATACTACAATGGTGTTTGAGCAGTAGGACCTATATGACATGACAAGATAAGCATGTTTGTGAGCTCAAAACAATATTTTCGAAGGTGTGATGCAGTTTGTGAAGCCCAGTACCACATTTCAGGACTCTAAAATGACGTCTGCCTGACCTAATCAACTGGATATTAGGAACCACCGTCGACCGCCAGCAGAAGTTATCATGGTGGCAGGCGGTTGCAACCTCAACTGACACAGCCATAGGCTAACATTTGTTGCCAGTGGCAGTGGTCAGCCAATGGCTGTGTCTGCCGGCGGTGTTCACTGTGTACATGGTGGACGTGACCCCCATGTTCTGCAGATTCACTCACTTGACTCGTAACACTTCTGCATGCAGGACCTCCACAACCTGAACTACTGTGTACCACTTCTGGGAGCGCTCATGCCATGTCCATCACGTGATAGGGCCCCTGCTTTCTCTCTGAAGAGGCTAGTAGATGTGGTCCTACCCCTGCTTGAACAGCTCTACTGTATGGCGCACCAAAGTAGCAGGTAAGTAACTCATGTGCACAGTTTTCTCTGTACTTCACCATCCTTTCCCTCCTCACATGCTAGAATGTGGCCATGTGTGCCAGGTTGACTATTCATGTGCCTGTTGTTGCAGTCTCTGTGGCATCAATGGGAGGACAATGTGGAGGTACTGGTGTCCAGTGCCATATGTAAAGTTCAGTCACATTGTGTTGTGTGAGGGTTTTGGGTTCCTAGACCTCTGTGTTGGATGCACATAAGAAAGTGAGGAGACATTACTGCCATTCACCAACCCCTCCAGGGCAGACGTTAACATGAGGAAAACTCATCGCTACTACAGGAGAAGATGTAGGTGATACTGATCCAGCTTGCGAGATGACGCAGAGGACAGCAACAACTACATCTATCACCACCACCACAACGCAGCCCACAAAGCAACACTGAAGGCAGAAGAGGCTCTTCAGAACCAGGACAACCCTCCTTGGCCTCAGGGACCAGGACATAATACGGACCTACAGAATGAACCTGCAAGCCATACTACACCTGCTGCACCACACTGAGCCACAAATCACAACCAGCCTGCAGACCCCACACAACATACCACCTGTGACAAAGCTGCTAGCTGTCCTGCACATGCTGGGAAGTGGCTCATTCCAAACAACGGGTGCCCTGGTTGCTGGTGTCTTACAGCCGTCATTTTCTGTGTTCCTGACAAAGGTGTAAGACGCTATAATCTCCCTGACACCCTGCCACAGCAGCTTCCCCAACACCCAGCAAAAGCAGCAGGAGACAAAACAAGGGTTCTACCAAATCCATGGCTTCCCGCATGTGCTTGGTGCAATTGACTGCATCCATGTCCGGCTCGTACCACCTGCAGCAACAGAGCACTTATACTGGAATCGCAAGCACACGCATTCCATTAATGTGCAGGACATAGTGGACCACCGAGGACTATTCATAAACATATTGTCCAAGTATCCTGGGAGTGTCCATGACGCCTTCATATTCCGGCACAGCAGGATAAATGAACAATTCCATGATGGAGAATATGGAAATGGCCTACTTGTGGGTCAGTCAACAAACCTAGCAATATACACACAACACACCAAAAGGACACACAAGACATACACCACTACATAAACACATGGCCAGGGTAACATAGATGTGCAGGTAACAACACATATGCACCATGCTGTAGTAGAGCACAATCAGTACACACCACAAACACATACACCCACATGTACGTAACACAGCCACAGCTTGACAGGCACACCATGTGAAGGACAGGTGCAGATATGTACTCTTTGCTAACAGAAGAACTACACAGACCACTACAAGTGCCCACAGGTTGCCTACTATGTATAATTTACACACAGTACACCAAACAAAGAATAGCAAAGCAATGTCAATGGCATACACCATGCTCATGTTGCGTAAGTCTAATGTAGGCACAGATCCCTCAAATCATGGCGTGCAAGTCACTGCCAGAACAAACATCAAATGCCAGACAACGGCTGCCTAAACCAACTACATCTCATCAACGCGTACCTGACTTAACTGTAGTGTTCATAGATATCTGCTAGACACATTGGCTCACAGACATAGGGATTCAAGATCAATGCCCAGCACATACCATGTGCCAGATGTGTGATAAGTGGCACCTCACATGCACCACATGCTGACCCACAACGCCATAATGTCTGTGCCATAAACAATAAATGTCCCACCATGGGGCAGAGTCACTGTTAGACAGTGCAGATCATGGATGCCGTAGTGGGACCCTGTAGGAGAATACAGGACATCACTGACCTCACATGCACTGTACCAAGGGACACATTTGATTAGTAGCTGAGCTCCATCCCATAGCCTGCACTGTGCATATGTTGACAGTTTAAATGCTGAATCATGTGTTGGAAGATAGGAGAGAAACTGGTAGTTATGTTTATCATCCTGAAACAATGGGATACACACCCTTGGACACCTGATGGCTGCACCAACATTAGCTGCCACTCAGGATCACAAAATTACCTATGTAAAAGTCCAAAGGGCCATTGTCATGGCCTGCATTGTATGTACAACTTGGCAGATTACCATTTGTTATGACTTGAAGCCACATTGTAAATCATCCACCCTCCCATGTAGTATGTAGAGTGGAAGGGGCATGCAATGTGTGTTTCTGCAGGTCTGTCACCACAAGATACATAGCATGATGATGCTGACTCAGATATAGGTGTCACCTAAAACCTGAGGCAGTGCCAACATCAACCACCACCTCAGGGGTGCAGTTTGTAGGTTGCAATAAGGAAGTAGACTGTGCTTTGAACTCATATGTATGTGCCACCAATGCATGTTGCACACTGCTGCACACACAGAAAGAGCCAATTGTCCATCAAAACAGCATATGTATAGGGCAGTGTCCTTTCCTGCACAGATACATCCACCTCCACAGGGCAGCTAGTCAAGTACCCTGGTGCAAGGTTGGTAGTGTTGGTGCATGGCTGCATATGAGCTACTGGTGCAGGGGACAACAATGGGTTGCCTAGTAACATTTCACACATGGGGTATTCTTGCATAGTCAAAATGTTGTAAGGACAGTGCTGCCAGTGTTGGGGACGTGTTGTGCATTGTCACTTACACATTTCAATGGGCCTAAGTGTTGCACATCATCTGCAATGATACATGTCAAAATGGCTGGGATGTCCAGGCTCTGTAGTGCTACCATGTTGCCACCACATGTGTTGTGAGGATGTGTCATGTCACCTATAGTGATAGCACACTGATGCAAAGCTGCACTACACAATACATGGTACATACATACTGACCATCAGGTAGCAATCCAACTCAAATGTCCCAGGTCCTTGAGCCAAACTCAAGATTCTCATGTCCAACAACCCAGTGATGAGAAGACCTTACACAAGGCCAGGAACTCACACCATACCACAAACATGTATGAGTCACAAACAATTCAAAATATCAACTGCCATCCTACATGACAAACCTCTTGCAAGCCTTAACAACAACTTATTCGGAGAGGAGCTAAAATGGCGGCCGCGACGGACGCTTAAAGCGTGGGCTCCGACTCGGGCTCAAGAAAAATATCCTGACGGGCGCTCCCGGAGCGATGTTCGAAGCCCGAGAAGTACAGCAGAACTGCCCGTGAAGTCAACGTGCTGTTGACGAGCCGAGCAGTGCAGCCAGTGGAGGTAATGCGGACAGGGCCGGACGAGGGCCTTGCGTGAGTTGGCAGCCGTGGCCGCGAGTAGTCCCCGGGGTCGGCGGAGACGAGGGCTGCGCCGGAGGCCATCCACTGGGCCAGCCGGGAGGCACTGGCGCAAGTCGAGGTAAGCGGGACGGAGGGGTTCTCAGCGGGAAGAGCCAGAACTGCCTACGGCCTCTTCCCCTTCCCCTCCCCCTCTGCCTCAGATAACAGCGGACGTCGCGCTCCCCTCGTTTCCCCCCCACGGGCGTCTTTTCGAGCAGGGAGTGGCCTCCGAGAAGACCGCGGCCCGAGGACCGGAGGCGCGCACTGCTCCTCTGTGTTTGTCTTCCCGCCGAGGGAGCAGCTGGAGAAAAAGAGGAGATTTAGGCACGGCGCGTGCATAGTGGAGCCGCGCCATGCCAGAAGATACACACTCGGGCCCGGCAGTGACGCTTGCAAAGTTGAGTGACAATAACCTCCATACTGCCCACATTGGAATTCTGTTCCCCCCATGAGCAGGGGCAATAGCACCATATGATCTACGAGGGGAAACCGTGGTCCCCCCCTTCTTCCCTTCATCATTTCTCACTGCCCCCCGTACCTGCCCGCGGTCAAAATTTGCATGGAAGAGTAGTGCATAGGCCGGGTCAGCTGAAGAAACCCAGGTCGGCAAGAACACCATCTCACTTTCAGTGGCTGAACAACCCGGGGGAAGGCGACTGCTCATGACCCAGGACATTCATCCATTGGCGGCAGCGCGAAACATTTATTTGCTTGAAACCCGCGCCGCTGCTGCCCGGCGCGATCGTGGGGCAGCGCAAACGGACTTGGGTTGTGCCACAGTGAGGAACCACATACCGTGAGGCAGGTGCGTCCTAATAGTTGAATCTGACGTCCAAGCAACGCATTTTCGCACCGCCCTGAACCACGAAAGTTGAACAACATAAATGCGTCATGGCCGGAAAATCTAAATCCGCGAAAGGCCAAGAACAAAACACACCTGGACCGGCACCAAGTGATCAACAGTTAATACCAACCTTACAGTTGTTAGAAAGCACACTCCAAGCCTACTCTACACAATTTGAGAAAGTATTGCAGGAGATCATGGACACTAAGGTCGTCATTACGACCCTGGCGGTCGGAGACCGCCAGGGGTAATGTAGCGTCCGTACCGCCAACAGGCTGGCGGTACGGAGGCCCTCATTACGACCGCGGTGGTAGCGCTGCAGTCGCACCGCCGGGGCCGGCGGTTTCCCGCCATTTTAGCCCCGGCAGTGATAATCCGCCAGGGCAGCGCTGCAAGCAGCGCTGCCCTGGGGATTATGACATCCCTACCGCCAGCCTGTTTCTGGCGGTTTGCACCGCCAGGAAGAGGCTGGTGGTAAGGGGTGTCCTGGGGCCCCTGCGGCCCCTGGGGGCCCCTGCACTGCCCATGCCAGTGGCATGGGCAGTGCAGGGGCCCCCTAACAGGGCCCCGGCCAGCTTTTCACTGTCTGCATAGCAGACAGTGAAAAGCGCGACAGGTGCAACTGCACCCGTCGCACGGCCGCAACACCGCCAGCTCCATTAGGAGCCAGTTCCTATGTTGCGGCCTCATCCCCGCTGGGCCGGGGGGCGCAAACTTGGTTTGCGCCCGCCGGCCCAGTGGGAATGTCATAATGGAGGCCGCACGAGTGCAACCGCATTGGCGGCCGCACAGCGGTTACCACCTGGCGGGTGGCAGTAGCCGCCCGCCAAGGTCGTAATGACCCCCTAAATCTTCTTTAGAAAACAGAATAGACACAGTATCACAAGACCTGAACCTACTTAGAGTGGACCACCGCAAGCTAGCGGAGAGAGTGAAGTCAGCAGAAGATTTGTTAAATGAGTTGAACCCTATGGCCATGGACAATCAAAAACAAATTCAACGACTAGATGCAGAGGTGAAGGTCCTATGGCGATGCGCTGAAGAAGCAGAAGGCAGATCCCGGCGCAATAATGTACGCTTTTTAGGGTTCCCTGAGAAATTGGCAGAGCAGAGCACAGAAATATTCTTGGAGCAATGGCTAATCAAAGAAGTGCTAAATGGTGCCCCATCGAAGTTCTTCTCTGTGGAAAGGGCGCACAGAGTTCCGGGGAGGCAACCGGCTCCAGGCCAACCACCTAGACCACTGATAGCAAGATTCTTGAACTATAGAGTCCACAATACAATATTACAGCAGTTCCGTAGCAAAGGCCCATTCCGAAACGAGGACTCAGTTGTTAATGCCTACCCAAACTTTACCCAAGAGGTACAAAGACAACGCAACTCCTATGCGAAAATCAAACAACGTCTCCGTGAGAATAATATTACATACGCCCTAATGTTCCCTGCTAAATTAAGAGTTATAACAGATGATCGTACCCATGTGTTCACCTCCCCAGAAGACTCCTGGATGTGGTTGCACGCCAAAGGGCTGGCACAATCCCAAGAGGGCACGGGCGAAGGAGAGGAATGGCTTACCTCTTTGTCGCGTAAGCGCACCAGGAACGATCAAAGGGACAACCCACTGTAAAACAGGCAGGAGAAGAAAGGGCAAAGGTATTGAAAGAAACATCCCTACACACACAAAATTCTTTTGAGGCACTACGGGCGGTTCCCATCGACAACACAGATTCCGACTCAATCAGCTCAGACTCCACGATAACAGAGGTGCTCAAGGGTCCGAAGCTCACCCCCAGATCTGCAGATGCACTGTAAATGCAAGCTGCGAGACCGATACTCCACCCGAACTGAGTAATAAGCCGAAGGGCGGCAAAGGACAACTGTGAGGAAAACCACACGGAGGACGTAGCTGTCACCTATGAGTATCTTTTGAACAATTTATCTTTTTCTCAATAATAATGATTAATGACATTGTGCATGAGGTGTGGGAGAGGCTAACACTCCGGGAGCACCAATACGTATACACAGACCACGTCTGTGGAAGGATGTGAGCCCCGTATAAGAGCCTTATCCGGTTGTAAAAATAGCTCCCCTAAAGGTATTCACATGGATACAGGTTTTCTTAAGTAGTAGTGTGTTGTGTAGTTTATTACGAGTTCATAGTAGAGCGAGAGAATTAGTTGGGGCGGGAAACCTGGCGATTGCGGGTGGAGGCTCTCCAAGCTCAGGCGTTCGTAGAAGGATTGAACACAAAAGTGAGACAGTACTGGGAAATTAACAAGGACACCACAGACTCAAGAGCGGTAGAGTGGGACACGCACCAGGCTGTAGTTAGAGGGCATTGTATCTCAACCACCTGGGGAGTGAGACGCACCCTCCACGCGGAGGTCAGCAAACTGGAAAAGGAACTGAGAGTATTGGAAATTGCAGTGGCACAAAATGAGACACCATACACAGTGCTAAAAGAGGCACGTATAAAATACACTGATGCGGATTCACGACTCCGCCGACACGATCACAAATATCTGATGCACTTGCAAATAGAGGGAGACAGATCAGGAAGGCTACTGGCGTGGCTCCTTCGTGAGAACCATTGGCAGTCCCCCATAGGGACTATAAGGCTAGATGGAGGCCAAATGGCCACCACGCAAGAAGAGATTAATGGGGCGTTTAAGGAATATTACACAAACCTGTATACCAGACGCACAGTATGTACTGCCCAACAACTAGAATCCTTTCTTGCAGAGTCACCCTTGGCACGACTGTCGCAGGCAGATAGGGAGACGCTGGAGGCTCCTTTAAGTATGGAGGAATTGGACTTAGCTCTGTCGCAGATGCCTAGGAACAAAGCGCCAGGAATAGTTGGCCTCCCAATAGAATACTACTCTACTTACTCTAAACACTTAAAACATCACTTGCTGAAAGTGTTCGAGGAGGCATGGACCTGCAAGCTATTGCCTCCAACACAGAGAGAGGCAATGATAGTGGTTCTCCCTAAGCAAGGTCGTGACCCCACAGATATTAAATCCTATAGACCACTCTTGCTTCTAAATCTCGATTGCAAAATCCTGGGTAAAATACTGGCGAACAGGATAGCTCCCATCATACAAACCTTGATACATGACGACCAAAACGGATTTATTCCAAAACGTAATACATTTTTAAACATCCGCAGATTGCTGAGTGTCATGGGAGATACCCCTTCAGATGCGCATGATAAGGTCGTATTATCATTAGATATTGAGAAGGCATTCGATACACTGGGATGGGACTTTCTGTTTGCCACTATGCAGAGTATGGGAATTGGCCCTAACTACATACAATGGGTACAGACACTGTACGCCAATCCCCAAGCTAGGGTGAAAACGGGAGGGGTTATATCCGATAGCTTCCCGATCACCAGAGGCACTAGGCTTTCTCCCTTACTGTTTGCTATAGCGATGGAACCATTAGCGACTCGATTACGTGCAATGAAAGATAGATGGGGAATCCTCAGGAGTGGGCTGCACCATGTTATATCATTATATGCAGATGATGCCCTAGTATATGTGCGGAAAGGAAGTGAGGTGATGCCCTCAGTGATCTCACTCTTGACTGAATATGGGGAGATATCAGGTTTGGTGGTAAACTGGGAAAAATCATGTGTGTTTCCACTAACAATTTGGTCCCCGATGAGAAAAGAAACTGCCACCATAGGACGCCTGAAGTGGTGTTTTGATACATTCAAATAACTGTGGGTCCACATTTACCACAGAACCGAGGATCTCAGAGATGGGAACCTAGGGCGCACACTAAGCTCAATGAAAGGGTCGCTGCATTTCTGGTGTAAATTGCCATTATCACCCCTGGGTAGGGTGGCGGTGTCGAACATGCTGTTACTGCCCCAGCTGTTATACTACTTCGCGGCATTGCCAGTCACAGTCCCCAAAAGCTTTTTCCGGGATTTGAACTCTGTTCTACTGCAGCTCATATGGGGAGGGGACAGAGCGCGTGTCGCACTTACCACACTGCAGCGCCCAATCAACGAGGGAGGCCTGGGCGCCCCTAATTTCGAACTCTACTACGCTGCCGCACAGTTACAGTGGATACTGAACTGGATACATAGACCCACACTGACAGAATCCACATGGGTGTTGGCGCGTTTACACGGAGAACCATTGGTCACATGGCTAACAAACAAAACAGCGAAAAGAGCATCTGATAATCTGTTAATGGTATTGGCACACGCATGTTGCAAGAGATACATACAAAAAGGTCATAGGGTATGCCCCTATTCCCCACTCATCCCTCTGAGACTGATTCCTGGATGGGCTAATGCGGCTAGAACACACTCACTTACGGTCTGGATGGAGGCGGGTATACTGATGATAGGAGACTGCTTTGAAGAGGGGAGATTAATGACATTTGAATCCATACAAGCCCTCACAGCAGTGAATCCAGGGCAATTTATAGCTTATTATGCTGTATGTCACTTAATCAAAAAGACATGGGTGGCTGGCGACCAAGAACCAGAGATCTCCCCCACACTACATCACATGCTGCAATATGATAATCAAGTAAAAGTAGTAACAAACTTATATAAAATTCTGAATAAGCTCCCTGAACCTAATTTGGAGAATGTA
This sequence comes from Pleurodeles waltl, assembly GCF_031143425.1. NCBI lineage: Eukaryota > Metazoa > Chordata > Amphibia > Caudata > Salamandridae > Pleurodeles > Pleurodeles waltl. The sequence goes on along the minus strand of NC_090443.1, from coordinate 923,224,899 downwards.
AGAGAAAGATGGAATATAGTACTGCCAAACCTGATATCACAAGATGACTGGTCTAAAATACTACACGATACTCGGGGGTATCGAGAAATCCTAGATTTCGCTACACTCAGTTCAACTTCACACACCAAACATACCTATCACCAACTAGGATTAAACGCATGTTTCCTGGATCAGACCCAGCCTGCCCTCGATGTAATGCCCCACTGGCACACTTTTACCATATGGTCTGGGTGTGTGCCCAGGTGCACAGGGAGTGGAATGGAGTAGTAGAAGAAGTTTCAGAATTGACGGGTCATGTATTTGCAGTTGACCCCAAATCCTGTCTGCTGGGGCTAAGACCGAGAGAAAAGAAACATAGGGCCAGATGTATCATACAACCGACTTGCGATTCTCAAATAGCGATTTTTAAGAAATCGCTATTTCAGAAATGCAAAAAGGTATGTATGATTTTTACAATTCGGTAATTGCAATTTCTTAAAAATCGCAAATGATATTACCGAATCGCAAATAGAGAATCTGTCCCCATTCGCACCTATGGGCCTGGTGGCCCACATCTGCACATTTTTTGCATTTCCAAAATTGCGATTTCTTAACCAGAAATCGCAATTTTGGAAATGCAAAACCCCAGGGTGCTGGAGGCCTAAGGCCCCCTCTGCTGCACCCCAAAACATTTTTGGGGGACATGTAAGGTGCACACATGCCAAAAGGGCATGTGTGCTTTACATGTAGATTTTAAAAATGCATTTTAAATGCATTTTTAAATTTTGGTACATGGTTACCACCAGGTTCAACCTGGTGGTAAATAGCGATTCCTAAATGCCCAAATCGCATTTAGGAATGGCTTCATACATGTGCTAAGAAATCACAAATAAGGAATCCTTATTTGCAATTTCTTATTTAGAGAGTCGCAATTTGCGACTCTCTTTACAGGGTTGCAATTTTAAGGAATTGCTATTTTAGCGATTCCTTAAAATTGCTTTCAGAATGTCTTTCATACATTCTGAACTGGCTTTTTGCATTCGCAAACGGGCATTCGCACCGTTTGCGAATGCAAAAAACCTTGATACATCTGGCCCATAGTCACCTACATAAGTTTGCAGACTTAGCATACGCGATGTACAAAAGACTGATAGCCATGAATTGGAAAGCGCCAGAGCACCAGATTTGAAAACTTGGCGCGCCCTGACACTACGCTGGACCCGTACAGAATACCAGGTATTAGAAAATTAGCAGGGGAGGGACAACCACACACAGGATGCAAAACCTGGGAAACATTAGTAACCAAACTAGAGGCTAAGAATGATGAGAGACCACCATGAACTGGACAACGATACAGTACCAGAGATAAGATAGATAGATCTCGACCACCTCTAACATAACATAGTGAAACGGACGAGCCACGTCATGCTAGTAGAGAGTGCACCCACACCCACAATTCGTTAGTCTCCACAGCGGAAATTACGTGATGAGTAGATAATTATAACACAAACAATAAGTAGAAGCTACATCACACACCAAAAAATAAGACACCAGTCCAGTCTCCCCTACCATCACAAACAGAATATGAAACAGCAGGCAAGGATGTAGCCAAGTAGTTGTATGGGCGAAAATCCAAGTATTATACTGCAAGACCCAGTAACCAGCCGCAGCAGACAAATATACTGAGTGATGCAACAAGACCTAAGTTATGTTATTTCTATTTTGTTTGAATGTAAACGTTACAGCTGATCAATCGAATCCTACTATTGAAAACACAAAATTATTGTAACATGATCTGCAAAGAAAATTTAATAAAACATTTAAAAAAAAACCAACAACTTATTCCTTTAATCTTTTGCAGCAGACCAGGGTGATGGCATCCAGCCATGGACAATGACCCCATTTCCCAACCCAAGCACAGCAGCAGAGCATGCATATAATGAGGGACATCGGAAGATACAGAATATTGTAGAGAGGACATTTGGCATCCTGAAGTCAAGATTCAGGTGCCTGAACATCACAGGAGGCAGTCTGCTATATGCCCCACACATCGTCTGCAAGATCATAATGACATGTGCAATCCTGCACAACAAATGTGAGCTGACGAACATCCCCTTGTATGAGCAGGTTGATGACCTGCCTGAGGAGTAGGAGGAGGAGGATGGTGGTGAAGAAAATGAGGGGAAACAGCACAACACAGCTACTGGAATACGCCGCAGACTTCACATAGTTAATAACTTCTTCACTTAAAAATCACTTAACTCACCTTGTACATTTTGTCAATAAACACCTCACTTACTCAAACAATCCTGCTTTGGTCTCTTCAGTCTCCACTTCATATACCTTAGGATTGCGAGTCTAACCTCAGGGAGCATGTTACAAATACTAATCTGAAAAGTACTGTTGCAACATCACACGTGATGCGTAAGATTATACTGCTACCATCACACACATCACAAATAGCCTCATCACTTGAATGTGACAACACAATCTATGGACCACAACACATGAATTACATCCACATTGCCAACTTGTTAATCAATAGCTCATCACACACAACTACAACATGTCCAAATAGGAGGTAAACAAGGGGCCCACACATGAGGCAGTGGATGTCAACATTTAGAAAGACAGTAATGTTGGAACAGACCATTGTCACAACTCAGTGTGAGGGTTGCAATGGCTGCATGGAGCATGTGTGACAAGGGAGACATCATTGCTAACAATGGCCATCATGATTATGCCAGGTATGACAAGCAATGGAAGAGTTTGGGTTTGTGCAGGACATCCATGGTAATCAGTCCTGCTACTGCCACGGGGCCCAATCCTGACACAGGGTACACATGACCTCACACTTTACACAGACATGTCTGTGGAATGCACATCAGAATGGATGAGAACATATGCAGCTAAGGATGCATGTCCACCACACAAAAACAAGAACCATTCCTAAATGTAATGAGTTTAATCAAACATTTTTGGTAGAAACATAGTCTTGGTGGAATGTAGGCAGAGTGTGTCAATCACAGTATGTAACAAAGATGTACAGATGTCAGACATATGTGTAGTCCACACACAAGTCACCATAAACTCAACATCTACAAACGGAGACAGTTGTCGGGTAACATTTCCTAGGTAGCGTTTATCAGCCATCATCAACAATGCCTGAGCTGTGTATGTTGTCTTAAATGTTATGATCTGTAAGACAACTATACACATCACATTATTAAACACAATTCACAATCACAAATCATAACTATTGCATTGTACTGACTGCCTTACATATGTGGATACACTGTTGTCACACATGCATACATATGCACGACGTGCAACTATTTGCATGTTGTTGACTCTGTAACACACATATCGGTGTAACAGATCAATCATACCCTCATCACATTGTTGAATGGACTACCACATGTGGCCATACACAATATGCCACACTGCAGTACAGCCCATTTCATTTGTATATTGATACAGGGTGCATCCATAGACAAAGGAACAAAATCACGCAATCAAGAATAGAGTTTAAAAAATTGACGCAAATGCATCTAAAACATCTGCAAACACAAAGTATATGACAGATGGGCCCTTAGCGTGAATTCTACCTTAGCACTCTTCTCAATGCTGTTTTTCAGTGATTTTGATGCATAAAGGTAATGCATCAATAAAAACAATGCATGTAGGTCATGCATCTAAAATACTCATGCAAATATCACATGTGCATTTAAATACACACGTAACATAAAACGTGACACACAGGGGCAGGAAGTGATGTAGTAAGAAATCCTGTTTACAAGCATGGTACAGTGGGTGACTTTCACTTTCTCTTTTCAGTCTGTGCCTCTTTTGACTGTGTGGTTATGTTCCGGAGTTGGTGGTGTGATTTTCCTGCATTTTGTATCTTGTGGTGTCCCTCCTGTTGTGTTTTTTCAATTTTTGTCTGTACTTTGTCCCAGTGTCTGTAATTTTGTGTGCTTTTTGTGTATAATAGTATTTGTACTGTGGGGTGACAGACAACGCAGAGAGCCTCCCCAGGAGCCGGTATTGTCAGCGGAGAGCAGCGACGAGGAGAGCGAACCTGGGTTGGCGTGTCCGGTTGCAGAGGAAAGTAAAGACCCAACACCTTGCATCGGAAATGCTGGAGATCCCAGCCACATCCCAGGAGGGACGTGGCTATTTCAGGTGTGTGCGCATTTCCCCGGCACTCAGGGGTATTGGTGGACGTAGGGAGGAGGGATGAGGGGTTTTAGAGGGGTAGAGAGAGTTGGGGCACTCAGGAATATTGGGGGTGTTGTGAACTGACCCTGGTGTAGCTTCACTGGCTTTTTTTTTCTTTTTTCCCTTTACCTGCTCACTTCCCCTGCACATTCCTTGGACAAAAAAACCCTCCCTAGACAATAATTACAGAAGACCGACATAGATAAAGAAACACACTTACCTTGTTTCCCCGACTCTTTCTCTCCCCACGCGACGCCGAAACAACGCAAGCGGAGAATCCGAAGAACGTACCTAACAAGAAAAGAAGGTGCAGTAAACGAGAGAAATGAATTAAGAGACATTGATAATGAAACACAAGGAAAAAGGAAAAGATATGAACTAAGAGACATTGATAATGAAACACAAGGAAACAGGAAAGGAGATGAAGTAAGAGAGACATTGCGATTAAAGAAGAGAACAGTGATTAGGACATATGATTGAATGAGAGAAGAACTAGAGAGAGAGAGAGAGAAAGAGAAAAAAAGGAACAAAGCAATAGAAAAGACTAGGGATAACAAGGAAAAGAAAAAGAACATGGTCCATTTTTCTTTGATTTGAAAAGCTCCAGAAAGAATAATAAAGAAATCTGAGAGATTTATCAGCACCTAACAGATCTCATGTCTTCCTTTACAAGCCAATCCCTTTCTTTCCCAGGGAGCCCACAACAGTAGTGCCAGCCTACCACATTTAATTAGATTATGTCAACAAAGTAGGGCAATGCATGTATAGTGCTACATTGTCATCATTTCACACACATGATCCTTGCCATCATGTTAGAAAAGGGGGCTTACCCGTCTTAGAGGGCTATGTAAATGGGGCATTTGATACCATCAAACAACTTTGCCATATCAGTCATGGATTACTCAATGCATGATCATTGCAGTCTAAAAATTGAGCCACATGTTCATCACAAAGTGCCTCTGAGTGCCTTGCAGGACAAGCTTGAATACCTGAGTCAATTGTCTTGCAAAGCAGCAGGGTAGTGTCATGTATTTGTCACCCAGCTCCCCCTCATACCATGGAGTTCCATCATCTATAGATTGGCCACATATGGTTGTTGCAGGGTGTAGCACTACATGAATCTCAGGCCCAGTGTAGGTGTGCAGATGTGTGGCTCTCATTCACCTGAGTGTCAGTGTCATTGTGAGTTTGTAGTGGTGTGTCTGTTAAACAGTTTTACACCAGGATAACTTGCTCACTCCTCTAAAATAGTACACACTGTAATAAGTTGTCCACTAGGGTTGACAGTGATATGTCACTAAGAATGGTTTTCCATCCATATCTTACAGGTGGACCTGCCCCCTACACCATTGGCGAAGTGGCAACATTTGAGGACCCAAGTGTTTGGCGTGAGTGAGGAATGTGTGTTGCACACAATGCTAGATGTGATAAGCTGTTAAATGATCAGATATCAAAGTAGGCTGGATGGTGACATTGTGTCCCATTTAAAGGTTCCCCATGCACGAGCAGAGAGTCATATCTTGTGAGGCTTGTGGTGCTCAATGGGCAGCATCGTGTAAACAAGGTGATGACAAGCCACATTTAGGGCCATATGTGACTAAGAAGTGCAACGCTGTGAGAATATTGGCACTGGGACACCCCGTCATTCTCACAACACAGTGATGCACCATTTTGAACCCAATTGGTGCATCCCAGTATTGTAATGTATATGTAGGACTGGGTGGGCAATTGTCCGCCAGCAAGGCACTGCATATTTTGCACTCCATTTACGCAACCCTTATGTGGAGTGTAATAGGCGTGCATGCAGGTCTAAGCCAGACATGTGCTGGCATGAATATGGGTGTGTAAGGAATTGTATTGGCAGATCAGATCGTGATGGGTGTCTACACCTGGACACATGAAGGTAGAAGTGATATACCTATTGATACCAGCTTCCTAGTTGGCAGCCCTCCTAACATATGTTCCACTCCCTGACTCCATGTATGACTGGGCATACCTTGGTGAATGACCAGGCCATTCCCCCTTAGGCATAGGGGGAGAGGAACAACAAATTTGTAGGTAGATGTTATGCTCACAGTGTAGGTGACTGTCATCTTGGTCAGGCTTGCATGTGTGCCTATCATCACTGACCCCTTATGGTTACCAACTGTATCCCATACTCCTAATAACATATTCAAGTTACTGGTGATGTATGGTTGAAAATTGACAAAAATGATGAGGATTTTTGGGCCTGATCTATGTGAAGTTGATGCTGCCTTTGCATTGTTACACATGGCACAAAATCAATTCACACCTAATTTGGTCTGTTTCCTAATCTTGTTGTGTGTCGCTTTGGTGTCAATTAAATGATGCTGGGGCAGCGTTGTCATTGCATTTATCAGGGCCATTGTATTTTCCTAAATGTGAGTTGGAGTGAATGTGCAATTAGATGTAGAGTGTAAGCTAATAATCTGTACATACTCCACACAATGCTGACAGTGATGGTTTCCGGTCTCAATTTAACAGCTGCCAACATGAACAATGAGGAACTGCGGGCATTCTAGAAGATGGCAGTCTGCTATAGACATATCCTGGCAGTGGAATCTGGGTTCCGGAGGATGGCATGCCGCTATCGCAGAGAGAGATCCATTGGGGAATGGCGGGCATTCACCCAAAAGGGACCCACACTGGCAGTTGCCACACAGCGAAGACTAATCTCCACAGCTGTGCAAGGGGGCACAGCTGCCACCACCACTACAGCCCCAGCTGCAACACCGTCCACATCTGTTCCAGAGCCCACACCACCGGCTGCCATGGACCAGACAATGATCCAAGATCTACAGAGGGATGTGGCACTGGTCCTGAAAAGGTTCGACAGTTTAGAGAAGGAGGTAGCAGCAAACACTAAAAGACTTAAGTTCATTAAAAAAAAACCTCAAGAGGTCAACACTGTAATTGGCTTTGTAACTGTCACCGCCAGTTCTGTCCCCTCCCTCCTCATTTGTTTTAATGTTTTATAGTGAATTTTAGGAGGTTAGTGTCAGGTTAGATTAGGTAGTAGTTTAGTTAGGATAAGTGGGTTTGGGGGGTGGGTTTTCTACTTTTTACATGTTACTTTGTGGGTGGGTGGTAGGTAATGGGGCATATATGTGTTGAAAACACACACATATATATATATATATATACATATATATATATATATATATATATATATATATATATATATATATACTTGAATATAAAATTTTAAAAAATCCCCAAAAATATATATTTGTTTAGATATAGATAGTATATCTGTAGTTTAGTATATGTTGTCCTGCATATGTTTCCTAATATAAGAGGGGTGGGGGGCTAATGGGGGACATCTGACAACAGCCTACATTTTATATCTATAATGCTAAACTAACCAGTGGCAATTACAGATGAGGTTAAGTACCTCTGTTTCACACCAATGTGTTCTACTAGTACCCCCAGCTGACGATATTGCCCGAGAACTCACAGCCATTCCTGCCGTATGTTGTGGGTGAAGCATACCTTTGTTCAACATTTTTGACATTCTCAGTGAACTGCTTGTAGGGTATAAGACTAGCATTGTCGTTCATCATGTAGGAACCTTGTGTGTAGACATGTGCCACCATATTCCTGTACTCTTGTACTGACACTCTGTGACTAAAGACATGTTACACACATCACAATTCCTATGCCTAGTAGATGTGTCACAATACACAAAGACATGCTGGTTGTTTAGGTGGTGTTTATTTGCAAGTGTGGTAGTGCAATATTTACAATGCCCAGGTCAGTGACCCAATTAGTTAAATCCATACGACTGTGACACAACACAAATCCAGGGTTGAGGGACATGTCATGAGACATACTTGGGTAAAGTGTCATTCAGTGCAGGGTAACATGAATTGCCAATTGAAAAGTGAGAGACAATTGCAGTCCATAGCAAAAACATCAACAGTGTGTCAATGAAGAGTGCATATCTCCAACTGTGCTAACACTGGCAGGATGTCAAGAACAGGACAAAGGAAAACTGTCCATGTGGCATGGGCTGGTGCTACCAGGAACTCCTGCAGGTGAAGATGATCTGTTCCACATCTTCATCCTCCGATGTGTGTGATGTCTCCTCAGCCCTTGATGGTGGTAGTGGGGAGGTAGAGGGGGCCACACACACTTTAGTGGTTGGAGATGTGGACAATTCCCGGCAGCTGCCATCTGTGGAACAACATATGGCATCGCTGCAGCAAGGAGAAGCTGCTGATTTTTTAGAATAGCAGCAACATCTCTGTGGTAGACAGCCATGTCTGCCCTGAGGGAGGCCAGTTCCCGGAACATGGAGTCCATCTTGTTCTCAAGCATGCTGATGCCAGTTTGGGAAGGCAGTTGTTGTGGCTTTGCCCTCATTGCAGCAGCTATGTCCCTCAGACACTGCTGGACTCCATGCATTGGGGAGTGTGTGCCTCGTTTGGCTGCAGTTTGTTCAGTGACTGAAACTTTGCACATGCGCATACCCTCTAGGGTGGCTGCCATACTTTGCATCTCCACCCACACCTCTTTCGCCAGCTCCTGCTGAACTCCTATCACTGTCCTCTCAAAGCTGGTCCCTGGGCCCTCGAAGTCCTCAGCTGTGTCAGTGCTGGCAGGTCATACTATTGGGGTGTTGGGTGGTCTCTGGGATGGCTGCTACATTAATACTCCTCTTTGCGACTGGAGGTGGTGTTTGGAGGGATATGAGGACTTCTTGGAGGGTCTCTTGGCTGATGATTGTCAACTGGTCATCCAGGTCATCGGGGTACTGCAGGACAGGCAGATCCACAGGAGAGCCATCATCCTCTGCAATCAGATGGTGTAAACTCAGTCTATCTGTGCTGTGGCAGTTGGTATGTCACGTCACTGACTTGCTATTTGGAGGCTCATTGTCATCTTAGTTCCCAAACATTGTTCCTGTATATCCTGGGTGCAGTCTATCAGCTCTATGCCCCACCTGTGTGTCACATGAAGGGAAGCCCAGTTGGCACAATTGGCTGCGTCATATCTTCTAGGTGTGATGTATATCCTTTTTGTGGCTTGACACCATCTTATCATTGTCAACCCTCCATGTGCATTCATTTGCATAGTGAGGCCTTGCAATGGGTGTTGCTGTGCTCCTGCCATAGCACCACACATGGCAATTGTCCTCTGTCCCAGTCTTACATGTTTCATAATACACCCATGCGGTGCTGAGACCTTGCAGCACCCCAGGGATGGCATTGCCAGGACATAATGCTCCTGTTACCATTGATAGCTCCTCATGTTGATGTGTGTGTATGTGTGCTACATTGCATAGCACTCATGGACCTAGCAGAGTTCAATTTCATCTTCTGTCTGTGCAGGTGGGCTCGCATTCCTACACACCTTTGTCCTCCCCCTCAATGCAGCCCACCTTGCACTATGATACATGAGATGCAGCATGGTGGCAGTGCAGCTAATTTGACACAGGCACAGGGGAAGACCCAGGGATGGCTAGCATGGGTATAAAATGTCTGCTGTGTACATCGTTATGTATGGGGCATTTGCTGGTGGACACAGCCAGTTGACAGAAGTTGAACTTAGGTGAGGGCCTGAAGCTAGTTTGATGGTGATTCTGCAGGTAGTCATACTGGTCCCTCATTTCAAGTGCATCAATCCTATGGGCTCCTGACTGCCATTGTCTATTTGACCACCCCCAACAGCACAGGTGGTAGTGGCAACTGTTGTCAATGGGGAATGCCCCATGGGCCAATGGCCTGGCACTGGCAGGTTTCCAGCAGCTTACAGACTTGCAATGCTTTAAGATGCAGCACACATGTGTTTGGGCAATGAGGCAAGGCAGTTGCAAGGTGTTACTGCAAGGGACACCACCAGGACGTTACCCCAGGAATGGTATTGCCTGACTACCTAGTCTCTGAAGTCTTGGTCATGTTGGTAGGGTTGATATGACTATATCCAAGAGGTGTTGTGATGTGTTGTGATGACACAACCAGAGGCACTGTGATTTGCCATCCATCCCATGTGCTGCATATGTACATGTAGATATTTAGGCCTGGTGATCGACATATGTCCAGGTTGTGTATGTGTTATGGTTCATGGCACTACCAAGGCGTAGGTACATGTGTAGCTTACATGTAGCTTACATCAGCATGCTGCAACTTGCTTAAGGTGCAAAGTGTCCCTCTGCGCTCCTTTGACATGCATTGTGTAAGTCCTAAGTGCCTCCGTCTTCTTGCATTTGACATTTTAGCATTAATTTCCCCCATGCACCTTACCCTGCATTTGTGGTGTGTCCTGGTAGTCTGTCCTGTCCTGTGACTCTTGTGGTGCTGGACTCCCACTTCCAGTTTGCAGTGCTGCCTTCCTGTTCCTTGCCATGTTTTCATTTGTCCTTCGCTTGCAGTCATGCCAGTGTTTCTTGCACTCTGTTACGGTTCTCCTGAACTCTGCCACACTGTTAATCTTGTCTACTATCTGCTGCCAAGTTGCCTCTCTCTTTCCAATTGGCAATTTTGAGGTGACATAGAGTTGATGTTGATGCTCCATCACCTCTCTCACTGGTATTTCATGCTCCTCCGCACTGAAACAACACTTTCTCTTTTTCATCTATGTCCTGTGCTTGACAACATACCAGTCTTGCTACATTTGGTAACATGCACTGTTCTCCAACACACTGTTTATCTTACCACTATGGACTGCAATTGTCTCTCACTACCTAATTGGTAATTCATGTTCCTCTGCAATGAATGACAGTCCATCGCAGCATGTCCAATGACATCTCCCTCAACATTGCACTTGGGTTACGTGACAATAGAATGCACCACATTAATGGACTTATAATCCTGGACAATATAAATATTGCACTACAGCACTTTAAAATAAACAGCATCTACACAACCACTTTGTCTCTGTGTAATGTGACACATCTATTGTGCAGGAGTTTTGTGATGCATGTAACATGTCAATGGCAACAGAATGTGAATACAATAGCGTAGAAATAATATCTGATATCTATGTACAAGGGTCTGGATTTTACAATCCTCTGTGCTGCTTGTGGCTCATTTCTGAAGTTAAAGCATCACAAAGAGTATAATGCTGTGTAAAAATTATTTATGTCAGGCCCAAGGTATCTACAAGATGAAACTTAATGCTGCCCACATCCCCTTCAAGACAATCATTGTGTATGTGACATATGACTCTAAACTTAAATCCCAGAACCACACCATACAGCAGGAATGGATGTGTAAGAGTGTTTGGACAATAACGTCACCTGGGAGTACAATGAAAAAAATCATAGGTGTGATTTATGTATACCGAACTTCATAAGATAATGACACCACTCAGCTTACCAGGGTTCAAATGAACATCAGGCTGTAGGCAGACGTCCCACAGTGCCTAAGATTCCAACACAGGACCCAAACGATGACAGCTTTAAAATCACACCTACCTCTCCAATACATGGGAACCATAGTCACTTTGAGTAGTGGGTTCAATGGATGGCAGATGCATAGAGATGTAGCTTTGTTGTAGCTGCCAATGTGACAGCTCATTCGGAAATGGGAATAAACATGTCAAGATTGGGATGTGGATGCAGGATGGAACACACAGGCAAACAAATTTGCCACTGTACACTCATGCAAAGACCCAGATCCCCAAGCATATGACACATACCGTAAAGGAGTACCTAAAAGTTTATTACATATATATGAATGAAAACTTAAACTATGTCAAACACCTATCCTAACCTATATTGACTACACATTACCCACAACTGGCCCTAACTGCCTTATGCTAAACTTACTTACCACATATAACTAAACACTCTAAACATCAACCCTCCACCCCCTTATACGACGGGACATGTGTAGGACAACATATACTAACTTAAACACATACTAACTAATCCTAAATAAATATGTATTTTTTTGTATTTTTTTATTTTTTTATATATATTTTTTTGGGGGAATACACATAAACCCCAACATCAACCCCCACTCACCCACAAACCAGCATGTAATAATGTAACTCCCCCACCCCAACCCACTTATCCTATCTAAACTAATAACCTACTCTAACCTATCACTAAATCCCCTACACCCACTAAAAAACAGTATGAGGAAAGAGGAGGGAGGGGTGAGAAAAACTGTACTCAGAGGTTTGCCCTCCTCAGAGTTTTTTTGATGGATCTCAGTCTCCTGCTGATGCGGGCCACCTCTTGCTGGAGACTTTCCAAGCGCCTAGTCACCCTTTGCATTTCCGTTGTAGGTGGGCAATGCGGCCATGTCCATACCACCTGCTGTGGTGGTTTGTGTTACACTGGATGTTGCAGGTGCTGGTGCTGTGGTTGGGGGTGGTGGTATAGATGTTGCAGCAGTAGTGCCTTGTGCTGCTGATGTTGAGGGTCCACCTGGAGTGGCTGAGATTCCAGTGCCCACTGTGCCTCCAGTCGGTGTGGTGGTGGCACCTGTTGTGGCCAAAGCTGGCCCCCCTTGGCTAAAAGCCCTCCATATCCTTTCTTGACGATACAGCCTTCCCATCATGCAATACCCAGCCTCCACATCAAGGATGTGCCTGTACCACACTGCTTGCCTCTGAAACTCACAAATTTCCTGGGAATTCATATGGGCAGCTGTAAAAAAGAGACAGGCAAACATTAGTGTCATCATTGTGTGATACATGTACAGATGATAATCTAACACTTCCTCACAATTAGCACATGCAGTCCAAATCACAAGACAGATGATAGAATGTCCCTGAGGAATGACATGCCAATGCAGCCTACCCATCATCTACAGCACAGCAATGCACAACAAGGTTTGTATCAAATTAACTGATCTGTGCATATATGTAGTGCTATTGGTCACATTACAAATGCTGCAAGTACTCAACATGTGCCAGGCCAACTAATCCCCATCATCTGGATCAACTTCAAGGCACACAAGACCTGTGATTTGTACATGGAACCGGGAGGATGGTATGCAGTTGATAATCATAAGGGGTCAGTGTAGTTTGGCACACATGAATGCTTGAATTAAATGTCTGTCATCTACACTGTGACCATCACACCTAGCTTTATATATTTTCTCCCCCTAACCCTGTGCCTCAAGGGAGCTGGGCATGCAATACTTGTTTTCAAACATCAAAGACAACCACAAAGCTTTGTCCAGCTGTACATTTATTTAGTCAGTGTGACACAGGTAAGGAGGCCTGCTAACTAGGAGTGAGTCAACCATTGGTCAATCACATCTACATTCATGTTTCCATTTGTGGACAACCATCAACATCAGATCTCACTAACACATTTCCTAAATCAACCACATTGATGCAAGCACACATCTGGCTTTGATCTGCATGCACGCCTATAACATACCACTTAAGTGCCATGTAAATGGAGTACAACATGTGGGGCTAGATGCTGGGGACAGTCACCCATACAGTCCTACATGTTCATTACATTACAGGGATGAGCACGTTTGTGTGTAAAACTGATGCATCACTGTTTTGTGTGAATTAGGGTATGACTTGCTGACTAAATTATGACACTGGCCACCTCCAAATCAGTTGTGGGCATACATGTGGCTACAAATCACCTTGTTCACCTGCACATGCCTAATGCGCAGCACTAGACTCCCAATATATGAATCTCTGCCAGTGAATGTCTAACTCTTCCATGGAACACTATGTCAACCTTCAGTCAAGTCACATATCAGATCAGGTGCCAGCTCATCATATCTTGAAATGAGTCCAACACACAGGAGTCAATCACACAACAGCTGCAAACACAACACAGGACAAACATTTTCACACTTACTGGATACGTCTGGGTCCTCGAATTGAGCCACTTCACCAATGGTGCAGAGGGCTGGTCCACCTGTAAAACATGGAAGGGAGATATATGTTCAATGTCTAATCACTGTACAAATGTGGGAACAACACATCACAGTGTGTGACATTTTATATGATAGAGCTGCACATCAGGCATGTAGACACTTCAACAGACATATTACTGCAAACTTTCATTGACACTGTCACTCCAGTGAGTGATAGACACACATATGCACACATGCACTGGCCCTGACAATCATGTTGTACAAAACCTGACTACACACTTTTGTGGCTATTACATTCCAGATGGTACTCCATTTCATCATTTGTTATTGGGTGACAAATGCAATGCCACATTCCTAGTGCACTGCGATACCACTGACTACGGTATTGTGGCTTGTGAATCAAGGGACAATGAGTAACTGTGTGATGGACATGTGGGTTGATTTGCTTTCAGGAATTATTGTGCTTTCAGTGGTCCATAATGTGTGGGCCAGTGTTGTATGTAGGTTACATATGCCACATTGACATTGTCCCCATGCCGTATATGCCCCCTATGACAACATGATGACATGGATCCTTTGTGTGAAATGATGACAATGTAGTGCTAAACATGGATTGGCCAATTTCCTGTTCCAAAACTTCAAAATAATGTATGCTGACAGTGTCTTAGTTGATCATCGTTGACAAAATGCATGGGCACAGGTGAGGTTATTGCACCTGAAATGTGTCACTCAGGGCCATGTGTACCTATATCAGGCATTGTGAATCACACATTGCAAGATTCAGCAACTAGCAATTAGCAAGTTGGATGACCAGAGGTAGAATACCTGAAATGACACTGTTTGTAAATGAAAAATGGGGTAGCAAATGACCTACTTCTTCAATCATGATGAGGTAGGTCTCTATTTGAAAACCCTTTGGGAATGGCACCACTCACAGGAACGCTGGCCTGACCACCATGTCTGTGACTGCCTTCATATTGAGATGTTTACATTTGTAGAAAAGCTGCAATATTTCAGCAGGGGTGTACAGAAAGTAATTTAACAACCTAGTTCTTCACTAAAATAGTATTATTGAAGCAGTCAGTGGTCCCTTGCACAACTTCATGCTCAGAAATAGTTTGTGACCGTGCATTCACAAAGAGGAGGGATCCTATGCTGACCCTTTCACTTTCGAAAATGGGTTGGCAACAATGTGACACAGATGGTAACTGCAATAGCTCAGTCCCGGCAATTGTGCCCAAGAATTTTTTTTTGTGGGGGCCTGCTACTCAATGATAGGATTTCAACGCCTATTCCTAAATGCCACTAGAAGACCCTGTTTTGTGATAGTGCAATCTGGTAGCATAATGGCCCATTTGGCTTTGGCCATGTGAATGATTATTTTTCCTGACGTAAACACACGGATACAGTGAACTTAGCCCTAGATGTATATTTTTTTAGTGTCGCATTTGCTTAATTTTTTGATGCAACAGCTGCGCAAATTTGCAAAAAATATTTGTATGTTGCAAGTTTGTGCTACTTTTGCATCCAGGAATGACGCAAATGCAGTGCTAAAAAAGTAGAAATATGGGCCTAAGGTAATAGTGAAGGTTATGAAGAGCTTGGTATGTATGGCCCTGAATACTGTTCGGACATGGCTCAACAAAACTGTGGACTGCATTGTTACCATGTATTACCATGTGTAATAAATCACATTCCTGGTACACTTACAGTTTGTTCAACTTGCATTCCACATGGCAACAAACATTGCATGTAGCATGTCACAACATCTGCTATTGCCACTCCAGAGCATTGAAATGTACACATTTGTCAATTTGGTACTCACCAACAGGGCCACCAATCACCACACCAGGTGGTCCACCAGGTCCTGCTCTTGGACCACCAGGTCAGCCCAGCGATGCTTCAGCTGGTGCTCATTATGTGCTGTGTTGAAAATCCTCCTCAGGTGGAACAGCACCTTTGCCCACTGCAGCCGTCTTACCTCCGTGTGATACCCCTGTATCACACGCCCCCCAGCCTTCAACATCATGGGGAGGAAGTGGCACACCAACCACACAAATGCCCCAAGCTCCTCCTAACCCATGCACCCCAGCCGTGCCGTTCCCAACATCATACAAAACACTATTTATTAAAGTAAATAGGGAAAAACAGGGAAACGAGGTAGAAAAAGGAAACTTATCTAACCCAATTAAAGCCCCAAACTTCCCCAACTAATCCTACCCACAAGCAGACTCATAACAGTACAAATATAAATCTAACTACAATAAAAGACATAAAATTCACTTACACAGGTACAAAATACACTTACTAAATACCAAAAGACAAAATTTAGACCACACAGGAGACAAAATCACAAAATCCACAGAGAAACAATCTAACACACAGCCACACAGTCTAGAAAAATCACAGACTGCAAAGTGAAATTGAAAGTACACCCACTGTACCATTTCTGTAAACAGGATATCCTATTACATCACTTCCTGTCTCATTTGCGGCCCGTTTTTTTGTCTTGCATGTACATTTTTGACGCTTATGTAGTTTGTGTCAAATCTTTTTGACGCGTATGCGTCAAAATCCCACGCATTCATGGACCAATACATTTTCAATGGGTATCCGCATGCCTGGGATGCACTGGTGGAATTACCGCTAGGGACCCATTGATATATATTGTGCTTTTGCGTAATTTTTTGACTCAAACTGTGTTTGCATCATTTTTCATATTTTAACATGCATGGGGCCTATAACTAGAGAAAGATAGGAAGGTATGACCTGCAGTGTGTGTTCTAGTGTTAGACCATGCTACTGTGGCCCACAACACTCATAATGTTGTGCAGGATTAGCTTTCTTAACTGATGCAACAGCAGCACAAACTTTGGAAAGTAAAATGGAAATTTTAAGTTGGCGCAGGTGTTGCATCAACAGAGGTCAGCAAGACTGCGCTACAAAAATAATAATCATGGCCTGTGTGTTTTGTGTGTGAATTGACTGTTAAAACTATTTGTGTACCACTGCTGGAACAGCATGCAATACATTTGGCATAATGTTCATGTATGAATGTGATTCAAATGGGTATCACCATCAGATGCCAATCAATGAGGTACTATAGTCATGATAAGTGTTTGTAATATCTGTTGCCTCTTTTGCTGTGTGTAGTTGCTTGACTTTGGGGACAATACATTTCCCATGACAAATAATACACAGGAAAGATCGAGGATGGCTGATGAGGGCTATGTCAGACATGTTACCCCCTCACATGTCATGAATTGTTGGCTACCACTTCATGGTCACTTGATGTATACTACCCATGAGTCAGGCATTTGAACATGTTTGGTAGGTACAGTGTTTGTGACACAGAGCCTCAAATCCAATCATAACATGGTTATGTACACCACAGTTTGACTACTGTAAATGACCTATGTTCCTTCTGTGGCTGTGGTGGACCAGCAGCCCAGGCTGCATGTTTTCACTTATTTCCAGTGGTCCATTGCACAGAAGTGCCAGTTTAAGTGTCTGGCCATGTGTACCCTGTGTCAGTATTGGCCTCCATGGTGTAACAGTTACGTGCAGGTCTAGTCAGGAGTCTGTGGAGGCAACCCTTGAGTTAACAAAATATCTTTCAAAGCAGATTTGACCTAAAGCCAAAGATCAGCTAATAGCATACAAGGGGATAGGGCAGCTATGGTACAGCAGAAATTACAGAAGAGTGACGACAGAGCAACCTTGTTGTGGTCAAACAATGTTATGGATCAGTAATAGACAAACAGGCAGGATTCATCACTACATTTGTACACAGGGTACACAGGGTAGGGGTCTGAACTTCCCACAGCAACAGGGAACATCAGTGCCTCTGTGCAGATTAATATCACAGCTAGTCACCACGCAAGCCCCATCGAAAGGTGACAGCAGAAGTGAATCTGTGTCTGGACCGTCAGTGCACAAACATGTATTGTCCTTACATACACATTAGCAGCCCTTGTTTGTTGGGCTAGAGGCACAGTGCCAAATCCAGGAATACAGCCATAGCACACTGTCACTGTTTGGCACTAATGAATACATGCAAAACCAGACAAAGGATGGGGGCTGGATTCGCCCCCTGGAAAACATGTCCTGGTGCAAAAACAAAACAAAACAATGAAACTATTCTGTACAGTTGAGGACTGATCGTAGACTTACCAGACACAATACCCCAAGAGGAAACGGAGGGCATGGAAACCAACTATGAGGCAAATGTAGGCACATGGAACGGCTCTGGTTAACGCAAGGACTGGAACCAGTCTGGCTAGCAGGAAGCAGGCTCTGTCAGGAACAAACATGAACAAGGCACAAAAACAGGGAGCAGAGTCTGAATGGAACAAGCAGGAACAACACTGTGGAAACGAACTGCAGTTTTAGGTGTACTCAGCACTGTAACACAATCCAACAAGAGCTCTGAAACACAATTGAATTGCACTCCAATGAACAACAAGGAGCTTCAGAGAATGGCAGCTTCTAAGCAGTTCCAGGCAGCAGCAAGGGCAGGGCAGAGTCAAATGGCTGGGCTGCATGAGAGAGCTCACAGGTGTGTGCAGTGTCAGTCTCTCACAAGTCCTGGATTGGAGAATCCAGTATAAGGGGCCAACCGGACTTTTCCCATGGGAAACAATGGACAGAAGATTACAGGTCTTACCAACTACTAGGTAGTGCATTATGGGACCTGAAGTCCATGCAGGCTGATGAAGGTGACCTATGGCATGCCATACTGAAAAGGGAACCACACTGTAGTCAGAATGCGAGTCTGGGTGAGTGTAGATGATGATTCCCACTGTACAGATAATCCATTTACAGCACCACATAGAGAAGGGTGGGCAGAGACTTAAAACATGGCAGTGGCAGGACTTATTACCTCGGACGGACTGTGCAGGGCATGTCTTGTGAGCGTTGCTTGTCATACCTGGGGCACTCGTGCTATCCATTTTCAGGATTGATGCACTTCTTGTCACACATGCTCCTTGCAGAGATAGCTGATGTCACACTTACTGATGTCAAGGGTTTGGTCATACATTCTTGTTACCACTGCTATTGCACATCCACTACCTCATGTACGATGCGCTTTTTCACCTTATGATTGATGGTGTCAAAGTTGGTTGTCATATGCTGCAATGGGCCATGTTGGCAACATGGATGTATCTCATAGCTGTGGTCTTATGAATTTTCCCTTCAAATGTGAAATAGACCAGATGTTTTTCATACAAACTGTGTGTGATGTTTGCTGTACATTCATACCCTCAAATGTGATGTGGCATCAGAAGTAGGCAAATTTGTCTTTCTGCAGTGCTCCCTGAGGCAATACTCTGATTCCTAGAGAACATGTGATGCATAAATAATTACCCAGAGCATGATTGAGTGATAAAGTGAGGTGTTTAATTCCATATAGTAACACATTTTTTGTACTATCTGTTGTCTGCAACGCATTCCTGTAGCTGTGTTAGGATGTTCCCCCTCATTTTCCCGGACAGCATCCACCTCCTCCTCCTTTTCAGGCAGTTATTGTTCAGGTTCATATAGGGGAATGTTCCTCCTAACACAAATGTTGTGCAGGATGGCACAGGTCAAAATTATCTTGCACACAATTTCTGGGGAATATAGGAGGCTGCCTGAGTCTGGACTGCACCTGAATCTGGACTTTAGGATGCCAAAAGTCCGCTCAACTATGGTGCGTGACCTCCGATGTGCCGCATTATAGGCACACTCTGCTCCTGTGCTTTGGTTTGCAAATGGGGTCATGATCCATGACTGGATCCCGTAACCCTGATCAGCTGAAAGAGAAAATATGGGTACGAATTTTGTTGTTGCTTGCACCAGGAATGTCATTTTGCATGGCAGTTGTTATCTTATGTCGTCTGTGACTCATATGTGTTTGTGGTATTGTGTGGTATCCTGGGCTTCTGTGAAGTTCTTTCTGCATTGGGTTGTTTGACTTGAAAAACTTGTGTTTGGCTAATTGACCTGATATCTCTGGTATATTTTCAAACTTGCAGTTCAGTGTGTATCTCCCATGTGTTATGTAGTGAGCAAGATGTTTTAGTGTGCATTCACTGGAGGTGACTTGATACTTCCACACACACAATAGATTCCACTGTGGTGGGAACATGGTTGCACTACATGGCCTGGACATCCCATCCAATTAGACATATGTAATTGCAGATGAAATGCAACAGTGAGGCCCTTTGATTTGGCTGGGTGACAATGCACAACACATCTCCATAAGTTGACAGCACTGAGGTGTTCAGTATTGACAATGCACAATTGTCCCATGTGTGACTTGTTCTATGCAAACCTTTTTTGTTCCCTCTGCCAGTTGGCTCATGTGCAACTGTGCACATACACTACTGAACTTGCTCCAGGTGAGCTGGCTAACTTGGTTGTGGAGGTGGATGTATATGTGTAGGAAGGTCCATCTCCCTGTACATCTGTTATATAGATGGGGTATTGTCTCTTTCAGTATGTGTAGCAGTGTGCACTTTGCATTAGTGTCACATCAACATGTTTTCATAGCACAGTCCACTTCCTTATTGCTAGCTGGCAATGTCACCCCAGGAGTGATGTGAGATGTTGGTACTGCCTCAATAATTCCATGTCACCTTCATTTGAGTCAGCGTCATCATGCTATGTGTCTCATGGTGTTTGACCTGCAACAACACACATTGCACACCCCTTACACAGTACATAATGCTTGGAAGGGTGTGGGATTGACTATGTGGCCTTATGTGATATTGAATGATTAATCTTCCAAGATGTACTGCCAGTGCAGGCCATGTCGTTGTCACTGTGTGGTTTTAAATTGGTCCCTTGTGGCTCTAGAGTGGCATCTATTGTTATTGGCAGTCGTCATTTGTCCATAGGTGTGAATCCCATTGGGTCAGGATATCAAACATAACTACCAGTGTCACACCTCAGTATCTTCCTGGCCACACGTCAATGTAGTGGTGCATGTATTATGTGTCCAACAGGGTTGCTGTGCTGTGTGTATCTTACTAGGTTTCTGGACTTACCGACAAGAAGGCT
This sequence comes from Pleurodeles waltl, assembly GCF_031143425.1. Classification (NCBI taxonomy): domain Eukaryota; kingdom Metazoa; phylum Chordata; class Amphibia; order Caudata; family Salamandridae; genus Pleurodeles; species Pleurodeles waltl. The sequence goes on along the minus strand of NC_090443.1, from coordinate 923,203,834 downwards.
ATTGCCATATCGTCCATCCTGGGAGTGCCGGTTGATGGTGCTCTGGCAGAAGATGAAGAAATCATGTACACTTCCAGGATACTTTGCCAGGATGTTGGTGAATAATCCCTTGTGATCAACAATGGCCTGCACATTGATGGAGTGGGTGTGCTTTCTGTTGCGGTATCGGTGCTCGGTTGCAGCAGGTGGTACAATCCAGACATGTGTGCAGTCAATGGCACCAAGCACATGCGGGAAGCCATTTATTTGATAAAACCCCTGTTTGGTTTCCTGCTGCTTCTGCTGTGTGTTGGGAAAGCTGCTGTGGCAGGGTGTGAGGGAGATTATGGCATCAAGAACCTTGGAATGGAAGGTGGATAATGAGGGCTGTGAGACCCCCAACAACCAGGGCACCGGTAGTTTGAAATGAGCCACTTGCCAACATGTGTACGACAGCTAGCAGCTTGGTCTCCGGTGGAATAATCTGGGGTGTCTGCAGGCTGGCTGTTAACCGTGGCTCAATTTGGCGCAGCAGCTGCTGTATGGCTTGCCGGTTGAGTCTGTACCTCTGGATGATATCATGTTCCCTGAGGCCCAGGAGGGTTGTCCTGGTCCTGAATAGCCTCTCCTGCCTTCTCCGTTGCCTTTGGTGTCCACGTTGGTGTGGTGGTAGCTGCTGCTGTTGGTCCTGTGCTCTGCGTCGCCTTGCATGCCGCATAAGTAGCACCTCCATGTTGTCCTTCTTGAGCAGTGATGTTGCTTGTGTGAGTTTTTCTTAAGTAGTGGTGTGTTTGCCCCATTTTAACGCCTGCCCTGACCCAGGCATTAAAATTTGACACAAAACGGACTTTGCGTCATTTTCCAGGTCCGCTTCCCAGCGTGCGTCATTTTTGCCCGGGTGGATAAATATGGCGCACGGGTGTTTGAGTCATTTTTGGGATGGGAACGCCTACCTTACATCTCATTGATGCAAGACGGTTTCAAACATCCAAAAAATGGCGCAAAGTCTGAAATTTTGACGCTAGACAGGTCTAGTGTCAAAATATAAATATGGTGTTAAGTTTGCGCTGGATTAGCATAAAAAATGACACTAATCCGGTGCAAAGGGAGTACAAATATGGGCCTTTGTGTGTTCAGTTGTGCTACCTCAGTTTGCATTTGACTGTGCATGTGGCAATTTAACTGTGTGTACCTTGCAACTAGATCCTGTGGAATTATGCCCCAGTTGGAGTTGTTTGTGCTTTGTTGACTTGCACTTCTACATTGTACAGATGGGCACATTGTTTGAGTCTAGGATTGTTTGTCCCTGAGACACATGTAGGGCCTTTTCCTGTGCAAATGTTGCTAAGGTGTGTGCACAAGATAACGTGTCCCAGTGCAGCCTTCTTCCCTGAGAGTTCCTAATGCCCAATCCTTATTGTGCAGGTATTGTTAGCATAGTGATCTTTGTTTATCTCTCTATCTATTGTGCATGCCATTGTCCTTACATTGCGCTGTAAAGTGTGTGTCCAATGCAGAGCTTTTTCATGAGAGTGGTGTTTGTGTTGTGCAAATGTTGCTTAAGGTGTGTGTGCAAGGTGATATGTGTCCCAGTGCAGCCTCGTTCCCTGAGTGTTCCTGATGCCCCCATCCCTATTGGGCAGGTATTGTTTTGGTTCTCTATATTTTTACCACAATATTTTTTGTCGATAATTTTCCTGTTCTCGTCAATTTGATATACAAGCACTAGAAAAGTTTGTAATGGCCCAGATGGGTTTGTAATATGATTAGTGGACATTTTCCTACTCTGCAGAAGATTACTGGCAGGTTTAAAATGATTCACTTGAACTTGCTTCTGAGGTGAATACAATTAGTGTCACTGATTTAGTTAACATTACATGTCATTTAAGAAGATGAAAACTACTTAGGCCTCAATCCTAGTAGGATCGAGTATTCTTGATTCAGACTCAAACTCTCATTTGCCACGAAATAGGATTAAAACTCAGGTGAAAAGGATGTCTGATGCAGGAGTTTGCGCCCCGACTTAAGGCAGTTGTAAGCTGCTGCTAACTATAGGTGCAAATGTGCAAGTTGCAGGTTTCTAATGGGAAGGTGAAACCATGCACAGATTCTTTGTAATTCCTCATTCTAGGGGGTGCAAGTCAAAATCAGGTGCAAATTGTGCATACCCTTCTATTGTAGTGGATGTACAATTTGTACAGCTCAAGCAATCAGGCACTTGGTTTGTGGAGTGCAACATAATTGTTCAATATTATGAATATAATGTTCCAATAATACTTTACTCCTCTTTGGCACCAGATACAGTCTTTAATGTAGAAGATTTTCTATGCCAAATTTTCTATAGATTCCTCTATGGTGGCCTGCTATCAATTGATCTTATGCTCATTTTAGGCAATAATCTGATCATGTTAGAATGTGAAAATTCCTCGAATATCTCCTACCATACCTTCTGGGCATGGCTGTGTTTCGTAGGAAGCAGTGATAACATCATACACTGTCAAACCAATTTCCTTTCCCCTCAAAGAATATTTGAATGCTCTGGTTGTTTTTCTCCAAACACAGTACTTCTGTCAAAGCCTTGCCCACTCTATTCTCATAGAGCAACCCACTTTTTTATCTGTCACATTTAAATACTACTATTGCAATCCCAGCCACTCCCATATTCATATCTATGGGTCTGATTACAAGTTCGGCGGTTGGAAAAACCTGACCGTCAAACTCTCGATGAAGAGACTTCTCACGGTGCTGGCGGCCCCATCACGAATTTTCTACTGGGCTGACCGGCCGGAAAACATGCGGCGGCATAGGACTCGTAAGCAGACAGTGCACATTCCGACGGTGTTGGGGAGGGGGGCCCGTGCACTGCCCATGACAGTGTCATGGGCAGTGCACGGGCCCCCTGGGTCCTCCAGCACTGTTTCTCTGCCAGCCTTTCCATGAAAAGGCTGGCCGAGAACATGGCTGTAAACAGCACAGCAGCACTGATTTCAGTGCTGCCATCCATGGCTGATTACAGCCACAACCACTGTTATCCTGTTGGGCTCATAGATCCTGGCTGAGATGGTGGTCTTTTGGCAGTCTAACTGCCAGGGTCGTAATGTGGCAGTCAGACCATCACAGCTGCGGACGTCCAACCTTCACCATGAGTCTGGCATTCTTCAGACTGTTAGACTCATAATAACTCACTATAACTATCTCACTTTACTACACTCTGTTCCCTTCCTACTTCATAGCTTTTTCCTCCTTTTGCAGTATACACAACCAATAGTTTAACTATGTTTTACAGGATGTTATAGGCTATTCATTAAATCTGTAACTTTTCTATTGGCAAAAATTAGCATTAATAGTCATCAGATTGTGGACTGTTTATCGCTCATACGCTCTGCAGTTTTCCTCTCTGCAAAGAAATTTTAATTTCAGGACTCAAACATTTCTACCACTTATTTTGCACCTCTAATTTTTTGTATCTTCCAATACTCGCAGTTTCAGCTTTGACTGGATAATGCACCTCCTCTTTATCTTTTACAAATGCTAATAAAAATCTTTGAAATAAAAAACAAATCCATTAAAGTAATGTTCATTCAGAATAGGTAAGAGTATAGGTACATCATTTTAAAAATTATTTATAATTGTCTGTGCTTCTACTGTATTTATTGACATTGTGATTGCTTTTCCTTTTGAGCTGCGGTGTTGGAAAATAATATTTGAATGTAGGTGACTGTTGGTCCTTCTTTGTTAAAAATACACGTCTGCTTTGGGTGCATCTTCTTTATAAGACATCACAATGTTAGAAAGACTCAGGTTTTTTCTCAGGATGAGATTTAAGATTCAAAGAGTCAAAAGACATCATGAACGCATCAAATACTTGAATGCTGACATAAAACATGCCAAATCAAGTAGAGTTTTCCATGATATATATCTGTGGTAACATAAGACCACCGTCCCGAATAAGACGTGCTATACAAGAATTTGGAAGAGAGGGTACAAATCCACATGTGCCCTGTGGGCATGAAAATGACTAGCCAGGGTCAACCCCAATGTCATCCGCAGAGATATCTTCTAAAAACTCAAAGATCATTTTTAGAAATGGGGTTTCTGGTTGGTTAGAGTTTGCACCTAAGTCAGGGAGAACCCACCCACTCTAGTCTGGGCAGGGGAGTTATACGTCCAAGATAACCCATGCTCACCCCCTTGGTAGCTTGGCACGAGCAGTAAGGAATATCCCAGAGGCAATGTGTAAAGCATTTGCACAACACATGTGACGCACTATCCCCACCACAAAGGAAACACAATGCCAAGTTATATAAAAATAACCTGTATTGTACACAACATAATTAGACCAGACACAACATGTCAGTAATACCCTGCTACTCAAGCAGTTGCCAGAACATTACACAATAGTTACTCTGCAGAACCAGCAGTAGTCACACATAACACACAGGTTACTTATTATACTGCATCATGAGGAGTAGTCAGCAGTCACATTACTAAAGAAATACATTTGCCATAGAAATATCATAAATGCCCATACTAGGAACATGATAGATACGTATGGCAACTAATAAATACATATCAGGATGTCATGCCCATAAAAGGAACATTAACACATATATGTCACATAATTAAAAGAAACAGGTTAACATAATAATTTACCAAGTCCATACCAGGAACATTTAAAATCATATGTCCCTTAAAAAACACCTGTTTTTTGGAAGAGAAGGCACTTCTAGTGTCATGAAGTAAAATAAGGGGGCAACCTGTGCTCCTCTGTGCAGAACGGGGGCCACGTGGTGATTTGTGGGGGGGAGCGACCCGCACCCCTGCCTGTTTTTATAACAGACCCCTCCTGAGGCCTGCAATCTCTGGGGGCCCCCCGAGCCACAACTGGCCCTTCAGAGGGGGGCCAAAGCCAGCACAACACTATGGGACAACAGTAGGGGCCTCACCTGACTCTCACGGTGTCCCCAAAACAGCAAAGAAGGACAGCGCGGTGCGGGGGGCCACTGGCGAAGCTTCCACTCCACCGCGTCCTTCCGAAACATCTTGGGACTCTGCTGGGGCAGGAGGAGCCTGCAATGAGGCTTCATTCCACCCTGCCCATTCACAACATCGAGGGGCTCCAGTGGATCGGGGAGCCTCCGATGAGGCTCCCTTCCCCGTCTGTCTCCATTGGCTTCAAAAAGGCCCACCGGGCCGCAGCGGTGAGCAGACACTGAAGTAGGTGCCTGCTCGTGCCCCGGGAGCGCTCCTCGGAGCTTGCTTTGCCCCGGGGGCACAATAGGAGCACGCTTGCCCCGGTTGGGATTTCAGTAGTGCCCTGGGGGTGTCAGGGGCACTGCAACTCTGGCACGCTTGCAAAAGAGAGCCGGGTTGCCGCGATGAATCCCTTTCCTCTATGATGTGCTTTTCCAAGTACTGGGGATAATTTGATGAGCCCGGGTCGCGGCGGTGATTTCCACAGCAAAGCGCTATGAGGCCAACAAACAGCGTGCTCCCAAAGTGCTGGGGAGCCTGAAGAGAAGTGCTCTCATAAGCGCTTCTACAGAGGATGGCAGGGGTCAGGGGTCAGGGGCCACAGCACCCAGCCCCTGGGGGCCAACAGCAGGATGGAGGACAGGGAAGCAGGGCCCAGCAGCAGACCAGCACAAGGTGGATGCAGGCAGTTGGCAGTTCCTCAAGGTGACCAAGCAGGTCACAGGTCAGCACAGCAGCAGCAGTCCTAGGTGGTTCCTGGTGAGTCCCTCCAGCAGCATTCTGTGTCCAGTTCCAGGTAAGTTTCTTTTCCAAAGTGTCACCAAATTGTGGGAAAAACTCCCCTGTACTTATACTCAGTTTTGCAAGTGTTTCACAAAGAAGGGGGGAGGAGGTTCCACCAGTTACAACTGGTTCTGGGAGTGCCCCCTCTCTCCTCCAGCACAGGCTCCAAATATCAGTTGGTGTTAAATGACCCTTTTGTGTGAGGTCAGGTCACAGCCTTAGCAAATGCATGTGTGCTCCACCTCCCCCTTCTCTCATCCCAGGAAGATTATTCAATATGCAGGTGCACCTCTGTGTCACCCCCACCCTCCCTGTGTACAGGCTGTCTGAAAAGTAAGCACAAAGCCCAATTGTCACTCTGCCCAGACATGGATTGGAGTCAAGCTGCAAAACACCAGAGTCATAAGCACAAAGAAATGCTCACTTTCTAGAAGTGGCATTTCTGTAATAGTAATAAAAAATCCACTCACATCAGTAAGCAGCATTTATTACTACCATTTCAGCCATACCAAACATGCCTATGCTATCCCTCATAAATCAGACAATCCCCCCTAGACATAAGGCAGGGCATTTCCAATACAATCCTATGAGAAGGCAGCACTCACAGCAGTGAGAAACCAAATAGGCTGTTTGTCACTACCAGGACAGGCCATGCAACCAGGCACATGCCCTGCCTTCTACATACATAGCACCCTTTTCATAGGGCTAGCCAGGGCCTACCTTAGGGATGACTTACATGTAGTAAAAGGGGAGTTCTGGGCATGGCAAGTAAATTTAGGTGCCAGGTCCCTGTGGCAGAAAACCGTGCATGCAGGCCCTGCGCTAGCAGGCCTGAGACAGGTTTGAAAGGCTACTTAAGTCGGTGGAGCAAGCAGCGCTGCAGGCTCACTAGTAGCATTTAATTTACAGCCCTGGGTATAGAGACACCACTAGACAAGGGACTTACAGGTACATTAAATATGTCAATTTGGTATAAGCCAATCATATCAAATTTAGAAGGCAGAGCACCTGCACTTAAGCACTGTTCAGCAGTGATAAAGTGCTCAGAGTCCTAGAGCCAACAGCGAGAGGTCAGAAAAAATATGATGCGCATGGCCTTGGTATTACTACTGTTTAATCCTTCTGTTCTGAGGTCATAGAACTGGATTGCGTTTAGGGAATCCACCTGTTTCAATTAATCATTTCAAATCTACTTTTAACTTTGGCTTATTGATATTTGTGTTATTTCTGGGCATTTATTGCATATCACATACAAGAAGGGACTAGGGAATTTCTATGTAGAATAGTTTTACCATTGTTTGGCAGAGAAAGGTTTAGGGTGGAGTTTAGATTTCTCAAATCCTAAAACCATGTTGTGTACTTTTCCTTGGTGCTCCACATGATTAGTAGAAACAATGTTAAGTTTTAGACTCACATTTTGCTGTGATCACTTTGTATTTCATAACAATAACCAACATCATGTTGCAGGCAGTAGTAAATGTATTACAACCCTTCTTGAAATACAGTGACTTGTTGTGTAGAACTATGAAAATAAACTTTTGCTAATAGCTAAGCTTGTGAAAATTGGAATAATATACGTGGTGGATCTTGTACAGAAAAAACAAAAACTGTTCCTTATTTAAAAAAAAAAAAACGAAATAAAAAATACCATATGCATGTTAACGCATACAAATATTTCATAATAATCTGTTTGCAATTTTTGTATGTGTTAGGAGAACCAAAAGATGGGGTACAGGGACATCTGACAAATTTTGCCGAATGTCTCATTTAGTTCCATTCTCTCAATAAGGTGCTACATGCTTTAATTTCAATCGGTTTGTTTTACTCCTTACACTCCATTGTGTCATTTGTCCTGCTTTGCTACATCATGGTGTATACTATTGATAAAGTGTAATAGAGAATAAATAAAAAAAAACTGCATTACATGAACATATGTGAAACAATCTATTACTGATATCACTCAGTCATGGTGAGCTAAATAACTTCAACTAGAGTGTGATTTTTTTTGGGGTCAAATTGTTTTTACTGCAGTTTTTCTTGGATTAACAGTACAGTAATAATAACAAATGAACCAGCAGTACGATGGGCTACTTCAAACATCAGAAGCCAGTAACAGGTTCAGAGACGATTTAAGAGAGCAGACCGGGCTTACTAATGAGTGGAGCAGGAAAAAAGAAGTGGAAAACAGAAAAAGAAAACAAATCGGATGGAGAGTGCAGAAATACATTACATCTTCATATATCTGCATATTCAACAATGACAGTCGGTATCTCAGTCGTACAACATCACAATCACACATTGTCTCAGAAGTTCGTAGTGGTGATAAGTGCTGATCATGTGAATTTGAAGGCCCTACAATAGACTTTGGGCGTACTTAAAAATACTGTGGAACCATTCACAAATATCAGCTAAGCTAACAGTAGTACAGGAGGAACTTCGAGCTACAGAAACACAAAGGCCTTAAACCCTGTGAGGTTTGCATTGGTTCTACTCATCTCTCACCGATATATTTTTAGATTAGTCTTCATAGATTTCCATACTTCAGTACTCTCTGTTGGTGCCAGCTTTGGATTGCTCCCCACCTACAAAGCGTGCCAAACTCGTCGTTGTTATCCTAAGAGGTTTGCAAAGACTCTGATTCCCTCCGTTATTTACACAACACTTGTCAAATCAGAGGCTAGCTTTTAAACCTTGCATTTATAGGTCTGGCTCACAGGCGGATTGAGCTGTTTTGCTTGCCTCAGGTTGTCGAAAAAGTTCACAATAAAAATAAATGTATATTTGTGTACATAGAGGGACCTCCGATATCACGTGGCCCTCCCATTGTGCTTATACCCACCACAGCATATGGCATTGAATGATGGGCCACTCTCTCAAGTTATCGGCTGTCCTGCACCGCGGGTGACTGAGTTTTTCCTGATTACATGTGCACAGTTGATTCAAAAGGAGTCCACTTCATTGTCAGAGTTTGTGTGACTGGGCTGTTGTTTCACTCTTATATGGTTTTATGACTTATATTTTTTTATACTACATACATTTAAACGCGCATCAAAGCTTCTTGTAATGTGCTCCTCCGATATTTGTAGCACTTGCAGATAAAAACTTTCTTAACAGCATTTACATCTTCAAAATCGCTAAATTACTTTGTTGAAAATCCATTTATATATCTATATATATATCTATATATATATATCTATCTATATATATATATATATAGATATATATATATATATATACATACTGATAGTAGTTGTTAACTGCTGCAATTACACCAATTATTCACTAAATTAATTGCACATTGGTGCCTTCCACTTCACTTGGGTTTCTGAACACTCATGTAGAATTGATGGAATTTAGGAAAGATGATGGGAGAAATATGATACTTTTTAGTGTCATTTGGTATACTAACTACAGGACAATTCCTGGAGAGGAGGACAGCTGGTTTGGCCAAGTGATGTAAAGGAAGTCGTGCATTGTTTAGTCTTTACAAGCATATGTTTTCCAGACTTGGCCCTCATTATGACATTGGCGGCAAATGCCACCTACTGCCACAGCGACAGCAGCCAGCATACCGTCACCGTGGCTATTGACCGTCCATGGCATTATGACCATAGACGGAATACCGCCAGAAGGCTGGCTGAATTCTGTCAACTGTCATGGTGGCAGACGGCAGTAAGGTGGCGCTGCTGCCCACCAGCAAAACACCACCTACCGTATCATGTTCCATGATACCGCCTGGTGGTGTTTTGCTGGTGGACGCTGCTGCTGGCAGCAGCGCCGCATCCCGACTCCTGCTGGAGGACCCCCTGCAAGCAGGTAAGTCGTGTTCTCCGACAGGAGAGGGGGATGGGGGGTGTTGTGTGTGAGTGGGGTGTGTGTGTCACTGTGTTTGAATGCGTGCATGCGTGTGTAATGCGTGAGTGGGTTGAGTGTACGTGTATGTTGTGTCGTGAGATTGCGTGTGTGCCTGGATGTATGTTTGTGAATGTTGCTGTGGGTGTGTATGAATGTATGAGTGAATTAGTGTATGCGTGTGTGTATGGGTGTGTATGTATGTGCGTGTATATGTGTAAAAAATGTGCATGGGGGTCGGGAGAGGGAGGGGGAGGGTGGGGAAGGATTCTGGGGAGGAGGTCAGGGGAGACCCCTATCAGTGCCAGGGAAGGAATTCCCTGGCACTAATAGTGCATACCGCCATGGTTTCAGTGGCAGTACCGAAACCACTGAAACCATGGCGGTGGGTGGGGTCATAATGCCATAGGCAGCCTAGTGACGCCTCCTAGTGAAGTCTCCAGCCCAGCGGTCATTACCACTGTGGCGGTCCGTTTGGTACATTGGCGGTTTGGCTTTGGCCAAACTGCTAATGTCATAATAGTAGAGGTAGGTAACGCCAGCCTGTTGGCTGTAATACCTCCAGTATTCCACCGACCGCCAGGGTTGTAATGAGGGCCTTGGGGGTCTGAGTGACATACTAAATTCAGACAGAAAAAATTTAACTTTACAGCAATACAAGGTCACTAGAGATAGCAGGTGTATTCCAGAAACAAAATTCAAATAAATTGGCACTATAGCCTTCCCTAAAGAATTCATTAATGGCAAAACAAAAACCTAATATGAGGGAAAACATACCTTTGTGGCTTTGTGTGAGAAAACAGGGCTGATTGCAGAGGCCCCATAACTTTTTGCCCCCATTTTCCTCTTTTTGCTGGTGTTTTCCTGACTTTGATGGTGCCCTGGGTACTGCTAACCAGTCCCAGGGCCTGTGCTCTGTGTAAAATGGATATGCAAATTAGGCTAATTATAATTGGCTAAGTTAACCTACCTATAAGTCCCTAGTATATGGTAGGGCATGTAGGTTTAGGGACCACAGCATAGGTGGTGCACACCTAGGTGCACTGCTGAGGTGCCCAGTGTCATTTTAAAAGCAAGCCTGCCTTGCTGGCTGCTTTTAAATTAAAGTTATATGCAAATTCGACTTTGGAATTAAAGGTACTTCCAAAGTCTTAAACTACCTTATTTTTACATATAAGTCACCCCTAAGGTGTGCCCTATGTGCCCCTAGGGCTGGGTGCCATGTAACTATAAGCAGGGACTTTATAAACATAGATTTATAAGCCCTGGTGAGGTAAAAACAGCCAAATTCGTTTTTCCCTCATGGAAGTAAATGGCCTTCATAGGCTAGAATGGGCAGACTTTATTTTAAATTTTAAAGTCTCCTTAAATGTTACATACCAAGAATTTGGTATCAAATTGATTGTTGTAATAAATCCCACAACTTCCAGTTGTTGGATTTAATATAACTAGTTCAGGTAAAAAGTTTAGACTTTACCTAAAAAGTTGCCAATTTCAGCTCTGCATTGTTTTTGCTGCTGTGCTCTGATTGGCCAGCCTGCAGCAGCTTCTGCCAGGCTGCCTTGATGAGGTGTGAAGTGGCCAGGCTTCACACAAAGGAATGTGCTTGGGGGAGAGAATCTCCCCTCAGCAGATGGTGAGGCAGGAAGGGGGAGGGCTGCCAAACTGGTCTTCAAAGGCAGAGAAGGACATTTGCAGCACCCAGCAACACCCCCACATCCTGCAACCCCAGACAATTAGGTGCCCCCTTGATTAGATTAGGAGAGGGCAGGAGAGGGGTGTGTTTATGATTTTTAGCCACACCAGTGGGTGGGCTCAGCCAGATGTAACCTCCAAAAATCAGATTCATCCATGTTGGATTTTTAGAGACTGTTGCCTTCTGGGATGGATTTTTGCCACACTTCCCAGGAAGTGGTCATCACAGGGGGACGACCCTGTCCCTGATTGGAGAACCAGGGCCCCCTGCTTTTCACCCAGGAGCAAGGATAAAACTGGCAGACCTGCACCCACGCCTCAGATCCCCTCCAGAATTCAACAAGAAAGGAACTAAAGAAGAAGAAGGACTGCCCTGCTGGACCCCTGGCCTGCACCTGGACCCTGCACTCAGAAGGACTGCACCAGCTGCACACTTGGGCTTCACCACAAGAAGGACTTTGCCTGGCTTCAACTGGTTCAAGGAGGGACTCCCTGTTTGCTACAGGTGAAAAATTGCTAACCAGAGTCCCCTGCACAAACTCCTGAAGAAAGCGACCAGCTGACCACTGTCCAGTGGCCAAAAAGGAGTTTGCGCCAGGTGCATTCTGGGAGTTGAAGTCCGCACCCCCCAAGGACCATCACAGAACTTCTGGACCCTTGGGGTGAGCTGTGGACCCCAAAAGAACCTTAAAAGAACATCTGGGTGAAGCCCCAGAAGTTTGGAAAAGATTTGAGAATTTTTGGAAAAAAGCTCCAGAGAGGGACCGACCCGCCGCGGAAATTCTAGCCGGCTTGCCTCAACCGCGACCCGGCCTGACTTCGTGGTTCGTCCCGGTAAAGAAAAACATCCAAAAAAGAGACTAAGGGCCTCATTATGACCCTGGCGGGCGGCGGAGGCCGCCCGCCAGGATCCGGCCCTCCAAATTACCGCGCCGCGGTCAAAAGACCGCGGCGGGTATTACGAGTTTTCCCCTGGGCTGGCGGGCGGTTCCAGTTAAACCGCCCGCCAGCCCAGGGCAAAACGACCTTCCCACGAGGATGCCGGCTCGTAATCGAGCCGGCGGAGTAGGAAGGTGCGACGGGTGCTACTGCACCCGTCGCGTATTTCACTGTCTGCAAGGCAGACAGTGAAATACATTTTGGGGCCCTCTTACGGGGGCCCCTGCCGTGCCCATACCATTGGCATGGGCACGGCAGGGGCCCCCAGGGGCCCCGCGACCCCCCCTACCGCCATCCTGTTCATGGCGGCTTTCCCGCCATGAACTGGATGGCGGTAGGGGGGGTCAGAATCCTCATGGCTGCGGAGCGCGCTCCGCAGCCATGGAGGATTCCAAAGAGCAGCGGAAAGTCAGCGGGAGACCGCTGACTTTCCGCTTCTGACCGCGGCTGAACCGCCGCGGTCAGAATGCTCATTGGAGCACCGCCAGCCTGTTGGCGGTGCTCCCGTGGTCGGTGGCCCTGGCGGCCACCGGCCGCCAGGGTCAGAATGACCCTCTAAGTCCGAACGTAAAAAGTTGACCGGGACCTCCCAGCCATCGTATCCGAGAAGGGCTCCATGGACGTCGGATCAAGATCCAGGTTTACCCCGGTCGAAGGATTTTCATCTCGAAAAAACGACTAAGTCCGAAGGTAAAAGTCTCCACCGAGGAAACCCACATCGCGTATCCGGACAAGGGCTCCAGGAGGTCGGATTCAACTGGCAGGTTCGTCCCGGTGAAGAAAAACTTCAAAATAAAGACTAAGTCAGAAGGTAACTTTTTAACCGAGGCCTCCCGCGACCTGTAGCCGAGCAGGGCTCCATCGCGGTCGGCCTGAAAGTTTGACTTTGCCCCGGTCGAGGTGCAACCAGATGACCCGATTGGCGCTTTTTGTTTCTAAGCGCTAGAAAAGTAATAATTCTTTAAAAATTCATATCTCCGGTTCCCCTGAACCGATTTTAATCGTTTTTGTGTCATTTTAAAGATAAAAATATAAACTATTTTTATAAATTGGTTTTGGATTTTTAAACTGTTTCCTGTGTTTTATTTAATTACTGTTTTGTGATATTTGAATGCATTACACTTTGTCTCCTAAATTAAGCCTTGACGCTCGTTGCCAAGCTACCAAGGGTTGAGCTGGGATTAATTTACTGAGACCTAACTGTACCTATGTGGAGGTTAGTGGCTTGTTGCTAGGTGTAGGTACCTACCTGCCCTACCAATAACCCATTTTCCAACATAATTGGAAGCAGCGACGGGATCCTGTACTTGTGTTCAATATCACGTTACAGTTTTGGGTAAAACAAATTAAAAATCCTTTAAATTGTCCTAGTGCAAAAATTGTTTTTAATTTTTAATTTGGATTAATTTCAATTATTGAATTTTTGTAATTTTTCTAAATTCTTGTTTCCAATTTTTGAAAAAAGTTTTTGTTGACACAAAACTAGGGAACCATGGAGCTTGATCTGGCTAGCCTACCCACACTGACAGTAGTCCAGCTTAGGGGGTTGTGTATTGAAAGAGGGTTGCCTGCAACCACTGATCTCAGGCAGCAAATCCTGATCACATCCCTGACAGCATGGGCTGAGACCCAAGAGGTAGAGTCAGAAGAAGCTCCAGAGGAGGGAGAAAGAAGGGAGGATGCAAGCTCTAACCACTCAGGGGAGGGAAGGCATCTGAGCCCAAGTGAGGATGAGGAAGAACGGTCCTCAGTAAATACAGTCACTAGGGGCAGATCCAAAGCTAGTGGTGGGAAGGGGGTCCTTTCAGGAGGAGAGAACCCATCCATCAGAGAAAGAGAGCTGGAGGCCCAGCTAGCATACATAGCTTTGGAAGCAGAGAAGCTGGCCCTAGAAAAGAAAAAGTGGGCATACAAAGAAAAAAGAGATGGAAGCAGCGATAAAGAACCTGAGGTGTCCATGGGTGGGGGAGTTTGCCCCAGATTACCCAAGGGGGTAGTTCCTGCTTATGTAGAGGGGGATGACATAGATAAGTGGCTGGGGGCCTTTCAGAGGGCACTCCAAATGAGAAGGGTTAGGCCTCAATACTGGGGTTCCCTTTTGTGGGAGTTGGTCCCCAACTCAGGGAGGGATAGGCTTCTGACCTTAAGGGTCCACCTTGCATATGGCTGGGTCCAAACTGGAATGGCATGGGCAGCAAAAAAACGATGGATTTAGGCCCAGATCACTGTACTGGGGGTGAATGTTTGACAATGTTCAGCATTCCATCCATCACTTGTTGTTTTTGCTTTGTCGCCCTAAGTGGGAAGGGTATGCCCAGACGTGGGTCCCGTGCTTCCCATGCCACTGGATTCAAGCTAGCCTGGCTGATGAGGGGTGAAACCCCGAAACCGGTCCCAGGATGCTTGTTTCCAGTCCAGGGAAGACCTGGCCTAGCAGTTCGGGCTGGACTGTTCCCATGGGGAACAGGGTCAAGACTGATTTGCATATGGCTGGGTCCAAACTGGAATGGCATGGGCAGCAAAAAAAACGATGGATTTAGGCCCAGATCACTGTACTGGGGGTGAATGTTTGACAATGTTCAGCATTCCGTCCATCACTTGTTGTTTTTGCTTTGTCGCCCTAAGTGGGAAGGGTATGCCCAGACGTGGGTCCCGTGCTTCCCATGCCACTGGATTCAAGCTAGCCTGGCTGATGAGGGGTGAAACCCCGAAACCGGTCCCAGGATGCTTGTTTCCAGTCCAGGGAAGACCTGGTCTAGCAGTTCGGGCTGGACTGTTCCCATGGGGAACAGGGTCAAGACTGATTTGCATATGGCTGGGTCCAAACTGGAATGGCATGGGCAGCAAAAAAACGATGGATTTAGGCCCAGATCACAGTACTGGGGGTGAATGTTTGACAATGTTCAGCATTCCGTCCATCACTTTTTGTTTTTGCTTTGTCGCCCTAAGTGGGAAGGGTATGCCCAGACGTGGGTCCCGTGCTTCCCATGCCACTGGATTCAAGCTAGCCTGGCTGATGAGGGGTGAAACCCCGAAACCGGTCCCAGGATGCTTGTTTCCAGTCCAGGGAAGACCTGGCCTAGCAGTTCGGGCTGGACTGTTCCCATGGGGAACAGGGTCAAGACTGATTTGCATATGGCTGGGTCCAAACTGGAATGGCATGGGCAGCAAAAAAACTATGGATTTAGGCCCAGATCACTGTACTGGGGGTGAATGTTTGACAATGTTCAGCATTCCGTCCATCACTTGTTGTTTTTGCTTTGTCGCCCTAAGTGGGAAGGGTATGCCCAGACGTGGGTCCCGTGCTTCCCATGCCACTGGATTCAAGCTAGCCTGGCTGATGAGGGGTGAACCAGTCCAGGGAAGACCTGGCCTAGCAGTTCGGGCTGGACTGTTCCCATGGGGAACAGGGTCAAGACTGATTTGCATATGGCTGGGTCCAAACTGGAATGGCATGGGCAGCAAAAAAACTATGGATTTAGGCCCAGATCACTGTACTGGGAGTGAATGTTTGACAATGTTCAGCATTCCGTCCATCACTTGTTGTTTTTGCTTTGTCGCCCTAAGTGGGAAGGCTATGCCCAGACGTGGGTCCCGTGCTTCCCATGCCACTGGATTCAAGCTAGCCTGGCTGATGAGGGGTGAAACCCCGAAACCGGTCCCAGGATGCTTGTTTCCAGTCCAGGGAAGACCTGGCCTAGCAGTTCGGGCTGGACTGTTCCCATGGGGAACAGGGTCAAGACTGATTTGCATATGGCTGGGTCCAAACTGGAATGGCATGGGCAGCAAAAAAACGATGGATTTAGGCCCAGATCACTGTACTGGGGGTGAATGTTTGACAATGTTCAGCATTCCGTCCATCACTTGTTGTTTTTGCTTTGTCGCCTTAAGGGGGGAGGAGGCAGATTCATACCCTAGTATGAAGAGGTGCTTAGCCAAGAAGTTTGGTCTGACCCCAGAGCAATATAGAATGAAGTTCAGGGACACCCAGAAGGTCAGTACCCAGTCTTGGGTTGACTTTGTGGACATTTCACTAAAGGCACTAGAGGGCTGGATTATTGGTAACAAAGTAGATACTTATGAGGGGTTATACAATCTGATCATGAGAGAGCACATCTTGACCAATTGTATCCAAGAAAGGTTACGCCAGCATCTAGTGGACTCTAAGCAGACCAACCCTAGAGAGCTAGGGGAGGCAGCTGATGAGTGGTTGAGAACCAGGGTGGTTGTCAAGTCTCAGGGGGGAGACTCCAAGAAGGGGGGGACAGGTCCCCAAAAACCTAAGGAGGGAGGTGGTAAGCCCACCACAGAGACTCCCTCTGTACCCCAGAACCCTAAGAAGGAGGAGAGTAAATCCCACTCTGACCAGCAGAGACAGTTAGACCCAGGGTTAAAAAAGCTCTTGGACAGTAGGGCTTGCTTTGACTGTCAGCAGACAGGTCACTTCAGAGGAGATGCAGCCTGTCCAAAGAAGGTGGTTAGCACTGGGCTGTCCAGTGTAGCCATAGAGGAGGATTCCTCAGATGATGAAGTCCTCCTAGCATTGTGCTGGGAGACAGGACCAGATGGTAAGCTGGTGATCCCTGAGGGTGGGAGTAGGCACTTCCACCACATTCAAGTGAATGGGATCCCTACCACTGGCCTGAGAGACACCTGTGCCAGTCACACTATAGTGAGTGACCGGTTAGTGACCCCAGACATGTATGTCCCAGGAAAGACAAAGAAAGTCAGGATAGCCACAGGGGAGGTCACCTCCAAACCTGTAGCCATAGTGCCCCTAGAGAGGGAGGGTATCCTTGACTGGATTAGGGTGGTAGTCAGTGCTGACCTTCCCCTAGATTGTATCCTGGGTAATGACCTCCCAGAGGTGAGTCTGGTCACAGATGGGGTGGTCGCCCAGGGCGCCCCCCCAACCCAAAGTCCTGGGGAGTCAGTCCCTACAGTTAGGAGACAGGGGTCCCCAAGAAAAGGAAAGAAGAAAAGGAAGGGTAGGCCACTCTTAAAGAGAGTTCCAGGGAGCCAAGGGCCTTCTGCCCCAGTAAGGGGGGAGCCCAGAGTTGGCACTGGTGAGGCCTCACCTGACCCCAAGGAAGTCCTGAGTAGTCAGGCAGCTGTCCAGATGCAGGGTGTTGCCCCTGCACTGACAGAAGGGAGAGTGGAAGGAGGGTGTCTGCCACATGAGGTGGTAGCCCCCACTCTAGACAGCAAGAGGGGTGCCAGGACCCCAAAGTTGCCCCTAAAGCAGCTCAGCCACCTGTCAGTGGAGAGCTTAGGGTGTGGTTCTGGGTACTGACAGCTGTCAGTAGCCTCTGCTGGGTGCTAGCCTTCCTGGCAGCACTGTACTTGGCCTGGGAGGCAGACCCCAGGGCCAATAGCAAAGTAGGCCCCCTGACCCTATTGGTCATGGTGGGGTTGCTCAAGTGTTGGGTGACCTCTTTGGGTAAGCTAGGTGTTGCCCTAGCAAAGTTTGGAGTAGGGGAGGTGGGCACCTCACTACCCAAGTTGGCAGAGAGAAAGGAGGAAGACCCCCCTAGAGGAAAGTTTCAGTTTGTGTTGGGTCCTTTTACTGTTGGGGTGGCTTCACTACCCATAGGGAGTGACCCTGACAGGAGGATATAAGGCAGAGTAGGCCCTGCAAAGGGACAGCCAGTTTTCTTCACTGTCTTCCTCGCCTAACAAGCCAGGAAGACTCTCCCAGGGTTGGGCTGAGTCTCCTGGGCGTGTGGGCTGGGGGGGGGGTTGTGTGAGAAAACAGGGCTGATTGCAGAGGCCCCATAACTTTTTGCCCCCATTTTCCTCTTTTTGCTGGTGTTTTCCTGACTTTGATGGTGCCCTGGGTACTGCTAACCAGTCCCAGGGCCTGTGCTCTGTGTAAAATGGATATGCAAATTAGGCTAATTATAATTGGCTAAGTTAACCTACCTATAAGTCCCTAGTATATGGTAGGGCATGTAGGTTTAGGGACCACAGCATAGGTGGTGCACACCTAGGTGCACTGCTAGGTGCCCAGTGTCATTTTAAAAACAAGCCTGCCTTGCTGGCTGCTTTTAAATTAAAGTTATATGCAAATTCGACTTTGGAATTAAAGGTACTTCCAAAGTCTTAAACTACCTTATTTTTACATATAAGTCACCCCTAAGGTGTGCCCTATGTGCCCCTAGGGCTGGGTGCCATGTAATTATAAGCAGGGACTTTATGAAAATAGATTTATAAGCCCTGGTGAGGTAAAAACAGCCAAATTCGTTTTTCCCTCATTGAAGTAAATGGCCTTCATAGGCTAGAATGGGCAGACTTTATTTTAAATTTTAAAGTCTCCTTAAATGTTACATACCAAGAATTTGGTATCAAATTAATTGTTGTAATAAATCCCACAACTTCCAGTTGTGGGATTTAATATAACTTGTTCAGGTAAAAAGTTTAGACTTTACCTAAAAAGTTGCCAATTTCAGCTCTGCATTGTTTTTGCTGCTGTGCTCTGATTGGCCAGCCTGCAGCAGCTTCTGCCAGGCTGCCTTGATGAGGTGTGAAGTGGCCAGGCTTCACACAAAGGAATGTGCTTGGGGGAGAGAATCTCCCCTCAGCAGATGGTGAGGCAGGAAGGGGGAGGGCTGCCAAACTGGTCTTCAAAGGCAGAGAAGGACATTTGCAGCACCCAACAACACCCCCACATCCTGCAACCCCAGACAATTAGGTGCCCCCTTGATTAGATTAGGAGAGGGCAGGAGAGGGGTGTGTTTATGATTTTTAGCCACACCAGTGGGTGGGTTCAGCCAGATGTAACCTCCAAAAATCAGATTCATCCATGTTGTATTTTTAGACACTGTGGCCTTCTGGGATGGATTTTTGCCACACTTCCCAGGAAGTGGTCATCACAGGGGGACGACCCTGTCCCTGATTGGAGAACCAGGGCCCCCCTGCTTTTCACCCAGGAGCAAGGATAAAACTGGCAGACCTGCACCCACGCCTCAGATCCCCTCCAGAATTCAACAAGAAAGGAACTAAAGAAGAAGAAGGACTGCCCTGCTGGACCCCTGGCCTGCACCTGGACCCTGCACTCAGAAGGACTGCACCAGCTGCACACTTGGGCTTCACCACAAGAAGGACTTTGCCTGGCTTCAACTGGTTCAAGGAGGGACTCCCTGTTTGCTACAGGTGAAAAATTGCTAACCAGAGTCCCCTGCACCAACTCCTGAAGAAAGCGACCAGCTGACCACTGTCCAGTGGCCAAAAAGGAGTTTGCGCCAGGTGCATTCTGGGAGTTGAAGTCCGCACCCCCCAAGGACCATCACAGAACTTCTGGACCCTTGGGGTGAGCTGTGGACCCCAAAAGAACCTTAAAAGAACATCTGGGTGAAGCCCCAGAAGTTTGGAAAAGATTTGAGAATTTTTGGAAAAAAGCTCCAGAGAGGGACCGACCCGCCGCGGAAATTCTAGCCGGCTTGCCTCAACCGCGACCCGGCCTGACTTCGTGGTTCGTCCCGGTAAAGAAAAACATCCAAAAAAGAGACTAAGTCCGAACGTAAAAAGTTGACCGGGACCTCCCAGCCATCGTATCCGAGAAGGGCTCCATGGACGTCGGATCAAGATCCAGGTTTACCCCGGTCGAAGGATTTTCATCTCGAAAAAACGACTAAGTCCGAAGGTAAAAGTCTCCACCGAGGAAACCCACATCGCGTATCCGGACAAGGGCTCCAGGAGGTCGGATTCAACTGGCAGGTTCGTCCCGGTGAAGAAAAACTTCAAAATAAAGACTAAGTCAGAAGGTAACTTTTTAACCGAGGCCTCCCGCGACCTGTAGCCGAGCAGGGCTCCATCGCGGTCGGCCTGAAAGTTTGACTTTGCCCCGGTCGAGGTGCAACCAGATGACCCGATTGGCGCTTTTTGTTTCTAAGCGCTAGAAAAGTAATAATTCTTTAAAAATTCATATCTCCGGTTCCCCTGAACCGATTTTAATCGTTTTTGTGTCATTTTAAAGATAAAAATATAAACTATTTTTATAAATTGGTTTTGGATTTTTAAACTGTTTCCTGTGTTTTATTTAATTACTGTTTTGTGATATTTGAATGCTTTACACTTTGTCTCCTAAGTTAAGCCTTGACGCTCGTTGCCAAGCTACCAAGGGTTGAGCTGGGATTAATTTACTGAGACCTAACTGTACCTATGTGGAGGTTAGTGGCTTGTTGCTAGGTGTAGGTACCTACCTGCCCTACCAATAACCCATTTTCCAACACTTTGTCTATACTGAAACAATCACACCTGAAAATAGAAAGTGCATCATACAGCAAAAACCACGGATATAATGTAAAGCTCAAACTGCACCAATGACATCACAATTTATAACAAAACCTCAGCCCTTAAACAAGTCTGTGAAGTGGGAGGTATTTAGAGAAAACCTGGCTCAGAAGGAAGCACAGAATAACCAACTGTAAAACCAAATGTAAAACATTGTCACAAAGAATGTACATGATGTCTGAGAAGCAAAATATGTGATAAGCAACTGTCATAAATTTAAAACTGGGGAGACACAGTTTTATGTTGACTTTGTGAACACATAATCTAAGATACTGAGCAAACATCCCATCAAGTATAGGCAGAGTTGGGAAAATTCAATGTATAAATGAAATGAAAGAGAAGTTGTATGATGGGTCCAGCCTTGTAACCACAGCCCAAGATTTCATTGATTATATCACACCTTTGAGAGAACGCAATGACATCACATAATTGACATGGAAGGACTTCATCATCGCAACTGGTAGACGCAAGATGCTAACAGTCTGGCTGGCAGAAGGAAGAGTAACTTCCTAGCTGTGGCTTTTTGGAGTGTAACTAATTTTAAATAAGAAAGTGAGTCATCCTTGATCATTCCATGGTCTCACTGCAAACCACTATGGGGACAGCATGTACTTACTCCTCTGTCTCCTCTCACCAGAAATTAGTCTCTGAAGGAACCAGGGAAATTCAGATGTGAACAATAAATCACAGTCTTGGTCAAGGGAATCCGAGTAGATGGTGGTAATGAAAAAGCAACTATCATGGGTGTTTGCCACTCTACCAGTACCTAAAGGGGACTACAGTAGGAACCTTTATCCTTCACAACCTGGCATATGGTCCATAGCTATTTGTTAACAAAATTTCATCAGTACAGAAGGAGAAAGCCTGGACTAGGTCAACTTGTTCCTCTCCAGAATCCTTTACAGTGATACCTTAAAAAATATGATTGCTGGCTTGGGAAGTGAGCAGAAAAAGTTATAAACCGATGTTTCTTACAGTGCATACAAGACTGGAGCAACCCTGATAAATAGTATACCATTTTTCCAGGCTGTACAAAGCACAAGTAAGGTATGGTTGTTAAACATATGCATTTTAGAAATGTAGCTATAATTACTAAGACATCATCTCTTTTATAGGTACTAAAATGAAGACAAAAGCAGACCTAACTCTCTCTGACTTTCCGCCTTTTGACAGGATGTTGTAATTCTTGTTTACAGTGGATGGGTATGTGAGGGTCCCACACCTGATTTGACATATACTGTACATCTTTTAAAAAGGGATTAGAATTGTAACTGTATATTCTCAGAGGGTCTAATTTAGATTTTATTGCACTTTATAACATGTAACTTCAGATTGGGAACAGGTAGTAAAATATTTCTTTTTAAATTAAATTTAAAATTCTCTTTAATGGTAAAGATGGGTTTTAAGTCACAATTCTAGAAAATATACTTTTGAAAGTTGGCAGTTCTGTCGGGATGGGCGGGTGCATCAGTCTTGGTGACAGAAATGAGCCCTAGAGAGTCCACACAGAACCTCAGATCTGGTATAGTGGCTGGTGGGACAGTCTTGGGTACAAGCAGCCCTAGGCATTACAAAGGACTGTTGGTGTGCTCAATTATCCCTAATTCCAGCATTACGGACACTTCCTCCTTGATCCTAGCTCTAAGCTTGTCAGGTAGCCTCTAGATCTGATTCCTTATAGGCATAACTGGCAATATCAATCTTATGGGCACATCAGTGGGTGAGCCCAGAGGTGAGTGAGAACGCAGAGAAGAACTGTTTCAATAGGTAGCAGCAGTCTCTTTCCTGCTGAGGGGTCAGAATGGGGGCATAGGTTCACTCCCTCTACTAATCCATCTTTCACTTTTGAGGAAAGGGGCTCCGGGAGAGGTTCACTCTTCCTCCTCTCTCTCATCTGTCATCAACAGCATACTGACCTCAGAGAAGTCATAGTGGGGCCTGCGTCAGTTGACATTCCAGACCCTTAAAGGGTTCCTGGTGGTCTGGAGGTCCATCAGGTGTGTGATCTCCCTCTTGCACCCCTTCACCTTATATGGCCTAGTGCATCATTCCTGAAAGGCCTGGGGCTCCACTGGCTCCATCACCCAAACTTTCTGACCTGGCTGAAACTCAACTAGAGTGCCTTGTGGTCTTACCAGAGTTTATAAGTTTCTTACTGGCTGCTAAGTTCTCATTGATGGGCCTCTAAAACTGCGTTGTCCAGTTTTTTTGGACCGACAGGTGATATGAGGGGGTTTCTTAGGAGCTTGCTCCCACTCCTACTTCAGAAGGCTGAGAGGCCATCTGACAGTGTGGCCGTACAGAAGTTCAAAGGGGCTGAACCCCACTCTCCTCAGAGCCCCTTCCCTGTAAGCAAGCAATAGGCATGGCAAGATGGCATCCACCGTCCACCTTAAGGGCTCTGACAGGCCCATGATCATGCCCTCAAGGGTCTTGTTGTGCTTCTCAACAAGCCCATTAGTTTGGGGATGATAGGGTATAAAAACTTGCAAGTTACTCCACACTCGTCTTACATGGATTTCATGTATGCTGGCATGAAATTGGTACGCCAGTCTCACACCGCCTCCCTGGGGAAACCCATTTGGGTTCAGATTGCCATCAGTGCCCTGGCTCTGGTGAGTGCAGTCACTGTCCTCAGAAGGATGGCTTCCTGATACTGGGTGGAATGATTCACCAAGACAGTGATAAACCTGCTGCCCAGGGCTGTCTTGGGGTCCAGAGGCCTGGAAATGTTGACACTCACACTTTCAAAGGGGTGCTAATGGCAGAAAAGGGTACCAGGGGTGGTTTCAGCTTTCCCTCCGCCTTCCTACTGGGCTGGCAGGTAGGAAAGGACCTGCAGAATGCATCTAACTTGTAAATAAGTTTAAAAACGTAAAGTACCAACAAATTAATAAAACACTCTCAACCTTCTGTTTAGATAGACTTCCTAAAAGACAAAACTATAACTTGAAAAAGTGATAAGCTGCCATAAAAAAAACCCACAGCCACAAAGCAGCAGAAAGATATAAGAAAGTAAGCATACATAAGTCATTTGAAAACTATAAACTCACCGAAATAGCAAGTAAAAATAAACCTAACATCCTCAACAAACTACTAACTAATTAACATTTAAAATTAAACAGACCTTGTTTTCATTCAACAGAAAATAAACCACCTGCTTCACATTAGAACACCCCCATCGGAAAAGCTGCAAAACCATGTGAAGCATATGAACAGAACATAAATGTAAATATACAAAATAGAAGTAGTTGCATAATTTTACATGTAAATAACAAATGTACAGGCTTTGAAATATATCATATATATCATATATGTATACTATTACACTAATTTCAGTTACAATAACAGAAGCAGCAAAGTACATAACTTCACAGAAAGGAGAGCAGTTACTAAATCACATGGACCACACCTACAGCCAATAAAGGGCATCAACAGAAAATATAAATTGGAAATGTACCATATATTATTCTAATTCATGCTATGGGAGGGCAACTACTAAAGATAATGTTATAAGTTTTGTAAGAGAGCACAATCACCCTTCAATTGGAACAGAGATAGAAATAAAGGAGATATAAGAGGGGCAAGCACTAACTCCCAGGAACCCACAAATCATATCCTTAAAGATAAATTGTTTAAAGCCCCTGAGCACACAACAGGCCAATGACCACCTACACCCACTTCAAAAGGTTTAGTTGCATGAACTAAGAAAACTAGCAGTGATACTCTTCCTGCGCCAAGAAAATACCAAGACATACAAATACCTGAACATTTAACAATAGCACATAATGAAGAACCTTCCCTTTCACATGACCAGAACGTAAACAATGAAAAACAAATGCTAATTTTCCCTAGAGAAAATAAATTAACTAAAACTTAGCCAACGTCAAATGTGGATGATGGATGGATGGGATCTTTAAAAATGTGTCCCAAGCCATTCACTCAAATATACTTCATTCCTGGTGAATATCAAAATACAACTGTTCTTTTTGTATATACCCTACTAAAAAAAAAACAAAGCAGCACTTCTACGAGCTCTTAAATGACATTAAACACAAAACAAATAACTACTACCTCCAACAAATCATCATATACTTTGAGAAAGCCATGATTCAAACAATTTTAAAAATGTACCCCCACACAACCATACAAGGCTGTTACTACCATTTCAATGAAAGCATATGGAGACACCCCCAATAAACTGCACTAAGTGTTGAATATTCTACAAACAGCCTATTTGTTTTTTAAATTAAAAAAATGATAGTACTAGACAATGTCCCTTTCATAAAGGGATCCTCCCACTACAATTTACTTATAGAAAGTCCTTTGTACCAACAAAATGAAGACTAACTAAGCCCCCTAATGTAATATGTTAAAGACATTTCGGTTGGCAGACTACATCACTCTGGACCCAGATGCCAACCCAAATTCCAAATAGAATGGTGGAATGTCTATAACAGCACGTTGGCATAGGAAGATAAAGCAACCCATTGGCAGGATGGCACAATGCCTTCCAATCCCACTAGGCAGAACCCAACCTACACTCTATGGTCCTCATTCTCAAAAGGCCTCTGCACTCATGGGGGAGGCCTTGGAGTTGTGGGGGAGTATTCACACTTGGTGCAGAACTTCTGCAATGGGAATTTCCATTGTGGAGATTCCACCCCAAACGCAGAGACTTCCACATGACTTCGGGGCCTCCACCATGAATCAGGCCCTATATATTTATAGAAGCATTACAAAAAAAATCAAAGCTAATAATAACTATGAATGGAGAAATCTATTAGCCAAATACACACAAACACACAAATCAGAAGAATGCATAACATGCTACAATTTAAAGTCAAACTCTTTTTAAATAACAAAGAGGTACATTACTTTGTGCCTTTTTATGAGTCTGGCTGTCCCAAAAAGACTGACATGTTGGCGGTCTTACAGACCAACCTATAATGAGTTACACAGGCAAGAACGCTAACCGAGAAAGGCAGACTGGCAGTAGCTTGGAGGCCCAGAAATAGGCAGTTCAAACTCCACCCTCGTTAGCCCCACAACCCCCCCACAACCAAACACTGACCGTATTACAAGTCCAAAGTCACTGTGGTGGGCGACCTTGGTGGTCAGCCAATAGTGGTCTGAACCACGGCCGTCCGCGATCCTCGGTCAGCAAAGTAATGCACAACTGCACATTGGATGGATTTGAAAACAACACAGCTGACACACATTGCTTTACAGGACACACCTGCAAAGGACACTATAAAACACACCCCTTCACAGACCACAGTCCTCTGTATTTTCACAGCAAGAGCCAGCAAGACAGAGGGCCTAAAAAATGAAACTTCATAGAATAGTCACCCCTTCATTTTTTTTAAACATCCCATACCATACTCTGCACACACTTTTTCCCAGTCACACCCTTTTGCACTTCCTCTCTTTAGTAAGTCAGTCACCTGAAGTATATTTTACTTTTTTTACAACCATGGCACATATTAAAAATCCACGATTCACTCATGAAGAGTTAAGAGTCATGGTGGATGAAATCATAAGCGTAGAGCCGCAATTGTTCGGAGCCCAAGTCCAGCATACTATTCTCAATAGGAAGATGGAAATGTGGGATAAGACAGAGTCCATGCTGTAGGCCCTACCTTGCACACAAAGGAGGACATCAGGAAGAGGTGGAACGACCTCAGCGGAAAGGTCCATTCCCTGGTCTCCAGGCACAAGCTGTAGGCCAAGAACACTGGCGGTGGTACTCCCACTCCTCCCTTACAACTCCAAACCTGGGAGGGGAAGGTCTTGACCATCCTGTATCCTAAGGTCTTGAGAGGAATACCTTGGGGAGTGGAGTCTAGCAAGTCACAAAACAAAAATATGTCAAGTAAATGTTATGACATGTATACTCACTGCTCACCTTTTGCCATCTTCACTGTCATTCCACTAATCAGCCCAGTATCCACCTGTCCGAAGAGCCCTGTCTGGCATTTCACAATGGAAGTGCACTCACCAGGGGGAACAACATCTGTGTGTAGCATGTGTAGTACAGGGACTAATATGACTACAACTCCCAGCAGGCACTGTTCCTATAACTACTAAAACCAGACCTGAGTCAACTGCTCCAAAGACCCCTGTTTGTCAACTCCCAATTGAAGTTTGCTCACCTGGGAGGATACCATTTATATAGTGGCAATAGTACAGGGACTGACATTACTGATAAGGCCAGAAGGCACTGTTACTGTCACTCCACTCAACCAGCCCTGTAACCTCTGCTCCAAAGACCCTATTTGTTAATTCACAATTTAAGTGTACTCACCTAGGAGGATAATATTTCTATAGTAGGTGTAGTGCAGTGACTGACAGGACTAGGGGAAGAACATTGGTCAAGTTTATGTGCTAGAGTGAGTGACATGACTGCAATCCACAGCAGACCCTGTATCTGTAACTCCAAACACCAGAACAGTGTTCCCGTCTCCAAGGACCACTGTTTGTCAATCACAATATGAAATTAACTCACCTGGGGCATAACATTTCTGAAGTAATGTAGAGTAGTGTGAGTGACAGGTATGCAAATCCCAGCATGCACTATTCCTCCAACTCCAAACACCAGACAAGTGTTCTCACCTCAAAGGACCCCTGTGTCTTAAATCACTATTGAACTGAACTCACCTGGGAGGAAATAATTTGTACAGTGTGTGTAGTACAGAGAGTGATCTGACTGCTAATGCCAGGAGGCCCTGCTTCTGAAAAACAAAACACCAACACAGTGTTCTCTTGTCCAAGGACCCCTGTGTCTTAACCCTCAATTGAAATGTACTGACCTGTGAGGATACCATTTGTACAGTGTGTGTAGTGCAGGGTGTTACATGATGTCACTCTAAACACCAGCCCAGTGTCCTCTTCTCCAAAGAACTCCTGTTTGGGAAAGCACATAAGGAGTGTACTCACCAGGGGCTGACATTTGTCAAGTGTATGAAGTAGATGGAGTGACATTACTGCCAAGGCCAGGAGGATCTGTCTCTCCAATTCCAAACACAAGCCCAGTGCACCCTTGTCCAACTACCCTTGTTCGTTAACTCACAAAGGAAGTTTACTCACTTGAGAGGATAATATTTGGCTAGTGTTGGGAACTAGTGGGAGTGACCTGAATGTGAACTCCAATGGGCCCTGCTTTGCTAACTCCAACCACCAGCCCAGTGTCTACTTGCCCCAATGTATCTGTTAGTGAACTCAAAAAGGTATGTTTACAACCCTGGGAGGATCATTTTTGTCTAGTATTGGGTACTAATGGAGGTACCCGAATGCAGTTCCCAGGAGGCACTGTTCAAGTGACTCGAAATAGCAGAACAGTGGTCACATGCCTACAAAAACCTTGCCAGATCACTCTCAAATGATGTTTACTCGCCTGGGAGGGACCAAGATGCAGATCATGCTCAACTCAGAGATGGGGCTGGCCACCTAGCTCAATCTTGAACTTCTAAGCCACGATGAAACTATTGAGGACAGGAAGGACGGCCACCAAGTGGGCAACATAAATGAACAACAAGAACTTAAGATGCATCACCAGAATGCTATTGTCTGCAAACACATTTACCATGCACTTGCCGCATGATGACTCCAATTACATATACAACAACTCCAGGGCAGCCTGCATAACAATCACCTAATCCTCAAAATGGTCCAAGCCACATCCTGCCCAGCCACTGTTTTCCCTGCTCTGATGGGAAGATGTATTTCTCTGACATTCCTCCCAAGTGCCTTGGAACTGCTAAAATCAGCAGCTGATGAATTGCCATGCTTCACAAATGTCAGGTCAATACAACCAATAGCATGGGTACCTGTCACAATAGGATAACCTGCAAATCAACAATGTGCAAGGGCTTTGCTAAATGTCACTGTAAACTTTTGGAGGTAGATGTCACTCCCATAAGGTCCCATTGCAACCAACGGTGTGCCCCTTTTTACACCTGCTCTGAGCAGGCGTTAAAAATGCCGGAAACAAATTACACCAAGAAATCTTGTAGATTTCTTTTGCCATTTTTCCCCACCCCCCATGAGGGAACGTCCCCATTGCATACATTATGCCAGGCTCAGGCATAATGTGGTGCAAGGGGTTACAGAGTGCCGCAATGCATGCATTTGCCTCTTTGTGAATCTAGTACAGTGTTTTTGGCCATCTAACACCTCATTAGCATAAAAAATGACCTAATGTGTCCTTAGATGGCACTAGGCCCTCGTTAATCTGGGCCTGTATCTTTTACATCAACAGATTGAGCTGCCACACACAGGAGACAGAAGAGGCTGCCACTATCCCCATGGATGATGCCCTTAGTAATGACGACACTCCTGGACGTCTGGACGTGGAGGACAGTTCTCACCCATCTCGACAACTTGATCAGAACGATACAGTGAGTCTCACTATGGCCACATCAAGACCTCCCTGCCCTTTTGCCTTGACCTCACTGTCAGCTATTTGCCCCCAACCAGTCCGGGACCCTGAGTTGCAGTACAACACCTCAGGTGATGATGGTCCTACAACCAGTAGTAGGGGCACAGGCCTGTGGGCACAGGCCTATGGGGTTAGGGTGCATGAGAAGGATGTTGTGGGCCACCGGGGTTAGGGCACTGGGGATGCTCCTGCCCAGGACACCATTAGATAAGTCTTGGGGGTCTATCAGGAGTCCCAAGGCGTGATGGGCCAGGTACTTTCCAAACTCCAGGAGATCAAGCAGCTGCAGAGAGACTTCCATAGGGATATGCTTCAACAGTGGGAGACCAGCAATACCAACCTGGCCTCCTTTAACGGGGTGTTGAGAGACATTAGCCGTACCCTGATCAGGGATCATCAGCAACACTTTACCCCTTCTTTTGGTGCAGCAAAACCAGGCCCTTCTTCATCAGTACCAGCCACTGGAATGGAGGCCCTGTCAGGGTAAGACCCTGTAGCAGACACCTCTGCCTCTGTAGCAGCATCTCCCCCCCATGCAAGCAGGGACGTCCACCTAAGAATCAAGGAGGTGCAGATGGCCAGACTCCGACCACTGCCAGAAAGTGACCACTTCCTGAAGGAACTCTTTTGTGTGCCACATACTCACTCTGTTGAATGTTCTTCACCATCTTCCATTTCCTATGGAAGTAGTACACTGAACCTTGGACTTCCTATGCTGTGGCATCTACTACAATGATTTCATCCACCATGACTGAACCATTCACTTTATCTGTTCCGTCATGTCCCTTATGTCAATTGTATGCACACATTCACAATAAATACCCCCATCACAAAGTTTGTGTCTGCTTGCTACTGTTTCAATTTTGTTGTCTGCTATATAGAGATGAAAGACCATGTGAAGCAAATGATGAAGACACAAGATGCTAGTGCAAGGAGGGATGTGCTACAGGTACAGTGTCCTGCTGAGGATTACAACCAACACACACAAACTCAATGGTAAAAGTGTCTGGTCACATCAAACATTTTATTTCACTGTACAGCACATAGGCTGTCCATATGTCTGGAATGTTATAGCCACGAATGGCTGACTCATATTGTGCCAAGGTAGGTATATGGAGGTGCAGTCCACAGATATTGTCCTGTAGAATAGGCAAACTGAGAAGTGACTGGTGTCACCAGCTTGAGCCTTATCACACACCAAAACCAAGTTATCCAAGATCACATAAGCCAAGATACAGACGAAGGGCAGTACAAAAGTTCCTTATCACAGGTCCATCATGATCCAATGACCATGCATTTGGCGCTATGACACAAACATATGTCAGTGTTGTGGCACAAGCACTGTGACACGCAATATTTACAGCTACATCCAAGCCATACAAGAAGAGTGGTTAGCCTATGTGAAGGGTGACTGCCTGACTTCACCCGATGACTACATATTTCATGCCCACATAAACACACCTGTGATGCAATTGGGCCCCCAAAAAAGTATACAGTTCACTTTAGACCTTCCACCCGAGCACTGCTTGAGCTGCCTTGGCACAAGTCTCATACACCCAAAATCTGTGACCTACAGTATCTGGGACAATTCGTGTCCACTTCCTATGTAGGAACAGCATTAGGTAACTGCCAATGTTACAACTCTGAAATGCCCACATGAGGATGTCATGGTCAAGGTACCTGTAGAAACACAAAACAAGGAGTATAGATTTGAAACCATATATATTACACAAGTCACATAGAAAACCTATGGAAATGTGGTTATATTGAAATGGTCTGACACAAACAAAGCAGCTACATCAAGGTGGGGATATGTGAAAGCCTAACTCTTCAAGAACCTTTTGGCTGAGTATTACAGAGCATCAGCTCCCCAGTGTTTTGCCAAAAACTCTACTCCACAAATTCTGACAAATACAGTGCTTTGTACAGTAACAGTCATTACATCACACTCAAGGAAAGTAGTTGTTGATCAGATCTTTCTGCAAGTCTGCTCCTTCCTCTTCACCACTGTCATCCTCACTTGGCATTTCAGAAGGCCCACCCGGTGGCACCGAAGGGTCCCCCTCCTCTGGGATATATGGAATATTCCTCGTCAAGGAAATGTTGTGGAGCATGCAGCAGGCCACAGTGATCTGACACACTTTACCAGGTGAGTGGAGGAGGGCTCCACCAGTGCAGTCCAGACACCTAAATCTGGCCTTGAGGAGCCCAAAAGCCTGCTCCATGACCCACCTTGTTCTTACATTGGCTTCTTTGATGTGGACTTCACCTGGGGTAGTTGGATTCCGGATTGGTGTCAACAACCAAGGACAGTTTGGATATGCAGAGTCTCCTGTTAAGGAATGAGACTTTTGTGCTTCTATGAGTCTCTCTTATCAGAAATGTCACACCAGACATTGCACACACACAACAGGACAGATATTACTTACCAACCAGCAAGGCCCCCTCTGGGTACAGTCATGACATCATCTGGGGATAGTGCTGCTCCACATAAGGAAGGCATCAGGGACTGAACCCAGATAAAGGACACAGACCTGTGACATGTATAGGTCCACCAAACATACAACTTGGATGTTGATGTAATGGCAGATCTTCCTGTTGCGGTATACTTGTTCATTGGCATGCTGTGGGACTAAGCCAACATGGGTGCCATCAATATGGGATGTGTTCAAAACCATAAAAGTCAGCCTTCACTTAGGTCCTCATGTCGAGGAAACTGGATATAGCTGTCCAGGTGTTTCAGCATTACTGAAAGGACATCTTTCAAAACAGACTGAACATAGGTTGGGACATACCACCAGCTTGAATCACTGTATGTTGGAAGGACCCTGTGGCTAGGAAGTGCAACATTGACATGACTTGTACAATGGGTGGTATGCTGGTTGAATAACTGATAGATGGCATCTGGCTGCAACTGACAACATAAGTCTCCAATTGTTTGCCAATTCAGACGATAGAGTAGTATGACGTGGCATTCTTCCATGGCCTGAAAGTCTGGCGGTAGACAGGTGGTTTTTGCATTCTCCCTCTCCCTGGATATGACAAGAAATGAATTCTGACATCAGTTATTGTGTCCACAGCAACATACATGATGCACGTCAAGGATATTATGTGACCAGACAATTTAGATTGGATGGGCATGACAAACAGTACACATTGCAGCTGCTAATGACAAAAGGGTCTCATGTTGCCCCCTTGGTTTGCCACATACGTGTACACATCATGTATCTGGACCTAATCCAAAATTGTGCATCACAAATGCCACTCGGAATGTGACTGGCTATACCAAGCGCAAAAATTACCTTTGACGTGGGTGGATTGTGGCCCACTGTAAATAGCCATTTGTGCCCTGCAACATGTTACAATGGGGTTTGAGTAGTAGGACCAACTTGAGAAGACAGGATAAGCAGGTTTTTGTGCCCAAAACAACATTTCCTGAGGTGTGATGAAGTTTTTAAAGCCCAATTTCGCATTTCAGGCCTCTAAAAAGGCAGCTGCCTGACCTTCTCCACTGCACATTAGTGACCGTCTGCGACCGCCGGCGGAAGTTGTCATGGCAGTAGGTGGTTGCAACCCCAGCGGGCACACCCATAGGCTAATGTTGTTGCCTGTGGCTCCTGGCACTGCTGTCAGCAACATCTCCACTACCAAGCTGCTGTGTACTGTCCCTGGGAGCAATCATGCCATGGTCAACAGGTGATAGGGCCCCAGCCTTCTCACCAGAGGAGTTGGAGAGGCTGGTGACTGAGGTCCTACCCCTGCATGAACAGCTCTACGGTGCACCAGAGGAGCAGATAAGCACCTCATGTGCACAGTTATTTCTGTAGTTCACCATCCTTTCCCATCTCACAGTCTAGATTGGGCCCATGTATGCCACGCTGAATACTCATGTGCCTGTAGGTGCAGTCTGTGTGGCATCAATGGGAGAGTCAATGTGTAGGTATCAGTGGGCAGTGCCATATGATTAGTTCATTCACATTATGGTGTGTGTTTACTGTGTTCCCTGATCCAACTTTTGCTTGATGCACAGAACAAGGAGAGGTGCCATTACAGCCATCCACTGAATCTCTTTCTCATGGATGTTGTATATGTGAGACAACATGTATATACTTGACAGCCTGAGATGAGTATGCATTTTGTAGTTATCAGTTGTGAGTAATGTGAGGTAGGTGTACGTTGCCACAGAGATTTCTTCACACATCTGCCCTTGCTAGACTGTTGTTTGTAAGGCATGTCATCACTTTCTCTGCCCTTCAGGTTGGCACACACACCACGTGCCAATTTGCTGTTGGCTACATGATGCACTTTAATGCATGGAAGTGATGGGAATGTAGGTACATGTAGGTTATGTCTGCTCAGCCTGCAAAGACCAGGGCCTGTCAGTTGTATCTCCCTGTATGGGTCCTAGTCTAGGCTGGGGGCAGTCACCTTGGCTATGCAACTGTAGCACTGTGCCCACTCCCTGTACCCCTGCAGGTCCTGACATGTGGCTAATATGAGGGTCTGTTGTAATATACTGCCCAGAATGCCTCATTCCTTTGATCAGATTGAGAATGGGTCCAGGAATTGGTTATTGAACTGTGACTGATGTGCAATTAGCATCATTGTAAATGTGTGTCTCTGACTCCTGACAGGTCCCTTACTCCCACAGCCCTGTTGTCACCTTCCTACAAGTCATATTGGGCAGGGTCATTGCATAACTAACATTTCCACAATGCAAACAGTGTGTTGATTCCTGGGAGACCATGATATATGACTCAGTTGCTTGGTCACATAGCAGAAACTGGACAATGCATGCCTTTGTCTGTCGGATGCCATTTCTGTAGGATGGACACATATATCCAAGAGTGTGTTCTGTGGTACAGATACATAACATAGAACCCCACCCCCTGAAGTGCCATGAATCTGCATTTGTAATAGCAAATGTTCACACGTGGACAGGGAAGACACTTTCTGTACCCACCATGCCAGTCCCTTCATTGTCACCCATGTGTGTTGTTTGAGTTTGTACTCTGGTACTAGCCTGTAGGGACTGTATGCAGGGAGTCATTTCCACAGAGTATGGATGTGTCGGTCCATTTATAGCTAATGAGTCTACCCTTCAGAAGCCACAGAGATGTGATGTGTCTCACATCTCAGTCAAGTTGTTAGAGCATGTCCCACAAGCTGTCAGTAAGCCTGCCTAGTCATTGTAGGGCCTGAGCAGGGTGGTGGGTTGGTCTGCAGATTGTGATATGTATGTCTGTAGTTGTAGCCCTTTACTTATTGACTTGTATGTGCCATACTTGGGTAGTATTGACACATTTGGAAAGTTCAAATTTGATGTATCTGACATGCATGTTACTCAACCTTTGTGTTGAAACTTGTGATCATGATCGCTTGATTTGTCTTTTGCATCCATGCACGTCAACGCACATCAAAAGAAAGGGATATGGAGAGCCATCGCCATGAAGGCGCTGACTCCGGGGGTCCACAGCCAGCAGTGTGCCCACTACAGAAACAGGTGGGAGGACCTGAGAAGCTGGACCCGGATGATCACAGAGGCCCAGCTGGGGCTGTCCTCCCAATGTGGGCTGGGTGCCCATCAGATCATGGTCCCCCTAATGGCCCACATTTTGGTGGTGTCCTTTCCAGAGCTTGATGGGCATTTGAGGGCACCAAAACAGCCAGAAGGGGTTGAGGACAGGGCATATTCCTTACTGTTAGATTGGCAAGCAATTGAGTGAGGTTCTGACAGCTCCCCCTGACAATTAGGGATGAGCTACGTGTCACACAATAGATACAAGATTGTTTGTGTTGACATGTCATGTGTTTTATACTGATGTGCCATGAAACCTAGAACAGAACTGGGTGGAATCCTCAAACCACTTGCACTGAAAGGACCACATGTGGCTGTGTACAGTTATCAATGATGCACTGTTAGGGGTTGTAGTGTGTGTATTTTCTATGTAATAGACCACTTCTCCTCAGTGTTCGAGGCCAAAGTAAATAGGTGATGGATCACTGTCCACCACCATGTGTCCATGTAAATATGTATGTTGGAATCTGCCACCCAGAAGCTTGTTTCCTTCAGTGTATGATGTGTGCTGGTGCCTCACTGCAGTCTGTGATGTGAAGGTGTCCAACATAATGTGACAGGGCTTACCTTGTTCTTTGGATGCAGGTATAGATCACTACTTTCCTTTGGTAAGTGGGGAATGTCCATTTGATATGAATTATGTGCTGTTACTGTTGCCAATAATCCTTGTGCCTACATGTCAGGTTGTGTCCCTTTCTCTTTCAAAAATATTTGTTAGCTGTAGTGTCTTGCATGGTGTAGCTATGTAGATAGGATGATGCCTGTATTCCCTCACATATATGTGTATGGCACACTGTTTGTCGAGTAGTACATTTACAATGGGGTTACATTTCAGATTGTGCCACATACAGGGGTATGTCACCACTGTGTATTGGTTAACACATTCCCTCATGTGTCAGAGTAAGTCATTTGGCATGTACAACTGCAATAGCAATGAGGGACATGACAGGTAGCGTAGAGATTTGAGCCACAATGTGAATAGCTATGACCTTGACATGGCATGAGATGGACAGCTGCACTGCACATGTGTAATGGTTAAGGTATGTGTCCTGACTTTCGGCATGCATTATGGAGTGACTTGCAGTTATGGTTTGGACATGTTTTTTGGGTACAGGCTTTCATCCACAGACAGATATCTGGGTTTGCAAGACCAGGATAGGGACAGTGATGTAGCTTCCCATTTCGCAACTTGCTGAGGGCCTTCTACAAGTCCTTGCAACTTCTGTGTTTCTCCAACATGCAAAGAACTAATGGCTTCTACTGAAGCACTCAGAGAAAGTCATTGTGAGGGGGCAGACATTAGTGGTGATTACCCTGGGGTTTGCTGATTCATTGCGTTGTGTATTTTAGGGACATCTCTCCCTGACATATTGGACATGATGTCTACAGCATTTGCTTCCTTGCCACATGTGTGACCTATCTAGGTATCATCAGCACTCCCTCCTTGACTCTAATGGGACAAATATCACTTGGTGAAGTATACATTGTTGAGACGTTTGGAGTGTGACATGAGTATGTCTATGTCCCTTTCTGCAGGCTATTGTTCTTTTCTCATCTACATGGCTGAAATTTGAATAATTATTTCTTATTGTTGGGTCATTATATATGTGACAAATAGATATGTGCATGACCTTGTGTGGGAACCAGTTAAAATGGAACCTGTTAAAATGGACTTTGCATTTGTTTACTATAGTATGCCAACAGGTGACTGAGGCCTGCTCCATGGGCAAAGCTTTGAGGATGATGAAGTCCCATAGTAGTTACATGGTTATTCTGATTTGAACAAATTCAACCAGGCAATTGTAGTTGTCTGAGATCCAGAATTTTCTGTGAGCAACTGTTGATAATTCAGATAGCATGCTTGTGGTGTGGCACATGCATGGGCCACTTAGGTGGAATTTATTGCTGGGGCCACGTTGACATCATGGCAAGGTTTGCTAATCAGAGCTGTTGTTCAAGTTTGATCATGGACTTGTGATGACCCAATTCCCTTTTATATTGGCAGCATCAGCACTGGCAAGTGGAGGGGATGAGGCAGAGCTGAGTGGGGGAGCATCTGGCCTTGGGACCTTGGGTCAAGACACCACTGACACAGAGAGACCCAGTGGCCTGGAGGGCGAGGGAAGAGCCACAGGGGGGATCAGATCTACACCCTCATGAACATTGGATTCCTCCTCCAGTGGCCACTTCCTAGTGATGGTGGACCCTTCAGGGCATCCTCCGTACCATCCTTGTCTGCCACACCTGTTCTATTTCTGCCCTCCCTGTTGCTCCCCACCCAGCTGGCCGCACCCACTCACACAAGAGGGTGGGCGTCTCCTTCATGCAGGCACCTCCACCCCAGCCACTGTTACCCCTGCTGCCCTCAGTGATGAGTCTATTGACCTCCTGAGAAGAATCTCTGTGGGTCAGTCATCCATTTTGAATGTCATCGAGGGATTGGCTACCCAGGTACAACAAACCAATGCATTCCTGGAAGACATTCATGGTGCAATGTTTTGCCTATTGAGATCTTTTCAGGCTTTGGCCTCCTCACTGACAGCAGCCAGTCACCCCCCACATTTAGCCCCCCTCTAGCTCCCTCTTCCCTCTTCCCAATCCAAATCCTACTTCCCCTACCTACCCAAAGCACAAAGAGAGATCCACAAGTATCCACATCAACAGCCAAGACAAGCACACACAAAAACAAGCCCCACAAAACACACCAGCATGCACACAAACAACAGCCACAGGCAGACACAACAGTCACAAGTTCCCTGGACACCCCCATCACTTCCACCGTATTACACACAACATCCAGCATACCCACAGACACCACACCAATAGTCAGTGACATACCCACCACACCCATCATACCCACACCACCACCCCAGCAGACCCCAGACATTCACCACAAGCACCACAGACACCACAACAAAAGGCACACAGACATCTACCACATTCAGCATACCCCCAGTCACCACCCCAACAGACACACACCCAACCACCACTGCATTCCTCACCACCTCCACCTCCATCTCCCAGATCCCCAAGACACACAAAAACACTCATTCACTCACCCAGCAGACGCCCACCACACACAAGCATACCTCCAAGAAGCATGGGCCCACGACATCCACACCAACACAGTCTACGACCACTCCCTCAAACTTTAAATCCAGACCCACTTCTGATGACAGTCACTGTGTCCCTAAGAAAGTTTTTTTGTTAGACCTAACTC
Organism: Pleurodeles waltl; assembly: GCF_031143425.1. NCBI lineage: Eukaryota > Metazoa > Chordata > Amphibia > Caudata > Salamandridae > Pleurodeles > Pleurodeles waltl. The sequence goes on along the minus strand of NC_090443.1, from coordinate 923,166,082 downwards.
ATTGCCCTGTTGCCTCCAACCCTCGTTACAAACCCAAGTGGTGCACACCCAGCTCCCGGTCCATCTCTTCCATCTCCTAGGCCTCCCGTGCCCCCCCTTCAAGCACCCATACCTCTCCCCCCAAGAAGAAGCCAGCCCTCCCCAAAAGAAGACCATCCCTCCCAAGCCTAAACCCAAACCCCCCTCCAAATCTGACCCCACCACCCCTGATAATTCCTGAAGTGCCTGCCTCCCCCTTTCATGCCCCATCCTGTAGAGGTTCCTGGCAGTACTGGAGTCAAGTGTGAGCATATGAAAGTGCATGGACAATTTATTATGGAATGGCCAATGGCCTTGGATATTTCCAATCTGGTTTTGAAATAAACCCAAACAATTGTTTTGCTTTGGGTACACATTTGTCCTGCAATTCCTTGTCTACATTAATATTGTTCCTTAGTTATTTGTGTTGCATTCCTACAGGTGTGTGTGTTTAAGCTTGCTTGATGATCCATTTGCTGTTGTTTGCAGTATCTGACTTTGTGGGCAGTACTGTTGTCCCCCAAGAGAAGGGTATATGTTGAGTGTATGAATTTGTGGGTGTAAATGCAATGGTGGTGTCATGGCATTCTGTACTGTTTGCTATGGTAAGTATTTAGGCCCTCATTACAACCGTGGTGGTAAATGCCGTCGACAGCCGTGCTGACGGCCGCCAACATACCGTGACCGCGGCGGTATACCGTTAAGGGTATTATGACCCACATAGAGAAATCTGCCACTATACAGACACCCACACAAGTCCGCCAGCCCAAAGGTCAGTGATAAACTGGTGGTACCAAAACCCACACCGTTACACCAACAGAAATACTCCCACAGCATCATGACCCACGAATCACCGCAGTGGTCATTCAACCATGGTAAACCATTGGCGGTACAGACCGCCAAGCTCAAAATACACACACACTAACAAAACTACACCACATCGGACAATTCAAACTATACACACCTGACACACATACACACACCACACCCACACACCCAATCCAATATAAAACACACACCCACAATACCCACAACCCCTTACAATGAAAAAAATTATTGCAAACTGAGAGAGAGACAAGCCAGGAGCACCCACTGAATCTGAGCCACATAACACTATCACCCATACACTATCCATGCACCTCACAGCACACACCCCAACACATCACCCCACACACCCTCACACATACCACTCACACTACACCCTTGGCACCACAATCACAAACCAGGTACTCTGAGGAGGAGCTAAGGGTCATGGTGGAGGAAATCATCCAGGTAGAGCCACAGCTATTCGGATCACAGGTGCAGCAGACGTCCATTGCTAGGAAAATGGAGCAATGGCAGAGAGTCGTGGACAGGGTCAACACTGTGGAAAGCACCCCAGAACAAGGGATGACCTCAGGAAGAGGTTGAACGACCTACGGGGGAAGGTGCATTCTGTGGTTACAAGACACCAGGTAACCGTACAGAGGACTGGTGGTGGACCTCCACCTCCTCCCCCACAACTAACAACGTGGGAGGAGCAAGTCTTGGTGATCATGCATACTGAGGGCCTCGCAGGAGTAGCAGGAGGACTGGACTCTGGTAAGTGAAACCTTTACTACTATATCCCCCACCCTACCTGCATGCCATAACAAACTCCTACCCCTACCCTCACCCCCATCACTCCACCACCTCACATATACCCCACCATCACAACCCACCCATCCCAATTCCAAGCCTTGCATGCAACACCAACGCATGGACATCCATCACAGACCTGCATGGACACCCATCACCACAGCATGCACACTAGTGACAATCACTTAGCCAAACCAATAACATCTCACACAACCAAAAGCTGCCTTGCTAATAACAACCATAGAGGGAAACATATCCATTTTCAAGATGGCACAGGCAGATACAATAACACTGAATTTATATCCCCACAGGACCCCCACTCAACGTCACTTGAGAGGAGGTGCCACCAACATCCAGGCCCCCCACAGAAGAGGCACACAGTGATGACAGCAGCTCTGCACGCCCGGATCACGATGACCAACCTGACCCATCAAGGACCTTTGGACAGTCGGTTACCCTGCCACAGTCCCAAACCACCACAGAGCCTCCTCCCTCAGGGAACACCAGCACAGCACCCACCCAGCGGGCCCATCCCTCTGTCCCCAGGACACATCAATCAGCAGTGTGTCCACCACTACAGGGACCCCAGGCAACCCCACAAACCCAAGAAAATCAGAGACCAGGGGTCAGTGGCAGTGGGCCCACGGTTCAGGGGACAGAAACACAGGACAACAGGGAAGATGGGAGGACTGCTGTGCAACAGGGGGAGGACAGGCCCAGGGAACCCACTCTCCACAAGGCACTTGCAGGGATCCAGGGAGCATACCACCATTCCCAGGAGACCATGGGCCAAATACTGTACAAGTTGCAGGAGACCCAACGGCTGCAGGAGGGACAGTACCTGGGGATCAGGGAGGACCTGAAACACATCCACACCACCCTGGTCACCATTGTAGGGGTGCTGGCAGACATGGCCAACACCATGAGGGAGGCAGTTGCACAACAACGGGCCCCTGACGCTAGCCACACCGATGAACAGCACTCTACATCGCCGATGCTAGTGGACAGGAGGCCCCTTCACAGGACCAACAGGCCACCAGCACCCCACCCCCTGCAGAAGGAGAACCACCCGGCAAATGGTCCCTGCGATCCAGGCAGAAGCCAGAGAACATTACAAAGACCCCTGTCAGGAAAAAAGATTTTCCTAATGTCACCCTTGTGTCCCACTCTGTCACCCTGTCCACATTGTACTGCCGTTGCTCCCCTTCCTATGCCCCCTTGGACAATGCACCTGTGATACAAATAGACCGGACTCTACCGTGGACTTTCCTCCATCAGCAACCCACTTCATTGCAATACCCCCTCCACTTATTAGCACATAAATAAATACCCTTGGGACAAATACAAGTATGGAGTCTGTCAAATGATTGAAATATGTATTAGTTTAACAAGCTGTAAACATTGCAATTCAAATGTACAGTTACATATACATAGGTATGACCTGTAGTGGGCAGCAATAAACACACCAGGAGCCAGAGTGGGGCACAGAGATCTGTAAATAGAGATGCCAAAGGGTACAGTAAGTGGCCATAGAAATAGGGAAATCAGGCTGCCATGTTCAATGTCTAAGACAAACGTGCAATGGAAAGTGAAGTTATAGTGTCTTACCTGTGTGTCACTGGAAGTGCTGTTGAATGAGTGAACTTCTGTTGTCCACATCTTCTTCCTCTGTCTCCTCTTCCTCACTATCCACAGACTCCACCGCTGCCACACGACCATCTTGAGGCTCCTCCTGCAGAAAAGGTACCCGGAGTCTCAAGGCCAGGTTGTGCAACATGCAACATGCAACAATGATCTGGCGCACCTTCTTGGGTGAGTAGTACAGGGATCGACATTTCAGATGGAGGCACTGGAATCTGGCCTTCAGGAGGCCAAATGTTCTCTCAATTATCCTCCTAGTTCGCCCATGTGACTCACTGTAATGTTCCTCTGCCCTTATCCTGGCATTCCTCACTGGGGTCAGTAGCCATGAGAGGTTGGGGTAACCAAAGTCACCTGCAAATGTCGAGGGATACCTGTTAGACACACACTCACCCTTAGGGACAACCCCACACCCATATACCTACATCAACTGGGTGGGGACCATGGGCTCACCTATTAGCCACACCCGGTGCCTCTGGAGTTGGAATGCTGCTATTCCTCAAAACAAAGGCATCATGTACAGAGCCAGGATACTTGCCATTGACATGGGAGATGTACTGGTCTGCCAAAGACACCATCTGCACATTCAGAGAGTGAAAGCTTTTCCTATTCCTGAACACTTGTTCATTTCTCCCGGGGGGGGGACAAATGCTATATGTGTACCTTCAATGGCACCAATGATGTTGGGGATATGTCCCAGGGCATAAAAGTCAGCCTTGGCTGTGGCCAAATCCTCAACCTCGGGAAATACGATGTAGCTGCATATGTGTTTCAACAGGGTAGACAACACTCTGGTCAACACGTTGGAGAACAGTGGCTGAGACATCCCTGATGCCATGGCCACTATTGCTTGAAAGGAACCACTTGCATGGAAATGGAACACTGACAGGACCTGCACTAGAGGGGGGTTACCTGTGGGCTGGCGGATAGCTGAAATCAGGTTTTGCTCCAATTGGGCACACAGTTATTGGATTGTGGCCCTATCATGTCTGTAGGTAAGGATTATGGTGGGCATTACAACCCTGGCGGACGGTGTCAAAGCGGCGGTAACACCGCCAACAGGCCGGCGGTAAAAAAATAGCAATTACGACCGTGGCGGAAACCGCCAACAAAGACAGCCACTTTAACAGTCAGACCGCCACGGCGGTACAAACAAACTGTGCGGCGGTCACCGCCAACAGACAGGCGGGAGACAATGTACCGCCCACACTATTATGACAGGCCAATCCGCCACATTTTCCGGGGCGGATTCACCGTGGATAAAAACACGGCGGAAACAGGAATTTCGAAGGGAAAACGCTCACCTCTACACACTCCACGAGGAACGAGGACACCATGGAACCGGAACTCCAACTGCTACCTGCGATAGTCTTCCTGCTCCTCTACTAGGAGCACGAATGCCAGCGGCGAAGACCACGGTGAGTACTGCACCTACGACACAGGGGAGGGGGGAGGCAAAAAACACACGCAACACCCCCACCCTCATCCACTACAACACACACACTAATGCATATCAAACCATCACAGTTACACCCCCCAAACCCCCCCGGAAGAATGCAAAGACCAAAGAAAATGAGTGTAGGCAGAAATATATATATATATATATATATATATATATATATATATATATATATATATATATATATATATATATATATACACACACCATGTACAAAACATATACCAGGCATAGTAGTCCAGGTACTGCACAAAGAAAGTCAGTGGAACACTGGGACCACACGGTATGGGCGAGGCCCACACAAGATCCCTGACCATGATGGAGAGAACACTGCAGGGGCATCAGACAGCAACAAAACAGGCACCTCAGAGGGAGGGAAAGGGGGGTCACCTCAGCCGCTTGAGTGCCCGATGACAAATCCACGAGGGGGCCACATGCCCACTGTTCCATCCTGGGGAGTGCAAAGCCACAGTCTCTCAAGTCTCACAAGTGGGTGGGTTGCCCACTGTTCAATCCTGGGAGTGCAAAGCCACAGTCTCTCAAGTCTCTACAGTGGGTGGCTTGCCCACTGTTCAATCCTGGGGAGTGCAAAGCCACAGTCTCTCAAGTCTCTACAGTGGGTGGTTTGCCCACTGTTCAATCCTGGGAGTGCAAAGCCACAGTCTCTCAAGTGGATAACAGTCTCCAACGGTTCTGGAGAGGGCATGGTGCCCAGAGTGCTTCATTCTGTGAAGGACAGAGGTAGTGGATGGATCTCTCCACTGGTTCTGGAGGGGGACTGGTGCCCAGAGTGCCTCACTCACCCCGTGACAGACCCAGTTGTGTCAGTGCCCCTGCCGCTCATGGGCTAGCGGTGCTTGAGTTGGCGGTGCCCTGTTCAGCGGGGCTTGAGTTGCCGGTGCCCTGTTCAGCAGGGCTTGTGCTGGTGGTCCTTCATGGCCCAGCGGGGCTTTTGCTGGCGGTCCTTCATGGCCCAGCGGGGCTGGTGCTGGCGGTCCTTCATGGCCCAGTGGGGCTTTGCTGGCGGTCCTTCATGGCCCAGCGAGGCTTTTGCTGCCAGTCCTTCATGGCCCAGCGGGGCTGGTGCTGGCGGTGGCCTCCTGGGCAGCTGGGCTGGGGCTGGCAGTGTCCTCCTGGGCAGCTGGGCTGGGGCTGGCTGTGGCCTGCTGGGCAGCTGGGCTGGGGCTGGCGGTGGCCTCCTGGGCAGCTGGGTTGGGGCTGGCGGTGGCCTCCTAGCTGGGCTGGGGCTGGTGGTGGCCTCCTGGCCAGCTGTGCTGGGGCTGGCGGTGGCCTCCTGGCCAGCTGGGCTGGTGCTGGCGGTGGCCTCCTGGCCAGCGGGGATGATGGCGGTCTTCTCCGCCATGCAGCTCTTCCCAGACTTGCTGGGTTTCTTGTGGCCCTTCCCCACCTTGGAAGGTGTCACAGCTGACTCCACACTCCCACTGGGACCCCTGGGAGCAGCTTTGGTGGCTGGAGTCTTCCCCCTCTCCCGCCAGGCACTGGCCAACTTCTGATGCTTCACAGGTGGGGGACTGTCTGTGCTGTGGCTCCGTGCCACACTGGCTGTCCTGGTGGCCGGTGCACTACACATACCAGTGACTACAGGCACCACTGGTGCCAGAGGTGTTTTGGCTGAGGTGCTACTTTGGGACCTATGAGATGGACGGGGTGGGGGAGGTGGGGGAAAAAGGTCAAGGGTGGACAGGAAAGGTTTTTTGGACACACTGGGACGGGTAGCTGGAGGGGGTTTGGGAGTGGAAGAAGAGGTGGTGATAGTAGGTGTTCGTTTGGTGACTTTGGGTGAAGGTGCATGTGCTGGAGGCTGTTGTGAGGTGGATGGCTGTTGGGTGGGTGTGTGCCTGCGTTTGTGTATCTTGAGAGGGGGCGTCACAGACACACTGGGAGAGGACACAGGGGACGTGTGAATGGTAGTGGGGGTGGTGACTGAACGTGAGCGGGGTGTGCTGGTGGGTGTGCTGGTGAGGGACGTAGTGGCTGTAGAGGTAGTGCATGCAGGTGTGAGTGTAGACGAGACTGGGAGGGAGGAGGGAGATGACGAGGAGGGAGACACAGTGGAGGCAGTGGATGTTGGTGTGTCTGCATGTGTGTGTTGCTTGCGTGAGTGCCTGTGGAATGTGTGGTGCTTATGTTTGCCTGAGCTTCCCTTGTGTGTTGAGGTGTGTGCAGGCTGGTCTGATGGTGTGCTTGGGCTAGGCAGAGGTACAGGGGATTGAGTCTGGGTGGAGGAAGTTGGAGGGGGGAGGCTAGAGACGGGGACAATGGCTGCCATCAGTGCTGAGGCCAGAGTTTGAAAAGCTCGCTGAAGGGCCGCCTGACCAGAATTAATGCCCTCCAGGAATGCATTAGTTTGTTGCAACTGCCTTTCTACACCCTGGATGGCATTCAAAATGGTAGACTGCCCAACAGTGAGGGACCTGAGGAGGTCAATGGCCTCCTCAGTGGGTGCAGCAGGGGTGACTGGGGCAGTGCCTGAGGTGCCTGCGGTGAAGGTGATGCCCACCCTCCGGGGTGAGCGGGCACGGGGCGAAGGCTGAGGGGCTGCTGGGAGGGCGGTGCTGGTAGGGGGGGTGGCGGCTGTCCCTGTAGATGCGGGGGGCACAGATGTTGCCGCCACCACAAGGGAGCTCCCATCAGAGGATGAATCCGTGTCGCTGGTGTCAGCTCCTGTCTCCGCCGTGGAGCTCCCCTTGCCCTCCGTCCCACTGGTGAATTCCGAGTCCGTAGTCTTGCCCTCCAGGGCCATGTGGGATGCAGCTCCCTCGTGCTCCGGTGCCACTGCTCCTCCACCTCATGATGCTAATGCACACAAGAACAGGGAGACCACAAAAAGGGAGGGGCGACAGAAGAAAGACATGTTGAGTGCATGGATTACCTCTACCTTTGGCGGACACAACTGACACAGAAGCCCCCTGCACTATGCCGTGCTCTTGGGCTCCACTGTTCAATTTCTGGGAAATGGCCTACAAGGCTATGGACAACATCTGCACACATAGATGACACATGGGCATGAATAGCTGTACTTGGCACTCTACAGAGGTGGGCTGGGGTGCCACATGGCCTGCCTTACGGAGGGGCCTTGCCTACAGAACTCGCCCTGGCCTAGGGAAACCCACAGCCCTCCTCCCCCACCCAGACAACTCCAATGCGCACAAAGTCAGCAGAATGAGAGTGTACTCACTCCCTTGTGTCTGCTGTGATGCCCTCAAGCGCCCATCCAACTCCGAGTAGGCCACCACCAGGATCCTGAACATCAGGGGGGTCATGGTGCGACGGGCCCCCCTCCCACGTTGGGAGGCCATCCCCAGCTGAGCCTCTGCCATCTTCTTGCTCCAGCAGCGAATGTCCTCCCATCTTTTCCGGCAGTGGGTGCTCCGTCTGTGGTAGACCCCCAGGGTCCGGACGTCCTTGGCGATGGCACGCCAAATATCTTTCTTCTGGTGGGCGCTGACCTACATGAAATGTACAGGGGAAGAAGAGTAGTCATTACCAACTGCACCGTCAAAGTGATTGGCCCCCATCCCTACCCTTGCCATGTGGCACTTGCATTCATCGTCTTTCATGCACGCAGCACTCTGCCCCCTTCCTTCTTACATCCAGCCCTCTCCACACAGGCATAGCCCATACAACATGCTCCCTGTGTACTTACCTGCTTGTCTGGAGGACCGTAGAGTAGTGTGTACTGGGGAGGACCCCATTCACGAGTTTCTCCAACTCCTCCGATGTGAAGGCAGGGGCCAGTTCCCCAGAAGCACGAGCCATTGTCTCTTCCAGACCGAAGTCACAGCAGCACTAGCAGTGTAGGTCCTCTCCTGTCGAAGATCAGGTATCGAGTGATTGAACAGATAGAGTGTCACGCGTACCGTCACCGCCGGCGTACATCGTCATTGGCTCCTGGGACCCATAGGGTCCAATGTTAACAAATGCAGCATTGCGCCGCGGTCTTTGACCGCCTACCGCGACGGTGTACAACGCCAGCGCAGTTACCTCACATCCCATTGTCCCACTTTACAGGTCAGGCAGCCGCCATTTCAGAGCTTCATTTTCAACTGCGTCACACATACCTAGGCCAAGACTCAACACACATACAGGCCACCTTTTGTGTATGATTGGTGTTCTGGGTAAACTGTGGGTACGTACCTCTGAGTTGTTTGACTCTGTGCTCGCTGTTGTCCTTCATAGGGACCGTCCGCTGGGACATGTGAGGAGATGGCGGCATCCTCCGGTGTACCGACCGTTGGTGCGTTGGACCTGTCGACAATGGAGGAGAGACATTTGACAATCACCTATAGGCTTGACCGTGCCACAATCCAGGAACTGTGTACCCAGTTGGAGCCAGACCTGATGTCAGCAATCCGCCATCCCACAGGAATCCCCCCTCAAGTGCTGGTGCTGTCAGTGCTCCATTTCCTTGCAAGTGGGTCATTTCAAACAACTGTGGCCATGGCATCAGGGATGTCCCAGCCTATGTTTTCCAACATATTGTCCAGAGTGTTGTCTGCCCTTCTGAAACACATGCGGAGCTACATCGTTTTCCCTCAGGTGGAGGATTTGTCTACAGTGAAAGGTGATTTCTATGCCCTGGGACATATCCCCAACATCATAGGTGCCATTGATGGGACACATGTGGCTTTGGTCCCCCCCCACAGGAGTGAACAGGTGTACAGAAACCGGAAGAGTTATCATTCGATGAATGTACAGATGGTATGTTTGGCAGACCAGTACATCTCCCATGTGAATGCCATGTTCCTTGGCTCAGTGCATGACGCCTACATCCTGCGGAATAGCAGCATCCCTTATGTGATGAGTCAACTCCAGAGGCACCTTGTGTGACTATTAGGTGAGCACCTGGAAGCTAGTCAGTGGGAATGGTTGTCAGGGTCTGGGGTTATCCCTCCAGGTTAGTGCGTGCTCGCCATTTGCAGGTGACTCTGGTTACCCCAACCTGTCATGGCTACTGACCCCAGTGAGGAATCCCAGGACAAGGGCAGAGGAACGCTACAATGAGGCCCATTGGCGAACTAGGAGGGTGATCGAGCCGACCTTCGGCCTCCTGAAGGCCAGGTTCAGGTGCCTCCATATGACAGGTGGATCCCTATTCTACTCACCAAAGAAGGTGTGCCTGATCATCGTGGCCTGCTGTATGCTTCACAACTTGGCTTTGCGACGCCAGGTGCCTTTTCTGTAGGAGGATGGTCCAGATGGCGGTGTTGTTGCAGCTGTGGAGCCTGTGGACAGTGATGAGGAGGAAGCAGAGGAAGAAGACATGCAGAACAGGGACTCAGTGATCCTGCAATATTTCCAGTGAGACACAGGTAGGAATACAAACCTGCCTATTACATGTACTTTGACACTACTACCTCTCTCCTATCTGTCGTTTTCCCCAGTGTATGGTCACTGAGTTGTCACTTTCCCTTACGATTTCACAGATGTGGGTCCCACTGTGTGACATCTGCTTAGATTCCTCATGGACTAGAGCTGTGTTACATAGGTATGTTGACATTACTATTTAAAAAACATTTTGTCACTGTAGTTGCTAATACACTATTTCGTAATCAAAGACAGACTCCAGATCATTTTGTGCTTTAGGTGTGTTTATTTAAATGCTCAATATTGGAGGGGTAGTGAAATGGTGATGGGTGATGGTGGAGGAATGTCCATGGCAGAGTCCAGTCTATTAGTCTCACAGGTGCATTGCCCACATGGGCATAGGAAGTGGAGCTGGGGCAGTTTAATTATGGACAGGGTGACAAAGTGGGACAGTAGGATGAAAATCAGGGTGGTCTCATTTCTTGGCGGGGGTCTTGGCATCGTTCTCTGTCTTTGTCCTGGATCTCAGGGACCATTTGCGGGGTGGTTCTCCCTCTGCAGGGGGTGGGGTGCTGGTGTGGTGGACCTGTGGCGGGGCGTCCTGTCCACTAGCACCGGCGGAGGTGGTGGGCAGTTCAGCGTCCATGCTAGTGTCAGGGGCCCCTTGTAGTGCCACAGTGTCCCTCCTGGTGTTGAGTAGTTACTTCAGCACCCCTACGATGGTGCCCATGGTGGAGCTGATGGTTCTGTGTTCCTCCCTGAAGCCCATATACTGTTCCTCCTGCATGCGCTGGGTCTCCTGAAACTTGGCCAGTACCGTTGCCTTCGTCTCCTGGGAGTGGTGGTAGGCTCCCATGATGGAGGAGAGGGCCTCGTGGATAGTGGGTTCCCTTGGCCTGTCGGCACCCTGTCGCACAGCAGCCCTCCTAGTTCCCCTGTGTTCCTGGGCCTCCGTCCCCTGGACTGTGTGCTCACTACCACTGCCTCCAGGTCCCTGTTGTTGTTGGGGTGGTGGGTTATCCTGGGTTCCCTGTAGTGGTGGACACACAGCTGATTGACGTGTCCTGAGGACGGAGGTATGGGCCCGCTGGGTGGGTGCTGTGCTGGTGTTTCCAGAGGGGGGAAGGTCTGTGGTGGCCTGTGCCTGTATGAGGGGAACCGACTGTCCAGAGGTCCCCGATGGTCTGGGCTGGTCATCTAGATCCAGTTGGACAGAGGTGCTGTCATCACTGTGGGCCTCTTCTGTTGGTGGTGTGGACATGTGTGGACCCTCCTGTCTGGTGACGCTGGGTAGGGGTCCTGCAGGGTTATAAAAGGATGTTTATTAAATCTGTGTGTGTAATGGTGTGAAATGGGTGGGTTACCGTGTACCCCAGTGCTAGCATTCCTGTGTGGGAGCTTGTGTGATGATGGTTTAGGGGGGTGTATGGGTATGTGCAGTGGGCATGCTTTGGTGATGGGTGTCCATGCTTTGTTGTTGCATGCAGGGCTTGGTGTTAGGATGTATGGTTTGTGATGTTGGGACATATGTGAGGAGTTGGGGTCCTGGGGATGAGGGTGACGGTGGGGGTATGTGATAGCATGCAGGTAGGGTGGGGGATGTAATAGTAAAGCTTTGACTTACCAGAGTCCATTCCTCCACCTACTCCTGCGAGGCCCTCAGGATGCAGAATCGCCAAGACCTGCTCCTCCCGTGTTTTTAGTTGTGGGGGAGGAGGTGGGGGTCCGCCGCCAGTCCGCTGAACCACCAGGTGGTGTCTTGAGACCACAGAACTCACCTTCCCCCGTAGGTCGTTCCACCTCTTCCTGATATCCTCCCGATTTCTTGGGTGTTGTCCCACTGCGTTGACCCTGTCCACTATTCTTTGCCATAGCTCCATCTTCCTAGCTATGTAGGTGTGCTGCACCTGTGCTCCGAATAGCTGTGGCTCTACCTGGATGATTTCCTCCACCATGACCCTGAGCTCCTCCTCTGAGAACCTGGGGTGTCTTTGCCGTGCCATGGGGTGGTGTAGGTGATGTGTGGGGTGGAGTGTGTGGTGATAAGTGTGGTGATATGTAGTGGTGTGTTGTGTGAGGTGCGTGGAAGTTGTGTGGGTGATGGTGTTGTGTGCCTGTGGATGCTTGGTAGTAGTTTGTAGTGTCTCTCTCTGGCCTTCAGTCACAATTGTGGTCGTAGGGGTTTGTGGTTGATGTGGGTGTGTGTTTTATATTGTATTGGATGTGTGGGAGTGGTGTGTGTATGTGTATCAGGTGTGTGTATTTTGAATTGTCCAATGTGGCTGTGTTTTGTAAGAGTGTGTGTATTTTGAGCGTGGCGGTGTGTACCGTCAATGGAATACCGCTGTTGAAAGACCGTCACGTGGATTCGTGGGTCGTGATAGTGTGGGCGTATTTCTGTTGGCGTGACGGTGGAGGTTTTGTTTTCGCCAGTTTATCACTGACCTTTGGTGTGGCGGACTTGTGTGGGTGTCTGACTTTTGGCGGATTCCGAGATGTTGGTCATAATAGCTGTGGCGGAATTTCGCGGCCGCAGCGGTGTGTTGGCGGTCTTCTGCACGGCGGTAAGCACCTTTTACCGCCAATGTTGTAATGACCGCCTATGTCCTCCATAGTCGCCAGGTCCACCAGGGGTTTGAACACCTCCTATTCATCCTCACCAGTTGGACTCTAGGGTGGAAAATGGTGAGCAGAGGGTCATATTCACACATATGTGAAAATAAAAGTGCATTTTTCCCTTTACAGAAGCAGTATGTGAATACGAGAGTCAGTTGATGTGCCAATGTCTGCTGTGACACAGTTAGGTGCCATGGCATATGCCCCCCTGGAATGGCAGCTGCTTGACCTGTGAGTTGAGACAAGTGGAAATGAGGTAATTCCGCTAGCATTGTGCGCCATTAAGGTCGGCGGTCGATCACCGCTGTGCAACTTTGCATTGGTTATTATTGGGCAATATGGGTTGTCAGAGCCAATGGCGATGTACGCTGGCGGTGAAGGCATGCACCGCCACGGACGTGACTGTGATTTTCTATCTGTTCATTCACTTACTACCTGACCTTCAACAAGAGAGGACCTACACTGCAAGTGATGCTGTGACCTGTGTCTGGAAGTGACAATGGCACAAGTGTCAGGGGAAAGGGCCCCGCCTTCACTTCGGAGGAGTTGGAGATACTGGTGGATGGGGTCCTACCCCAGTACACTTTACTCTATGGTCCTCCAGACAAACAGGTGAGTACACTGTGAGCATGATGCATGGACCATGAATGTATGGATTGCTGTGTGTGTAAGCCTCGTGTGGGGGGGGGGCTGAGGGGTCCTGGACAGAGTGCTGCATATCTGGTGGTCAATGTCTGTGCGTAAGGGGATGGGAGAGATATTGTGCGCCATGAGTGTAACAGTCCGGACGGTATGACTAATCCCTTTTTTTCTATGCATATTTTCCTGCAGGTCAGCGCTTATCAGAAAAAGGGTATTTGGCGTGCCATCGCCAAGGGGGTGTGGACCCTGGGGGTCTTTGACAAGCGGAACACCCACTGCCGCAAACTGTGGGAGGACCTGCGCTGCTGGGCAAGGAAGACGGCGGAGGCCCAGCTGGGGCTGGCCTCCCAATGAAGAAGGGGTGCCCATCATACCCTGACCCCCCCTGATGTTCTGCATCCTGGTGGGGGCCTACTCGGAGTTGGACGGGCGCTTGAAGGTATCACAGCAGCTACTAGGGGGTGAGTACAGATTCAGAATCATGACTTTGCAGATGTTAAGGTTGTACCTTGGTGGGGATGTGGGTGCACCTAGGCCAGGGTGAACTGACAGGGGAGGTCCCTTGTTGGGCAGGCTCTGAAGCACTCCAACCCCAATGGAGTTAGTTGGCATCTAATACTGGGCAGGGTCCTGTTGGTTTCAGATGTGCAGCCAATGGCGTTGGGCAATTTACCCCATGGGCTGGTGACTAGCTTTGTAACTGGCAGTGCATGGCCTAGTGCATAGGGCTGATCCCTGTGTGTTGTGTACGCCAACGGTAGTGTTGTTGCTGGCATTGACCAAGAGTATCCTGTCTCTCACCCCTCTTCTTGTTTTGTCACCCTGTCCTTGTGTGCATTAGCATTATCTGGTGGAGGAGAAAAGGCATCAGCGACGGAGGGAGCTGCATCCCACATGGGCCTGGAGGCCGAATCCATCGACGGTGAGGGTACCAGTGGGACGGAGGGTGAGGGGAGCACCACGACGGAGACAGGAGGGGACACTACAGACACCGACTCCTCCGATGGAAGCTCCCTGGCTGTGGCGGACACCTCTGTGCCCACCCCAACAACAGGTACAGACGCCAACCCCTGTACCAGCACCGCCCTCCCACCAGCCCCTCAGCGTGTTTCCCAGGCCTGCTCACACAGGAGGGTGGGCATCTCCTTCGCCCCAGGCACTTCAGGCCCTGCCCCAGTCAGCTCTGCTGCCCTCAGTGAGGAGTCTATTGACCTCCTGAGATCCCTCACTGTTGGGCAGTCAGCCATACTGAATGCCATCAGGGTGTCGAAAGGCATTTGCAACAAACAAATGCATACCTGGAGGGCATTCACTCTGGTGTGACGGCCCAACAGAGAGCATTTCAGGCTCTGGCCTCCGCACTGATGGCAGTCATTGTCCCTGTCTCCAGCCTCCCCTCTCCAACTTTGCCTACCGAGTCCCAATCCCCCCCAACCCCTACCTATCCCAAGCATACCTTCAGACCAGCATTCACCCATATTAATACACAGAAGTGTTTCAGGCAAACACAAACACCACACTTCATCTCAAAGGCACTCACACAAGCACCATTCCCATGCAGACACACCAACATCAACTGCCTCCACTGTGTCCCCCTCTTCCTCGTTGTCCACCTCCTTCCCAGTAGCGTCTCCACTCACACCTGCATGCATTACATCCTCATCCACTACCTCCATCACCAGCATGCCTATCACTACACGCCCCTCACTGGCAGTCACCACCCCCACATCCATGCACACGTCCCCTGTGTCCTCTCCCACTGTGTCTGTGACACCTCCTTCCAAAGTACACAAACGAAGCACACACCCACCCAACAGCCATCCACCTCACCACAGCATCCAGCTCATGCACCTGCACCCAAACAGAGCAGACTGACACCGCCTACAAGCACTCTCTCTTCCTCCACTCCCAAACCTTCACCCTCTTCCTGCCCCAGTGTCCCTAAAAAACTTTTCCTCGCCAACATTGACTTATTCCCTACCCCTACCCCCGTCCTTCACCTCGGGCCAGGGTGGCCAGAACCCAGCCCAGCACCTCAGCCACCAAGTCCATGTCTGCTGTGGTTTCTGCAGCTGTGAGAGGCTCCAAGGAGGCACCCGTCAGACCAGCCAGTGTGCCACCAACACCTGCCAAGGCCAAGAAGGTTCCACCACCTGGCAAGGGCAAGAAGGGGACGGCATCCTGCAAGGAGAAGGAGACACAACCAGCCAGCAAGGTCAAGTCAAAGACTCCAGCTGCCAGAAGCAAGGAGGCACCACCATCTGCCAAGTACAGGAAGGGGCACAGAACACCAGCCAGGGCATTGCAGCCGTCCGAGGCTGCAGGCGAAGGCCTGGAGGCTACCACCACAACTGCCAGCACCGCCACCTGCATCGCGGCCAGCACCGCCACCTGCACAGCAGCAAGCACCATCACCTGCACCGCCGCAAGCAGCACCACTGCCAGCGGCAGCAGCCCAAGTGGGCACCCATCTGAGGCTGCATGGGAAGGGCTGGAGCCTCCCCCCACCACTGGCAGCACAGACACCTACACCGCGGGCAGCACCGCCACTTGCACCGTGGCCAGCAGCGGCACCGCGGCCAGCACCGCTACAAGCAGCACCACTGCCAGCAGCAGCAGCCCCAGTGGGCAGCCGTCCGAGGCTGCAGGGAAAGGGCTGGAGCCTCCCCCCACCACTGGCAGCACCGCCACCTGCACCGCGGCCAGCACTGCCACCTGCACCACCGCAAACACCGCCAACTGCACCGCCGCAAGCTGCACCACTGCCAGCACCCCCAAGTGGGCCACCGTCTGAGGCTGCAGGGGAAGGGCTGGAGTCTCCCCACACCACTGGCAGCACTGACACCAGCACTGCAACCACTGTACAGCCATCCCTGCCAGCGGATAGACTGTAGTCCTGCCTTCATGGTGTGTCATGCATCCTGCCCACAGAATATCATGTGTGTCTGACACCCAGGTGAGTGACTGTGACCTTGCACTCCCCATGTGCTGCATCACAGGGCACAAAGCCCCCTCCAGAACCAGTGGAAGAAGCCATCAACTCACCCTATCCTTGGCAGGATGAAGTACACTGGGCACAAGGCCCCCTCCAGAACCAGTGGAAGAAGGCATCCACTCACCCTGTCATTGGCAGGATGAAGCACACTGGACACAAGACCCCCTGCAGAACCAGTGGAAGAAGGCATCCACTCACCTTATCCTTGGCAGGATGAAGCACACTGGGCACAAAGCCCCCCCCCAGAACCAGTGGAAGAAAACATCCACTAGAAAGACTGTGGCCTTGGACTCCCCAGGACCAAGCAGTGGGCAGACCACCCACTTGTGAGACTGTGGCCTTGCACTCCCCAGGACCAAGCAGTGGGAAAACACCCACTTGAGAGACTGTGGCTTTGCACTCCCCAGGACCAAGCAGTGGGAAAACACTCACTTGAGAGACTGTGGCCTTGCACTCCCCAGGACCACGCAGTGGGCAAACCACCCACTAGAGAGACTGTGGCTTTGCACTCCCCAGGACCAAGCAGTGGGCAAACCACCCACTTGAGAGACTGTGGCTTTGCACTGCCCAGGACCAAGCAGTGGGCAAACCACCCACTTGAGAGACTGTGGCCTTGCACTCCCCAGGACCAAGCAGTGGGAAAACACCCACTTGAGAGACTGTGGCCTTGCGCTCTCCAGGACCACGCAGTGGGAAAACACCCACTCCAGAGACTGTGGCCTTGCACTCCCCAGGAACATGCAGTGGGCAAACCACCCACTAGAGAGACTCTGGCTTTGCACTCCCCAGGACCAAGCAGTGGGCAAACCACCCACTAGAGAGACTGTGGCTTTGCATTCCCTAGGACCAAGCAATGGGCAAGCCACCCACTTGAGAGACTGTGACCTTGCACTCCCAATGTGCTGCATCACAGGACACAACGCCCCCTCCGAAACCAGTGGTAGAAGCCATCCACTCACCCTATCCTTGGCAGGATGAAGCACACTGGGCCCAAGGCCCCCTCCAGAACCAGTGGAAGAAGACATCCATTCACCCTATCCTTGGCAGTATGAAGCACACTGGGCACAAGGCCTCCTCCACAACCAGTGGAAGAAGGCATCCACTCACCCTATCCTTGGCAGGATGAAGCACACTGGGTACAAAGCCCCCTCCAGAACCAGTGGAAGAAGGCATCCAATCACCCTATCCTTGGCAGGATGAAGCACACTGGGCACAAAGCCCTCTCCAGAACCAGTGGAAGAAAACATCCACTAGAAAGACTGTGGCCTTGCACTCCCCAGGACTAAGCAGTGGACAAACCACCCCCTTGAGAGACTGTGGCCTTGCACTCCCCAGAACCAAGCAGTGGGCAAACCACCCACTTGAGAGACTGTGGCCTTGCACTCCCCAGGAGCAAGCAGTGGTCAAACCACCTACTTGAGAGACTGTGGCCTTGCGCTCCCCAGGACCAAGCAGTGGGAAACCACCCACTTGAGAGACTGTGGCCTTGCACTCCCCAGGACTAAGCAGTGGGCAAACTACCCACTAGAGAAACTGTGGCTTTGCACTCCCCAGGACCAAGCAGTTGGCAAACCACCCACTTGAGAGACTGTGGCTTTGCACTCCCCAGGACAAAGCAGTGGGCAAACCACCCACTTGAGAGAGTGTGGCCTTGCACTCCCCAGGACCAAGCAGTGGGCAAACTACCCACTTGAGAGAGTGTGGCTTTGCACTCCCCAGGACCAAGCAGTGGGCAAGCCACCCACTTGAGAGACTGTGGCTCGGCACTCCCCAGGACATCGCAGTGGGCATGGAGCCCCCTCCAGGAGCAGTGGTGTTGTACCATCTTCTGGCTGAGGTGCCCCCCCTTCCCTGTCCCCCAGAGGTGCCTGTGTGTTTTTGACCTGATGCCCCTGCAGTGTTCTCTCCATATTGAAGCAGGAATCAAGTGTGGGCTTGGCCTATGTGTTTTGGCCCAGTGGGCCACGGACATTTTGAGTGGGCATTGTCCCGCCTTTTGCATATATTGTAAATACTGTTTTTGATTCTGAACGTATTTCTAACTATTTCTAATAATACACTCATTTGACTCCATTCCTTTTGTCCTTGAATTATTCCAGATGGTTACGGGGTGTATATGTAATGTTGTTGCATCTGTTTTTGTGTATGGTGTTGGGGCCGAGGGTGGGGGTGTTGTGTGTTGCATGTGCGTGTCACTCTCTTTCCCCCCTGCCCTGTTTGCTAGGTGCAGTACTCACTGTGGTCGTCATCGCTGGCGTTGGTGCTCCTGATGTATGAATAGATACACCAGCATGGGGAAGACCTGCAGCTTGGGCTCCAATTCGTCCTTCTTCTTCCTTGAGTGTCGAGAAGTGAGTCGTTTCCCTTCAGAGTACTGTTTCCGCCGTGCTTTTCCTGGCGTTGGTACCGCCTCAGAAAAGGTGACAGATAGGCCTCTTATAATACAGTGGGCAGTACATTTGCTTCCGCCTGGCTGTTGGAGGTTACTGTTGCGGTATTTATTGCTACCGCCATGGCGGTCGGAGTGTTAAAGTGGCTGTATGTGTTGGTGGTTTCCGCCGTGGTCATGATTCCATTTTTTTTACCGCCAGATTTTTGGCAATGTTACCACCGCTTTAACACGGACCGCCAGGGTTGTAATGAGGGCCTTAATCTTGTGTTGTCCAATGTGAGCATGTACAGTATGGTGTTATACCTGTCCCCCTGATATGGCTTATGTATGAATCTGATGTGCCTCAGCTTAAGTTTTGTTTGTGCAGACATGAAGTGTGTTCAGTTGTGCTACCCCAAGTTGCAATAGACTGTGCATGGGTACATTTAGGTGTGTGTACCTTGCAGTTATGCTAGGTAGATGTATGGACCATGTAATTGGAGTTGTATATCTTTTGTTGACTTGCACCTCCACATTTTGCAGATGGGCATGACATTTGGGTCTTGTACTGCTTTTCTCTGTGGCACATGAAGATCCATTTCCTGTGCACATGTTGTTTGAGTGGCCTGTGCCAAGTGATAGGTGTCCCAGTGCAGCTTCCTTCCCTGTGTGTTCCTGATGGCCCAATCCCTATTGTTCAGATATTGTTAGCATAGTGCTCTTTGTCTATTTGTCTCTCTGTGTATTGTTCTTGCCATTGACCTTCCATTGTGCTTCCATTGTGCTGTGATGTGTGTGCCAATTGCAGGGCTGTTTAATGATTGTGTTGTTTGTATTCCATACCACATTGATACATATGTGTGTTGTATGAGGTGACAGTCCCTGGCCAGAGGGGGGTTGTGAGTGTGTGAGCTGTATTTGTATATGTGATGTTTGTGTTTTGTTGGTGATGTGTGAAAGAATGTTGTGTAGCTTAACTGTCCCTGTGCCTGAAATGTGTGGATGTGTGTTTTTGTGTAGTGTTGCAGGTCAGTGTGGGTGGGCTGACCAAAGGAGGCGTATTGTGTCTGTGAATGTGTCCATCTTAATGTATGTTTCAGACTGTGTTCAGGATATAATGTGTACTTGATGCCCATGGCGTGCCCCCCATATGATGTGGACGACCACGCTACAAGCTGTTTTAAGGTTAATGATACAGGTAGGTGTGTGTACTTTGGTCGGTAGTGCCTAAGGTGGCATTGATTTGCTGGTCCTATGACTATCAGCAGCAGTGGCAGGATGTGCGTGATGGGCTCCCTGGCGGCTCTGGATTTGTAAGGCTGCCTGCAGGGGAGTGTGTCCCTTTATGCTGTCTGTTTCCGCCTTCTGAGATGTAGTGGTTGGCCCTCCTCAGTCACATGAGCGGTGTGCAACTTCATAATGTATCTGGACTGTGTGTGCTGCCTCATGACCATGGCAGTCTGCAGGCTTTGTTCCATTGGCCCGCATGACTCATAAAACGGCGGTCCAACCGCCATCCCGACGGCGGTCGGACTGCTGCCATACCAACATTGGTGACTATGGCAGTCCAGGGACCACCAAACCTGTAATGAGACCCTTAGAAATGATAGCCAAATGCGCATTTTAAGGTAAATATTAACCTACCTAAGTACTAAAAGAATTATCATAAAAATTTAAACCAACATAACAATTTTTTTTAAATAAATAATATAGTACTTTATTACATCAGTCTAAAATGAAATAAAATTCAATGTTAATGACGACTGAGATAAAAAAATTATATATAAATCATTTCAATAAAAAATGTAATCATCATCAACCAAGAAACTAAAAATAACTTCAATCCATCACATAAGTACATAAATTAATTCCAACACATAAACCACACTATTTGAAATAACAATCACATAATTTTAGCAGAAACATTAAAATATCATATTTCCCACCCTAAAGAAATTACATAAATAAAACTTAGGCCCTCTTTACGATTGTGGTGGTCCATGGACCCTCCACACTAGCGGTGACAGTCGGACCACCGCACTCCAGGTGGTCTGACCCCCACATTACAACCTTGGTGGGCGAACCTACCTAAAGACTGCTTTCCCCGCCAGGAACATAGCTTCTAAAGTGGTGACAGCGTCCTGAGTTGTACTCAGCCAGGGTGGCGCTGAATTCAGTGCTGCCTGGCTGATGGCAACTCAGCTTTCCACCAGCCTTTCTATGGCAAGGACTTCACCATGGAATGACTGGCGGAAAGCCAGTGCCAGGAGCCACAGAGGGGCCCCTGTGCTGCGCCCAGGGCATGGGGAGCGCAGGGCCCCCCTTGCCCAATCTGTCAGAATGCGCACTGGCAGTGTGTATTCTGAGGGTGCTGGAGTGCTACAATATTGGCCTCAGCTCCTTAAGAGAGCCAAGACCAATATCGTAGCACTGTTCCCGTGGGGCAGCCCAGCAGGAACAGCATATTACCATGTTCGCAGTGGTCAGTCTAGTAGGAACATTGTAATACGCTTGGGGGGGGGACGTCACGCCATGGCGGTGGCGTTCTCCCCGCAAGTTTGGAGGTCCTGTGGTGGGACTGTCAAACTCATAATGAGGACCTTACTATTCTGTCGCTGCAGATCTTCCTTTGTATCCATGAAATCAACAATAGTATTCCACCAAACATGTGAAAATATTGCTCAAAAATCCCTAAAAAAATGCACAAATAAAACAAATCCAATGGTGATCCCTTGATGCAATCCATAGTATGTAGTGACTTTAAAAGAAACAGAAACGTGTTTTAAAAGAAGAAACGCTCCAGGAAACCTGAAAGAAAGGAAATAAAAGTAAAAAGCTATAGTTTGTTATAAATCAAAATATTTTTATTATATTTCTAAATACAAACAATACTAATAACACAGCACAAAATATTTCTACCACATACAAATACAATATAAACCAATTTGGTGAAGGCGTTTGACACTAAAAGAGTGCCATGTTCTTTTCCCTGTTCAATCTAAACCAATTTAGGGAGGGAATTAGACACTAAAAGGGGTGACATTTGCTATTCCCACTAAAATCTAATCATACTGGCTGAATAAGTTGGACACTAAAGGGGTAACATTTACTATGCCCACTCCAACCTAATGCTATTTCAAGAAGACGGTAAAGGCTAAAAAGGAGAAGCTTGCTTTATACAGTACTATACACAGCTAAATACACTTCAATCTAAAATATTTCAAAGACGATAATACAAATTAAATTTTTTATATACTGAGTCAATATAATACACACAATTTATTAACTATAGAATACAATAAAATGTTATCTATAAACACACTATCCATACTGCAAGGCAATATATACATATTTACACCTAAACATATGGTTTAAAAATGTATGACAATTAACAATTAATGAAATTATTAAAGTATTTACTACTATTCCTAAACTGTACGTCATAAAATAAATCATAGTCCAAACTTAACAATAATAAATGAAATAAAACCAAATTTAACATATTTGTTTCATATAAAATTATTTTCCAGAAAAAGTAAATATTTTAAACATTTATATAAAAATAATTTCTCGTTTTACTTTCTCAATAATTTACGTTTTAAATGTTTTTTAAAATGTATTACCATTAATATACATTTTATTTAAGATTTTAAAAAAATGCATTATAGTGCTAAAATAATTAAATACATTTAAAATATGTGCATTATTAAAATGTATTTCCCCAAAAATGTATGCAATTTTTAACTTTTATATTAAAATAATTTCTACCTATTTACCTGCATTAAAATATATTTTTAAATAGTTTCCATCGTCAAATTATGTCAATATTACACATTTTTTGTTGAATACCATTCATATACAGTATATTTAAATTGTATTAAAAACATTAATGCAACACAATAAATTTTAAAATTTTAAAATGTTAATTTGCATATAATTAAAATTATTGTCATGAAATATACTTCAAAATATACACTTTTTAAAAATATCCCCACCTTTATCCTCTAAAAATCCAATATTCCGCTACCCAAAAAATATTTTGTCCAAACACTTGGACAGCCCTTCACAAATCATCCAGTGCCTTACTGAAATGCTCAAAAAAATCCACCCAAAACTGATGGGGCAGTTTCTGGCTGTCTCTGAACTTCAACCTATACTTCTCAGTTGTGAGTTAATTTTTTCTCATAAGCGCTGCAACCTTTAGCAGGGGGCTACTTCATTTTATCACCCTTCCCTAGGGCCAGCAAAGATTTCTTCTCCTCTCTGGGTATGTGTCTCAAAAACTGGCTCTCCAATCTCCCTCAGGGATCAGTTGCATTTCTAACGCTATGTCGTAGGCCTCACACCATTTATCCATGTCTTCCCCCACTGTAATTCTAGGCACCAGGTCTTTAAGCATGTGGACTCTCCTTTCTTCATGGATAACTAGGAGGTCGCTGTCACCAGTGTTGCTGGACTTTGTGTATTGTTTGGCTTCGAGATCCAGATCCTTCAGACTCTGTCAAGGAACATTAAACATTTTCTTCAGCATCAGCCTTCAAAAGCATAATTACAGCCAGGACATGAGTTGGGTGTCGATAGTGGTCTCCAACTACCGGTTAAGGGCATTAGCGATAAACACCCGAATCTAAAAGGAGCATACAATCTCTTAACCAATAAGTCAGGAATAAAATCTAAATAGAATTCAAACTGGGGATACCACTTAAAATCAAGGAATTGAGTAGTCAGTCGTCCATACGATGTACACAGAAGATAGTTATTTCTGACAAAGGACCAATAGGCAGATTTCAAAGGATTTCAAAAGTTGTTTCAGGGACTTTCCTAGATTCTGAGGGTTCTCCCAG
The DNA here is from genome assembly GCF_031143425.1 of Pleurodeles waltl. Taxonomy (NCBI): domain Eukaryota; kingdom Metazoa; phylum Chordata; class Amphibia; order Caudata; family Salamandridae; genus Pleurodeles; species Pleurodeles waltl. The sequence goes on along the minus strand of NC_090443.1, from coordinate 923,142,551 downwards.
TAGTTCCCAAGTCCCAGGGTGCGAAACCATTTTGACACATGCCCGAGCCATGGGATGGAATCTGCATTAGGTCTATTTATAATGTCAAGGAGGGAGTCCCTGTAAACGGTGAGCTCTGGTGTGGTCCAGATCCACACCCAAAATAGTAAGGGTCTCAGAGCTATCACATAAGAGATGCGATTAAGCCCAAGATCCAGAAAAAACAGAATCAAGGGTGTACTACGTGGACACGCAAGTTGGGCTCTGGCGAAGTTGTTTTCGCCGACAGACAATTTGTTAGTATTAGAGAAGCCCCACACCTCAGCACCATAGGCCACAGCACTCTGCGCTTTTGCCAGATAGATCTTAATAGCCGGAGAGACAGCTTTTGTGGCAGTGCTTTTATGAAAGCGCAGAATGGCGCCTGACCTATGCAGAAGAAGTGATACACTTTTACTGATCTGATTCTCCCAATGTAAGTTGTTTGTAATTCTTACTCCCAAATAATCTATTGAGCAAACCTTACTTAAAGGGGCCCCGTCTAGAGTAATGGTACATCTCTTAACTGGTCCTGAACCAAGTACCATCAGTTTAGTTTTACTAGCATTGAGTTCCAGGCCATAATTTACACAGAAAGCATTGGACCCGTCGACAAGAATCTGAAGACCCATAGGGGTTTTAGAGATGAGGAGGGAGTCATCTGCAAAAAGTAATATGGGAATATTTCTGTGCGTTAAGGGAGGGGGCGTCATTTTGACAGGAGGACACAGCATGCACCACCTCATTTATAAATAAAGTAAATAGAGTTGTTGCCAGAACACATCATTGACGAACCCCCCACTGAATGGCTATATGGTCAGTTAATTCTCCCATACTACCCCATCTCACCTAGGCATATGTGTTCTCATGCAACCTTTGTAGTAAATAAATTATGTTGGTAGGGGTACCTATTCTGTGCAGAACATCCCATAGCTTTTCCCTGGGGACTATGTTGAAGGCAGACGCCTTCGACATGGTCCCGCCATACATTTTACATCTTACTTGTACTTATAAGCCTGTTTATTCACTTTTTGTCTTTCACTCACTCTTTTTTTCCTGGCTTATTGGTCCACCCACACTTCTGTTTCATCTTGTAACCACATCAGAGATTCTTTAGTGGCCGGTTCTCTCCCCTTAAGAGCAATAAAAGGTAATACTCCTAATAATTGAACTTGGTGCAAATCTGTAGGCCTAAATCATCTTATTCAATTATTTTCTCCAAATTAATCCTTTTTCTATTAATAGCTAGATGTTCTCCATTATAATTCAATTTACCCTTTCCACCAAACCTATCACCTACGGTCTGAACAATGCTACTCGTTCATGCTTAATACTCAATTGTCTCAAAAATCCATCATCATAAATTAGGTAAACTGTAATCACTTTACGAATTCCTTCTTCCATGAAAAACTCTTTTAAGAATTTCTCAACACTTTCTATGCTTATTTGTTCTATACCTTTAACTACAAACCACTTACTATGGTAATCCACAATGACAACTAAAAACCGATCTCGCCTACCAAGTCTTTCAATCAGACCTATAAAATCCATTGGCAATCATTCCCTGGGTTTTTCAGGCACCTCTCTCCAACTCAAATGTGGTTCTCACCTAACTTTGCTCTTGTCACTATTCGCTCACGCACTACAGCCTCTCACTTTCTCCTCCACCTCTCTGTTCAATCCTGGCAACCAAAAAGACTGTCTTAGCCTTCTTTTAGTCAAGCATCTGCCCAAATGTCCTTCATGGCGATATTAATCAATGTTGCGGTGAAATGACTTGGTGGAATGACTCGATCATGTCTCAAAATATTAAATACTCAACTCATCCCTCACCACACTATGAGGCCTCATCCTTTCATTTTCTCCATTGTCCTTATTCCAACCACCACTTATAAGTCATCCGCTGGTGGCCTTTGCTGGAGTGATTATTGACTCCCAAGTGCTGGTAGTGAGGTGCTGGTATCCTTGACTGTGTGTAACTGCACTTCCCCTATCATCTCTGAAAAGCTGGGAATTAGAAACTTTTTTAGCTCCATGATCTCTGGAAGACCGAGGCAAACTTGACAAGCCAATCTGCCCGAGGTGCACCCTCTCTGGGATAAAGAAACAAGTTTCCCAAACTCAGAGCTTTGCAGAAGCCTGGGCCTTGGTGAGAAGTTATCCACCCTTGTGGAGCCCTGCTATGACACAGCCCAAGCCTTATCCCAGTGGAAGATTCCGAATGCCAAAATAGAGACTCAGGGGCTGATTAAGTGTTTGGTGGGCAGAAAAACCTGACTGTGATGCGGTCAACCTCCCCACCGGCCCCATTATGACTATCCCATTAGGCTGGCCAGCCGAAACCAAGGTTTCCACAGGTCAGCCAAATGGGAAAGGGGCAGCAGCATTGTCACTGGCTCACAATAGAGCCAGCGGAAATGTTTCTCCATGAAGGAGATGCCAGCACCTTTGAAATGTGCATTGTCTGTACAGCAGACAGTGCACATTTCGAGGGTGTTGGGCCGGGGAACTCCTGCACTGCCCATGCAATAGGCAATGGCAGTGCCAGGAGCTCCCTTGTGGCCCACTGCACTTGTTCTCTGCCAGCCTTTTCTTGGCGGTTGAACCACCATGAAAAGGCTGGCAGAGAACAAGGAGCAGTGCTGACTTCAGTGCCATCTTGGCTGATTACTGACTTGGGATCTGAGATCCTAGAAGGGATGGAGGGAGGTTGGAGGGTCTGCCCGCCATCCTCATAATGTAGCATTCAAACTGCCACACTCACAGCGGTCTGACAGCCACAAGGCTGTCGGTCTTCAGACTTCCAGCCTCATAATCTCATAATCTCAGTGTTAAGGTGAAATTCTTGCCAGGGTGATAATGCCAAAAGTATCTGCCCAGAATTAGATCTTCTCTGGAAGCTAAATTTGAATTTCCCTACTCTGAGACTTTCTTGTCAAAATCAAAACCAATGGACTCACTGAGACCTTGTTCAATATTTAGCCCCTTACATTGTTGTTTTGGTGTCATTTTGTTCATTAAATTATTTTCTATTTTTATAAATTGGAGTGGGAGATTACTGTGTTGTGTTTTCAACTGCAAATGTTTTGATATTCCAAAATACATTTTTTTTCTAAGTTAAGTCTCTCTGCCATAGCTACCAGGTGTTGATCTCAGGTTTAACACATGGAAACATGTAACTAGACCTAACACGACCCTGACATTATCACTAGCCTCCATGTCAGTTAGTTATCCACTTTCTCACATCTTGGCTAAAGTCCTCATTTATTTTCAAATGGCCTTATGCTAACTGGATAGGGCCCCCACTGAGCCAAATGCCATATTCCAAAGGTTCAAGAAAAGAACGCTGGCAAATGTCAATGACCATAGTAGGAGCTCACAACATCTGCATTATCTCTCTGCTTAATACATGGGTAACTGCTAAGATGACTACTTGGGTTTTGGAAGCAAGCCAGGTGGGTGTCTGGAAGCTCCTCTCATTGCAGTGAGAGCATAAGAATAGATTACTTTCAATATGAAAAATACAATGTCGGGTGAGAGGCATAATAAGTTGCATCTAGGTTTCGAATTTGAGATAATTTATGACAAGTGAAGAGAACAATTAGCATTTTAGTTTATTGGTTCATCACCCATGGCATTAAAGAACCAAACACAACATAATTTAAGGCTTTTTGGCAAAGGTGTTGCTCAGAACTTGATGGGAAATATTCCTTTTATGAAACTTACAGATATTTGTACATCTGCTCTCAAGACGTGGTGCCTCAATTAAATTATGGTGAGGTGGCTGCCAAACAGGTGATGGGTGGTGAATGCCCTGCTACATCAACAAAAGACAGGATGATGCTGGGCTAAAATAGCATGAGGGTATGATGGACTGGTTGCTGCTTTATTATATTTCCAAAGAGAACCTCTCCCAAAATAGGGGTCTGTCTTTGCAAAATGTATAACTAATATTCCTGATAGGAAAGGACATTTTTTAGGTTATTCATGCTGATCACAGATGTGATGATCAGAGACTCCAATAAAGCTTGTGGGCATGGAGTTGGAAGGCCCCCCGCCCCCAAAACAGGGGGGGCCTTCCTATACTATGTCAACTGGCAGTTCATCTGCATCAAAGGTGAATCCAGCTGGCTTCATTTTTTGTTATACCTACATTTCCCATCTCTAAAGTAGGAGGCCATAACACCTTTCAAACTGTCCTGTAAATCAAAGCACATTGGCTTGCAAGAACTAATGCAAGCCATAGGTAATGGAGACAGGGCACATCCAGACATGAAGGACACATTTTTGGTGGCCACAGTTATCTAAGGCGATACTTACACTCAACAAAAGAAACCAAGTATAATTGAGCAATATGGAAACAGATGACTTAGGAATGTGACCCACTTGGCTATTTATGTTTGAAAACCTACATTTTAAATGACCCAATATTGAAGCCTAGAAGATCTCATTTGAATTCATCTGTTGCTGTTTAAAAAACTGAAACTGAGTACAAAAGAAGGCTAGATCCCATTCCTACGCTTCAAAAACAAATTGCAAATTAATAATTTAAGGGTTGATTTCAGAAACAGATTAAAAAACATGCTGCTGCCAGAGTTAGGGCCATTTGTTTTTACCAATTTCTGAAGTTAGTTGGCATTAAGAACCTTATTAAGAATACCTGCTTCAAATTCAGCAGAAGAGTTGTTTTGGATTAGAAAAACACCAAGGCGAAGACATGCATTTTTCTACCAAACCTTAAGCAAAGGTGGTATTGCATAATGCTATTACATTCTGAACTATTGTTTTAATTCTGCTGATGAACATATACTGAGCCTATGGGAGGAATGATTAGGAATAAAAATGATAATTGAAAAAAGTTAGGGATTACTTTTGAAAATGCATTGCTATAGCTGCAAATGTGAAGACAATTCAGTGTTTCTGATCAATCTATCTCTACTAAGTGGCAGAGAAATTAAAAAGACTGAATCGGAATGTCTCCTCTATCTTGCCCCGTTGGGGATCATATAAGAAGACCTGGGACACATTCTGGGTAGATGATTTTACCTAGTTTACTTTTAGGAACAAGTGTTGATGCAGCAAGTGGCTACTTCAGAGAGCAAGATGGAGCTGTGATTACAGTCGGCTATGATTTGGGACCTCAGGGGGCCAAAATCAGTTCCTGTAGTAGCACAGTTTTTTAGCTGTTTTTAGAACTTGGTATACCATCTGTTATCACTTCATTTTGGAGATCTGAAAGTATCCTGAGTATAATGGAAGACAGAATGAAAATCAACACTACCATTAACATGAAGAATGTCATTATAAGAGAGTGTATCTCACTAGTAAATTTCAAGCAATCTTGAGTTTTGTTAGGACAATGACAGAAAAATGTAGCAAGAAATACCTGCATGGTAACAATTTGTTTTTTAGTTCAGCATATCTTGGAATTTGAAAATGTTAATTAATTTGAAACTCTAAATTAGTACTTTGAACTCTTGTGCCAGTTCCAGAATGTTTTTTTAATATTCCGTCTACTAAGGAACACTTGGTTGTAGTGAATCCTACTTCATTTTAATGGGATAGCAGGAGTTAGCTTAGCCTTTGGCTTGCAGATTCGTGCCCCGTCAACTAGTGATTTTTAACCTACTTAGCTTGCTCTGTCTTAGCACATTTAGGGCCAGATGTATCATCACGGCCCTTTGCGAGTCGGAAATAGCGATTTTTAAGAAATCGCTATTTCCGACTCGCAAAGTGCCATGTATCACATTTGCGATTCGGTAATAGCAATTTCTGAAAAATCGCAAATGCTATTACCGAATCGCAAATTGCAATACCGGACCCATTCGCAGCTATAGGCCTGTTAGTCCATAGCTGCGAATTTTTTGCATTTCCAAAATTGTGATTTCTGAACCAGAAATCGCAATTTTGGAAATGCAAAAGCCCAGGGTGCTGGGGGCTTAAGGCCCCCTCTGCTGCACCCCAAACATGTTTTGGGGGACATGTAAGGTGCACACATGCCAAAAGGGCATGTGTGCTTTACATGTTCAGTTTAAAAATGCATCTTAAATGCATTTTTAAATTTTCACCAGGTTACCACCTGGTTTCTTTTCATAGTATTTTGCATGTGCAAAATGCCATTCTGCGAAAAATCGCATTTTGCGATTTTTTGCAGCATCTCCTTGCGATGTGGATTTTGCGAATCGCAAATTGCGAGTCGCAAAACCAGGTCGCAATGCAAGAAATTGCATTTTTGGCTATTTCTTCTTTGTGGTCTGCGAATGCCTTTCATGCATCGCAGACCACTTTTTTGCACTCGCAAACGGACGAATTTTGCGATTCGCACTGTTTGCGCGTGCAAAAACTTTTCATACATCTGGCCCTTAATTATTTATTTATTCTAAAATGGCTGCCTTGTTTAGAGTTAGGCCACTTGTTATGAGTTACATTACCAGTGTCACCGCGCTAAGGCATCAAGAATAAGAACCAAAGACAAACAAACAGTAGGTGTTCAGACTTAGGGATTTTCCCTCTCCATACTTTCGAGGGATTGTTTATATTAATTGCCATCCCAAGCATGTCTGTTATTTATTGTTTGGGAAAACACCTACGTCAGGGGTCTTTAAAGATCTGTATAAATATATCACACTTTAGACAGATAATCAGAGGGATTCCAACCAGAGGGCATCGCCACCATCGTTGATATCGATGCTGCAGTCGTCTTGACGCTGACCCAGTCTTCGTGTCCCTGCGGAGTCTGAGATAGAGACCTCATTCCAAGGTAACAAGGGTTGGGGGCTCCTTTCATGGACATGGCATTGGCAGATTAGGTTTAACAAACCCAGCTCTCCTTTAGGTAGGAGGTTAGGCCTTTCACATTAGGGTATTAGGGCATATTACATCTCATATGTCTTTTCTATGCATTGCAAGATGGTAGGGGTCTTTGTAATAATGACTCTCGTCTTCACAATTCTGTTACTTGCAGTATTCATTATCCTAATCATTGCAGCCCATGCAACTTATCGCAAATTGCAGTTATGTTGAATAAAAACTATTGAAACTTTACTGCATCTTTGTCATTACCTGTGTTTGTATGAGACATGATGTATCTGTGAGATGTCTTACTCTCGAGTCCATGCGTAAATGCTGCCACAAATCACTTTTTATTAATGTGTTTTTGGTGAGGTTCTGCTAGTGAGCCGGTAAGGTTGAGACAACAGTTGCGACTTGTTGCAGGAAAGACGTAGTCGCCTACAAACAAAAGTACTGTCATCCTTTAACCAGAAGTCTTGCCTAGAGCAAGAGTCCAAACTACGACATGGCATCACCAACAATGGTGTTTAGGCACTAATTTACGGATACTCCGACTATCACTGTCTCACAGACAACAGGTATCCTAAGTACCGTTATACGGAGACGTCCGTGGTCTTTGGGAAAATACTCCTCAGCTGAAAAGGTAATACCTGATTACGCTGTAGGTTGTTCGAGCTCGGACTCATAAAAGGACTTTACTCCCCATTTTTGGTGTTACGTTTTTCTAAACAAAGATGGCTAATGCCGTTGACATTCCTTAAAAATGCTAGACAAGCACTAACACAACATTTATTAATGCATGGCCTTACAGATGAGGGTGGGATGTTACTCTTATAATAGAAGCTAATGAAGCCTACCAAACAGAAACATTTTACTGTTGGGTCACCTTTCCTGAGGTTGACCAAAGAACACATACATTCCACACATATGAAATTGCGAACGTACCTCAGCGGTACCGAGCATACCAGTATCAGGAAATATCGCTCACATACCAAGAGCATCAGAACTGGTTTGAAGGCACCCTACCACATGTACTACAAAGAGTGAGGTTAGGACCCTTAAGTAACGACGGACCTACATGGCCTATGTTTGCCACATACACACCTCAACCAGGCATACAGAATATGCCACTAGCAGATCTGCGAGATTTATATAATGAATTAGTGACATTATATAGACAATTAGTTCAGTTCGTAATGAGAACATTAAACACAAAACCAGCCCATTCAGCACCACCAGCACCTGTTGGTTATCAATTGGCTACTGGGATTAATCAGCAAACAGTACATACTACTATGGGTAAAGTACCTGCGGAACGGGAAAGAATACCGTTCTGGATTGCCCAGAAAACGAGTCAGCTGGAAGCTGTGTTTTCCCATAGGGGACCACAGGAAAAACATAGACTGCTTACTATGTGCTTGCCCTTTGGGATGGTTCCCTCGGGGGATGACTGTGCCACATGGGGTACAGTCTTCGCTGCCATAAATACTACCACACATAGTACCCCAACTCTTGCCAATTTACCATAAGTGTTAGAAACAAAACAAATACAAAATGAGCATGGGGCTGCACCAGCCCTGGATTTGGGGATGAAATTAATGCGTAACTTTGACACCGTATCCTCAATAATACTTAGTAACATTAAAGGGCAAGCGGTAGCACTGGCAATTTGCCAGCGTCTCTGGGAAACTCCACACCAGGAACAAGAGAGACAGCTACCGAAAATTATTTCCATACCTATACCAGTATAGGACGGGATAGTTTGGGAGCCAAACAAAAGAAATTAGAATTACAAGGTACCACCCATAAGGAGGGTACAAAGCAGACACAAGAGGGCTCAAAGAAGCGCTGGGACAAACAAAAAGATTTCAAAGAAAAAAGAAATAAGAGAGCTGATTCTGAACAACTGGAGAACTCCGAAAGGAGATATAATCTCAGAAATAGGGAGAATATTAAAACTCCTGATAGATATACTGATTCACGTCCCTTTCGTTCCTTTCAGGATGCACCGGATAGACGTAGCAAGAGAGGGGGCCGCCAAGATCGATGTCCTGAGTACATGGAAGAAAAGAAAGACTCTCTGCAATCTACCACTAAAAAAAAGAAGAAAAGACTCCTCAGCAAAAGCCACAGTTTAAAAAGAAGAAGGTGGCAGCACTGACAGCTAAGAAAGCCAGTATACTTGAGAACACTGTTGAAGAACAAGACGTGGGCGGTGAATCGGTTAGACAGTGCGGCAGAGGTCACAATATGTCGCCAGAGTCTGAAAGATCATCTGGATGCAACAGCAACTAGTGATTTTATTGCAGTTGAAACAGTGAATGGCCGCGTACTCCCCCCGATAGGGTTTATGATTTAAAAATTCAGGTAGAGGGAGATGTGGAGCGTATTATTAGTGTGATATTTTGGGATGAACTTATTAGTGATATCCTATTGGCCGAAAGAGACTGGCCACCTGAACACATCCGCAAGCTCCCGCATGGGGAAGATGTCATTTTGCCTTCTTTCTCCGATCTTGTTCCGGAAGCAGACAAAGAAGCCTATGCTTCTGAATGGGCTTTAGCGCAAGCACATGTTTATACCGCAATCATGTAGGTTGGGACAAGGAGTCTCCTTATCATGTTATTTCCGTTAGGTCTACACCCCAACCGCAGCCACAATATCCTGTCAAACATGAAGCGAAAGCTCCGGTGAGGGAAATACTCACCCAACTTGAGTACCAGGCAGTGATTGAGCCCTGTACATCTGCAATTAATAATCCGTTATTCCCCGTTGCAAAGCCGGACCATTCATATAGAATAGTAATTGATTATAGACACTTAAATAGTCATACATGTACATATGCTATACAGAATTCACACAGTACGGCACTAATAAATAATATAGTGCGTAAAAATATAAAACAACATTGGACATTGGATTCTTCTGCCAGAATTTAGCACGTGAAAGTCGGGACCTGAGTGCATTCTCATTTGGCTCGCACCAAAGCTTTTGTCGCTTACCTCAAGGCTATAAGAATAGCCCAGGGCTATTTTCAGCCCGTGTAACATCAATACTGCACGATATCGATTCCGAGGCGTTATCCTATGTGGATGACATATATCTCACAGACGATGTCCTCGACATTCATCTTGTGGGGGTCGATCGGATTATTTTGGGATTTGCAGATCTTGGTTACAAATTCAATTTTAAGAAAAGCAAGATAGCCTTTCTTAGTGTATTATTCCTGGGATATGAGCTATCAAACGAGGATAGAGCCTGGCCCCGCACTTTCCAGAAAAATGTGCTCAACTGCACCCTTCTAACGAAGAAACTCCAGTCATTACTAAGTTTCTTTAATTTTGGCAGAACATACATTCCAGATTATGCACAACAGATCAAGCCACTTTATGACTTGGTTCAGCCCAAATTTTCTAGCAGCCACTGGACAATTGAACACACGCACTTCCTTAGGGAAATGCAACGGGACATGCTAGAAGCTAAACACTTGCACACACGTGACAATAAAATTAATTTGGTCATCAGAATAATTGCTGGTGCCATTGGATTTACTTATGTCACCTTTAATGAGGATGACACGGTACCCATAGCATATAAATCACATTTATACTCCAATGCTGAACAGCGATTTGCACCTACAGAAAAGATTCTGATGGCAGTTCAGATGGCCGTCATAAAAGAGAGGCCACTTGCCCAGGGGAAACGTATTATTGTTGTCTCCCTGGTACCGGCTCTAGAAGCTGTCACCAAAGCAAGCGTTCCCAATGCTAAAGCATTACATCCACGTTGGATTCAATGGGCAACGTCTCTGACTGCCACTGATGTCGATTACATTTTTGATCCAAAACTTCAGACACAAGAATTTCTCCAGTACGAACAAGAGTACCCCACTCCTCTAAATATTTTGCCAATAGACAACTACCATACTGTCATATACACTGATGGTTCAGCACAACCGGTTGTAGGTACTAAACTTCAATACTCGGCAGCTTGCGCAGCCGTGAGCGGAGTGATGGAAGATGGAGTTTTCCACCCCCACAATACCTACACACAGACCTTAGGGGACTGCACAGCCCAGTTGGCTGAGCTTAAAGCTCTTATTCTAGCGCTCGAACATACTGAGCCAGGATGCCAGACTTTAATAGTCTGTGACTCTTTTTACTGCGTCCAGTCATACAATGACTATCTCAATCATTGGAAACTGAACGGGTTTAGAGATTCGAAAGGGAACACCATTAAACACAAAATACTCTGGGGGAGGGTGGCTGATCTTAAGGATAAGCTGCTGTTTGCCCATGCAGTCCATACATTGGGACACCAACATGTAGGAGTACACGTTGCCGGTAATACATTGGCTGATGAAGCGGTCAAAGCAGCAGTAGCTACGGCTTCTGTGGCTGCAGTGACTTGTTCTCAGATGAGATTGAATAACTAAATATTGATTGCTGTTAAAGCTTCGGCTGCAGGCAAGCCCCTTCCTAAAGGGTACCCTACAAACTATACTTACCATATCAGTGCGCAGAATGTTGCTTACACAACAATTCCTGGGGTTGGAGATCGAGTGATTCCCAATGAAGACCAGAGATTAGATCTAATTAAAGCAGCGCATGAGGGTGTTGCTTCTGCACATGCTGGTGTACAGGCCACGATAACACTCCTACAGAAACGCTTCTGGTGGCCTGGTCTATGCAGACGAACAAAGCAGTATGTCCTTTGCTGTGACATTTGCCAGCAGATTAACGGTTCTAATATCAAATGCCCACCACAGACATCCCTCTTAGTGTCCAACAGGCCACTACAGTGTGTGTACCTGGACCATTATGGTCCCTTACAGCCTGATGGTGCATACAAGTACATTTTAGTCGCTGTAGATTCTTGTTCTAGATTCCTGCGGGTATGGCCGCAGCAGTTGGCTGATGCCCGGACTGTTATAAAAGACTTGCTAATCTTTATCAGTACATATGCGGTTGCAGCATTCCATTCGGACCAGGGCCCTGCATTTGCCTCTAAGGCATTCAGGGATACCATGGCGACGATGGGTGTTGAACTCCATTACTCCTCACCATACCATCCCAAGGGAAATTTGGTCGCGGAGAGGTGGAATCGTGATCTAAAGCAGTCCTTAACAGCTCAAGTATTAGGTTCAGGCCACAGTTGGTTACATCACCTATATGGGGTCCAGAGAGCACGGAATAATCTGCCAAGACGGTCCTTGGGGGGACGCACTCCATATAAGGTTCTCTTTGGGATACCTATGTGTGTCCCAGATCTTGATGTCCCTGGTATGGTGGCAGCAGAAACACCATTTGACATAAATTAACATCTATATAACCTGGAAAAAAGAAACACAAGGGTAGTAAGGGTAAAAAATGCGGCACTTCTAGGCAGTAAAACAATAATTTTCAACAGGTATATAAGAAAAAGCAAAGTCTGGTGCAACCTGGCCCAGTGCCCTACTTCCCAAAAGGCACCAAAACGGGTATCAAAGTACCCAAGGACAAAAATGGAACAATTTGGCCACAGCACACAGAATGTATTGTCCAATAATATGGCAAAGATGAAAATCCTTGATGGTGTGTTGTAGGTTGGAGGAAGTATGATGTTGAAGAAAAGTCTTGAGTCTTGTTAGTAGATGATGCCTTTATTCGTGGGTGTTGGAGATCATAGTACCATCATAGATATACAGCCAACAAGTGTTTCGTCACACAGGTGACTTCATCAAGGCTGCAAAAAATAGTAATGAAAGCAAAAATTGGTATATATATATGTGTGTGGAATCGATAGTGGACTCATTGGTGACCATGTAGAAAAGATTCCAAGACCAGAAAGCAATGACCGGTGATCAGTGTAGGAGCTTGAGTAAGTAAGCATTGAGTGAACATGGCAAGCAAAAATATGTGAGAGGGACCCCAATTAAAAAACACATGCCAGAAAAAGTGAGTCAACGTGACCATGTGATTAGTAGTGAGAACAAAAGTACCGGACAGTTTAAATTTAAAGTGTAAAAAGCGTATACAGAGACTGTGAGGTGAAGTGTGATAAGTACGAGAGTAGAGCAGGACTGAGAGAGACCAGGCATATGGGTGAGTGAAAACACAAAAGGGGAGATACAGAATCATACATATTAAGAAGGTAACTGAGAAACAGCAAGGGGGAGGGCCCATGGGAGCCAAAGTCAGTGACTCATACCTGGGCCGTCCGGCCAAAGTGGTAGATAATAATCAGCTATGTGCGCTATAGTAGGTGAAATTGATCTGGGAAGGGAGAAAAAAGATTATATTCGATATGGTTGGCTGTGAGTAGCCAATAGAGAAACAAGATCAGAGAGTGATCGTAGGAATAATAAAAGAATAATAAAAGATAAGGTGGTCTGGAGGAGAAGTAATAAGAATGAGTAGTCTGACTAAAAAGCAAAGTAAGTCACTGTTTACATACCTTATTGGATTAGTAGAACTGAGAGTAGTATGGCTGCCCGAGCAGCAGCAGGTGAGTTAGGTGTTGAGCACGTAGGTTAAAACAGGTATAAAAAGCCCTGATAATCCTTGAGTCAAAACCTACAGAGGTGTCAAACAAAAAATGAAAAAAGGAAAGATACCTGAATGGGTAAAGCCTGTATACAGGGAACAGAGGCAAGACCCAATCTGTGGGAAATGTATCTGTAATTGTGTGTTTAGAGGCCAGTAGTGAGTCTAGTCCTGTAGGATGGTAAGGTGAACCTGACGTAATGAGACGTGTATCAAAACAAACTGGTAAAGTTTGCCTGAAAAGTTAGGTAAAGCGATACTAAAAGGCTTGAATGGTGAAGTTGGTCTTAGTAAAACGAAGCGCTGATGTGAAGGCCAGTTTAGACTCCGTTAATAACGTGAATAGATCTGCCAAATGTTAACGTGGTACGAGTGCCAATAGTGATGAACCCAAGCGGCAAAGAAAACGTGTGGTGAGAAATGGCTGTGAGGCTAGGGGATTGCAAGGTGCTCAGAAGCAGGTCTGGAAAGAAAGAGCGGCCGTGTGCTGCAAGTTTAAAAAGCAAGACGTAACTCAAATAGTAGTGTTTAGCCAAGGGTGGCCGGGAGGTGAAAGCGTGCATGAGTGAAGACTCAGCAATTAGGAATGTTGGCCGATTTCTGATGGGATTGTGTGGGACAAAGTTCCATTCTATACATATGGGCCTACTGAAATTATTCAAATACCATACGTGTTCAAAATTTCAATGACTGATGTAATTACTCCTGATGATGTCCAAACAGTTGATTCCATGCTAACGGCAATGAAGGACTATTCCGCTTTTGAAAGTGATGATGTGTATGAATATACAATGAATTATGGGGAAATGTATTGTTATAACAATTTGGTGACATTACTACCTACACGTGCCACTAGATGCAGGCCAGTATTAAACTACACACAGTGGGAACACTGTTCTACACCACCGGTGGGGAGCCCAAAGTATTATAGTGATACATTTACATACTTTTCTGGGCATGACACAAGAAAAGCAGAGTCATATTATTTTAAGATACCTCCGGGACAAATTAGGAACATTTTACTAACTGATACAAAACTGATTTATGCAGATCTTTTTGTTTCCCGGCTCGCAGTTGAAGGTTACGAATACTGGAAGAGCACTATTGATTTGAAAAGTGTATGGGGAACACAAGATTGGCAGATACAGGGTAGAGAGGCTTTATTCCGAGCATGCCTGATTCCCGTACAAATGATTTTCTTAAATGATGCAATTCAGCAGATATCCTGTCTGGGGTTAGCAAAAAGTAAAGACTTCAATACGCCCAGTATCCCCACCCCGGCAAAGTTTAAAGATTGGCAATACTTCCTCAATATCACTGAGGACAAGCTAGATGCAATGGTTAAGGCTGGTACTTATAATTCTTCACTTTCCAGTCCCGGCGGGTGGTTAATATGGCCCACTAACACAAATGAGTGTCAAGCGCGTTTTTTGAACTCTTCAGGGTTTTTTTCAATTAACAGGCCGGACCCTGGCTTTGCATCGGGTCAACACACAAGTATAGTTACGACATACAGTGTGGGTAAGCTGTGCCAGCAATGGGTACAGACCAACATGTTAGCCGCAGTTAAAAAACATCTGAACACTCTTTCTGAAGATATAGACCTGCAGGATTTTCTGCTGGGTCCTAGGAAACAGCACCAGAAAAGGTTTCTATATGCTATGTACAATGAAATTTGGAAACTTTCCCAGATTGAGGCTTCTGCGCGTTTAAGGCAATTGGATAAAGAAAATTTCGAAAAAGCATTAGCTGTTGTCAACAACGGCATGAATACACTGTCCAAAAGGACGTATCCATTATCAAATATAGGGGGTCATTCCGACCCCGGCGGGCGGCGGGCGATGCCCGCCGGGCGGAGACCGCCAAAAGACCGTACCGCGGTCAAATGACCGCGGCGGTCATTCAGACTTTCCCGCTGGGCGGGCGGGCGACCGCCAAAAGGCCGCCCGCCCGCCCAGCGGGAAAGCCCCAGCAACGATGAAGCCGGCTCCGAATGGAGCCGGCGGAGTTGCTGGTGTGCGACGGGTGCAGTGGCACCCCTCACGATTTTCAGTGTCTGCCAGTGGCATGGGCACTGCAAGGGCCCCCAGGGGCCCCACGACACCTGTTCCCGCCAGCCTCTTCCTGGCGGTTTACAGCTGGCGGGAAGGGGGTCGGAATCCCCATGGCAGTGCTGCTTGCAGCACCGCCGTGGAGGATTCCCTGGGGCAAGGGAAAACCTGTGGGAAACCGCCAGTTTCCCTTTTCTGACAGCGGCTTTACCGCCGCGGTCAGAATTGCCCCAGAAGCACCGCCAGCCTGTTGGCGGTGCTTCCTCCATCCCCGGCCCTGGCGGTCCATGACCGCCAGGGTCGGAATGACCCCCATAGTGTTGTCTGCTATTGATATCACTCAGACAGACTTGTCTCGGTTATATCATGGGCAAACACAGCTAGGTTCCATCATGCAGCTTGGTTGGACACTACAGACACTGAAAAATGGCCGCATTCCATGAAAGTATATTAACAGGAGTGAATTCTTCACTGCTTTTAATTTTTCCAAGGAACAACAGACAATGGCTAAAAGGGAGGCTACTTTCACCATGCTTCGCGTAGAAAAGTTAGATAAATTGCCCTTCACGGTAGCAGAGTCCTTCAACTATCTGGCTCTTACATGGCAAAATGAATTTGCCGATTTCGACCTTTCGTTTCTCGAGCTGCCTAAAACATCTTTCAGTGGAACGGTATGAGCAACTAGGAGATAGCTATATTAAGGAATAGTGGGAGTTGCCCTTTGACTACAGATGTCTGACTGGCGAAACAGAGATCTTTCTTAGCGGAAGCGAATGTGAGACTGCTGTTCGTCATTCAATGATATGCAAGCAGGTGTCTCTTCACGGTCTTTGCAATGCGGGGGTCGCAAATTTGGCCTGCTTGTTGAGGGGTACTCCCGTCCATTTGATTCACCCGGTATTTCAGGTACTTTCAAATGGAAGTTATGTGGTACTGAACGATCAAAGTTGTTGCGGCATGCAACCAGGAATTGCCTACGCAATCTCGGTCTCGAAGGTCATTACGTGTTGTGGACATGTTTTATTTCCCCCCACACGAAAGATAAAAGTATCTGACATGTGGCCCCACATATATATTATTAATGTGAACTATGACAAGCTGAGCAGGCTAAAGGCGCTATTGTTTCAAAAACAGGTCGCCTTGACATCCGCAAAAAAGACGTATACTCTCCAGATTGCGAGATCATCAACCGAGATACAATCCCTATTAAATACCAACTTCCCCAAGCACTTTGGAGAACTGGTATCCAGAATATTCAATGCTTCAAGCACTACTGGGATTGTTCACTTCTTTAAGGCTGTTGGGTCTGGTTTCGTATCTGTCTTCCAGACTGTCTTCTGAGTCATCCCGTCAGCCATCCACTCGCTCCTTTCAAGTGTGTTTGGTGGCTTTCCAATTATTTTGGCTTTGATTGGTGGACTACTACTGCTATTTCTTCTGATTCGCAGTGGTTGTTTCTTTCCTGCAACACAGAGCAATGGAGCCGCTCCCACCAACTCCACTGTGCTGTGAGCGCATGGTTTGGATCTTCGGTGCACCCTTGCTTGTGGAATTGGAGCATGACTGGTCGTTGTCATTTCGGCCCCTTCTCTGGTGCATACAACCAGTCTTCCGCTGCATATGGTGTCCCTTTGAACATCTGCCTATGGTCTGTCTTGCTGTTGCACCGACATCTCCTGTGGACCACGCACTGCTGACGTCCCCGATGAGGGTTCATACACGGTCATGCCCCTTGAGACCGAGGTTGCTTCGCGAGGCCACCTATGAGCTTTCCGTTTTGAGATCTACCACGGATGGGGACACTGCAACGGATAACGTTATACCAGGAAATACTGCTCACTATTGCTCTGTGGATCTGTTTGTCCGCCCATCACTCAATTCTACATCAGATGATGTTGACTCATTTTTGAGGTCCTTGGTTGGTGACTTCGATGACACTCTTCAAGATCATGCGTACAGCACATCATTTGATAATTTGATTTGCCATTCCCGTGTAAAATTGTACACTTCAATTAACTTGCTTTGGCACACTGTGCTTGTCATGGTTGACATTAACATCTCTGTATGTGTTTTAGTGACATTGTTTTTATTATCTTTTTCACACATTTTAAAGATTTTTTTAGCTGATTTTTTATGCTTTTAGATTTAAGTTCAGAGCAATTTTAGCTTTTGGGTTCCTATACCTTCGTCATACCTGTTACGGCAATGGGGACGATGTAGTGAATCCTACTTCATTTTAATGGGATAACAGGAGTTAGCTTAGCGTTTGGCTTGCAGACTCGTGCCCCCGTCACCCAGTGACTTTTAACCTACTTAGCTTGCTCTGTCTTAGCACATTTAATTATTTATTTCTTCTAAAATGGCTGCCTTGTTTAGAGTTAGGACACTTGTTATGAATTACATTATCAGTGTCACTGCGCTAAGGCATCACGAACAAGCACCAAAGACAAACAAACAGTAGGTGTTCACACTTAGGGATTTTCCCTCTCCATACTTTCGAGGGATTGTTTATATTAATTGCCGTCCCAAGCATGTCTGTTATCTATTGTTTGGGAACACACCTAGGTCAGGGGTCCTTGAAGATACGTATAAATATATTGCACTTTAGACAGATAATCAGAGGGATTCCGACCAGAGGGCATCGCCACCATCGCTGATATCGATGCTGCAGTCGTCTTGATGCTGACCCAGTCTTTGTGTCCCTGCAGAGTCTGAGATAGAGACCTCATTCCAAGGTATCAAGGGTTGGGGGTTCATTTCATGGACATGGCATTGGCAGATTAGGTTTAACAAACCCAACTCTCCTTTAGGTAGGGGGTTAGGCCTTTCACATTAGGGTATTAGGGCATATTACATCTTGTATGTCTTTTCTATGCATTGCAAGATTGTGGGGGTCTTTGTAATAATGACTCTCGTCTTCACAATTCTGTTACTTGCATTATTCATTATCCTAACCATTGCAGCCCATGCAACGTATTGCAAATTGCAGTTATGTTGAATAAAAACTATTGAAACCTTACTGCATCTTTGTCATTGCCTGTGTTTGTATGAGACATGATATATCTGTGAGAAAGGGGTAATCTCTGTTTAACCTCAACACTCCCTGAGATGTCTTACTCTCGAGTCCATGCGTAAAGGCTGCAACAAATCACCTTTTATTGGTGAGGTGCTTCTAGTGAGCCGGTAAGGTTGGGACAACAGTTGCAACTTGTTGTAGGAAAGACGTGGTCGCCTACAAACAAAAGTACTATCATCCTTTAACCAGCAGTCTTGAATTGAGCAAGAGTCCAAACTACGACATGCTGTGATTTATGAAATTATTTAATACATTTTATGAATTCATGGAGTAAACGTCTCTCAGTTTATTGCAAATATTTTAGGTAAAAAAATAGAAAACAAAGAAAACCTTAGTTATCTCAGTCTATCTTAGCTGTGCTCACTCTACTGTTGTTTCACCAATGAAAGTTAATGTCTGTAATCTCGGGGGAAGCTTGCTAATGATGGACTGTCCATCAAGCCCAACCTATTTTTTTCTGTCACATGGCATATCTTAAAGTGTGAAACATTGCATCTCCCACCTTCAGCTCTAGACTCACTGAGTGACAGGTGTTATGGGTTAGCAGTCTATGCTCAGTTGTTTCATGTGCTGATACACAGCCATGTGTTAGAGAGGCTTCAAACAATGGCACAGTCATTTCCTGCTAAGCATTTGCAAAGCAGTATAAACCCAACATGTGGTCCAAAATAACACAAACAGTATGATTGACAAATGTAAGAAATTGTGCTTGTTGGTTGTCTGGGGTATGAGCTCTGTCCAAGCAGCAACTACAATAATTTTCAGGGTAAGGCAGAAGCCAACTCTAAATTAACCTGTGGTCAACTTTCTGCTAGCTTGGCACATAGATTAACTTAGAGGCAATGCATAAAGTACTTGTGCATCACTTAAACAGCAATAAAGTGAAAAACACCACACAAAAAGGATCCCACACCAAGTTAGAAAGATAACATGATGCTTAACAAATACAACAGACCAAAATGACAAAAGTCCAATCAGTAGAACCATATATATGCAACTTTAAACATTTTAGTGATAATAGCTCAAAAAGGAGTAAAGCGCCAACTGTGGAGATCTGGTTGCGCCGGACCAGGACAACATCACAAGTTCAGGCCGACAGCATTGGAGCAGAGGCCGACTACAGAGACCTAGTTAGGCCCACTAAACAGAGCACCTTAAATCCATGTTTGCACAGCATTGAGAGGATCTGCATCCAAGATGCATTGCACAGCTGAAGTATTGCGTCAGTTTTGAGGTGAGGCGAGGCTGCGTTGCAAAGTCCCACATCGTCGTTGAGGATCCTCTCAATGAGGGCTTGCACTGTAAAGTCCAGCATCAAGGAGGCGTCACACATTAAGGGTGTTTAGACAAGGGGCCTCACTACGAGTTTGGCAATTGGACTGCCAGACAGCCATATTGGCGGTCCGAAAATGATCGGCATGTTGGCGGTCTGTAACACTGCCCTATTACAAGGTAAAAAGGCAGTACCGCTGAACGCCAAATAAAAACGGCAAACAAAAAGCGGCCCAGAGGCCTGGAAATAGGCGGTCCAATCTCCCACACCAACAGCACAGCGACCAACCAATGACCTTATTACAAGCCCAAAGTTGCAGTGGTGGGCACCCATGGTGATCAGCCAACGGTCCACGATCACTAAAGTAATACACAACTAAACATTGGGGGGATTTGAAAACATCACAGCTGACACACATTGCTACACTGGACACATCTGTAAAGGACCCTGTAAAACACACCCCTTCACACACCACAGTCTTCTGCATTTACAATGCCAAACATGAAGCCAGAGCAACGTTTTTACTATACAGCACATATACTAGGCACCACATTTTTCTCACCATCTCTTTTCACACCCAGCACACACTTTTGTCCAGTCACACCCTTTTGCAGCACCTCCCTTTAGTAAGTCACTGTCATACGTTTATTTTCCCACCATGGCACGTTTTAAAACTGCTCCATCTTAAACTGCTAAGACAAGATAAACCTATCGAGTAATCACCCAGTGTGCAACAAAAATTATCCCAAAGGACTCAAGATGCATCACTCTCATTTGAAGTTTACTCACCTGGGAGGGACCAAGATACAGATCATGCTCACCTCAGATATGTGTCTTCCCAACAAGCTCCATCTTAAACTGCTAAGACAAGATAAACCTATCGAGTAATCACCCAGTGTGCAACAAAAATTATCCCAAAGGACTCAAGATGCATCACCAGAATGGCATTGGCAACAGACACATTCACCATGCACTTACTACATGATGACTCTACTCACATATACAACAAAGTCCTAGTTCTGCCTTCATAACAATAAACTAGGTGACAAAATGGTCAAAGCAACTTCCTTCCCTCTCACTGTTTTACCTGGACTGGTGGCAAGATGTAAGTCTCTGCCATCCTCACAAGTGCTAATGAACTGCAATTCAGCAGCTGCCTGACTTAAATGGAAATGGCATGCTTCCAAAATGTCAGGTCAATACAACCAATAGCATGGGTACCTGTTACAATGGGGTAACCTGCAAGTCAACTATGTACACGGGCTTTGCAAAATGTCACTGTAAACCTTTGGAGGTAGATGTCAAACTACAACCAGTAACATTGTATCTTTCACATCAACAGGTCGAACTGCCACTGGGCACACAAAGCCCACAGAAGAGACTGCCACTACGCCCACGGCTGAAGCCCTCAGAGAAGAAGACAATCCTGAATGTCTGGATCTGGAGGACAGTTCAGGCCCATCTGGACACCTAATCAGACTCCAATTGTGAGTCTCACTGTAGCCACATCAAAACCTCCCAGCCCGGTTGCCTCAACATCATGGATGACCATTCATCCCCCAACCTGTGCCCCTAGGACAGTGGCAACTATCTTGTGTCCCCCAGTGCAGGATCCTGAGTCGTAACACCATGTCTTGGACAATGATGGTCCTGGAGCCAGTGGTAGAGGGCATCCTGTGACAAGGGCACAGGCCCGTGGGTGTAGAGTACGTGGAAGGGATGACGCGAGCCAGGGGGTGAGGCCAATTGGGATGCTCATGATCCCCGACATCTTCAGCCACAAGTCTTGGCAGTCGGTCAGGAGCCCCAAGTCGTGATGGGCCTGGTACTTGCAGAACTCTGGGAGATCAAGCAGCTGCAGAGTGATCTCCATAGGGATATGTTTCAACAGTGGGAGGTCCACAATACCAACATGGCCTCCCTAACAATGGGTGTTGAAGGACATTAACAGTACCCTGATCAGGCGCAGCAACCCCTGGCCCTTGTCAGTGGAAGAACCAGCCACAGACACCCCTGGCTCTGTATCATCAGACCACCCCCCATGCAAGCAGTGATATCTAGCAAAGACTCCAGGAGGTACAGATGACAAGACACTCACCACTGCCAGCAAGTGACCTCTTCCTAAAATAACTCCTTTGTATGCCACATACTCACTCTGTTGACTGTTCTTCAACCACCCTTCCAATAATTTCATCCACCATAACTGAACCTTTCACTGTTCTTTTCAGCCATGCACTAATACATTTTTAAAGCACAATTTCTTAATACATCCACCTATCACAAAGTCATTGCCTGCTTGCTTTTGTTCCACATTTCGCTATGTAGAAATGTAAGGCCATGTGAAGTAAATGAGGAAGACACAATATACTAATGCAAGGAGGAATATGTACCAGGTACAGTGTCCTGCTAAGGATTTCTACCAACACACATAAACACATTGCTTAAAGTATCTTGGCACACCAATCATTTTATTTCACTGTCCAACACATAGGCTGTCCTATGTCTGGACTGTCTGAGCCAAGAATGGCTGACTCATATTGTGTCAAGATAGCTATACCAAGGTACAGCCCCCAGACCACAGAAGTAAGGGCCTTGTCAGACACTGTCCTGTAGAATAGGCAAACAGAAAGGTGACTGGTATCACCACCTTGAGCCAATCACATACCAAACCAAAGTAATTCAACATCACATAAGCCAAGGTACAGAAAGAGGGCAGTACAACAGTCCCTGATCACAGGTCCATCAAAAGACAATAATCATGCATCTGATGGTATGATACAAACCTATGCCAGTGTTATGGCACACGCACTGTGGCCTGTAATAATGAAACACATCTACAGCTACATAAAGGTCATACAAGAAGAGTATTTAGCCAATGTGAAGGGTGCATGCCTTGCTTGCACTTAATGACAACATATTTCAAGGCTAAATGATCACACACATGATGCAATCAGCCCAGCACAACACAATAAACAAGTACAATGTACACTTTAGACCTTCCACACAAATACTGTTCAAGCTGCCTTGGCACAGGTCTCACACACACCAAGTCTGTGATTTACATTACCTGAAACAATCCACGTCCACTTCCTATGTCAGATCAGTATCACATACCTGCCAATGTCACAACTCTGAAATGCCCACATGAGGATGTCATGGTGTAGGTAACTGGACAAAGACAAAACAAGGAGTATATTCTTGAAAAAATTCCTATTACACAATTCATATGACAAGTATTTGGAAAGGAAAGTACATTACAATGAGACTGATGAAAACAATGTAGCTAAGTCACGGTGGGGATATGTTAAAGGCTGAACCTTCAAGCCACATTTGGCTGAATATTGCACAGCATTCGCACCACAGGTTTTTCCAAAACACTAGACAACTGCAGTTATTTGTACAGTCACAGTCATTATGTCACAGGACATACTGACACTCTTGAAAAATAGCTAAGATGAGATCTTACCACAAGTCAGATCCTTCCTCTTCTCCACTGTCATCCTCATTTGGCATTTCAGGAGGCTCACCCAGTGGCACTGCAGGCTCCCCCTCCTCTGGGATGTATAGGATACTCCTTCACAGGGCAATGGTGTGGAGCATGCAGCATGCCCCAGTGATCTGACACAATTTTCTAGGTGAGTAGAGGAGATGCAGACACCTAAATCTGACATTCAGGAGCCCAAAAGCTCACTCCACTACCTGCCTTGTTCTTCCATGGGCCTCATTGAAGCGGACTTCCCCTGGCGTAGTTGGATTCCTTAGTGGCATTAACAAACAAGGACAGTTGGGATATACAGTGTATCCTGTTAAGGAATGGGACATATGTGCAACAACAAATCCCTCTTATCAGAATTGGAGCACCAGACATTGTACACATACAAACAGGACAGATGTGGCTTACCAACCAGCCAGGCCCTTTCTGGGTACAGTCATAACATCAGCTGGGAGACAGTGCTGTTCTGCATTATGAAGGAACCATGGACTGAACCCGGATAACCGGAACAGACCTGTGAAATGAATAGGTCTACCAAGCATACAACTTGGACGTTAATGGAATGGAAGTTCTTTCTGTTGCTGTATACTTATTCATTGGCATGCGGTGGGGCCAGGCCAACATGTGTGCCATCAATAGCCCCTACCACATGTGTGAGGCGTGCAAAACCATTAAAGCCATCCTTCACATGGGCTATTTGCAGAAATGACTGTCCCACAGTGCAGGCAGTGTGTTGATTCCTGGGAGACCAAGATATGTGACTCAGTAGTCTGAACACATAGCAGAAACTCTGCAACTCATGCCTTTGTTTGTTTGAGGTAATCTCTGTAGAATGGACACATATGTCCAAAGGAGTGTTCTGGGTACAGCTACATACCACAGAACCCCACCCCCTGAAATGGTATGCATTTGTTAGTCCACATGTCCACATGTCCACATGAACAAAGACAACACTTTCTGTACCCACTGTTCCAGTCCCTTCATTGCTACCCATGTGTGATGTTTGAGTTTGTTCTCTGGCAGTAGGCCGTACAAACTATGTTCAGGAAATCATTCTCACAGAGTGTGAATGTCTTGTATCATTGAATCCTAAGGAGTTTGTCCATCAGAAGACACAGAGGTGTGATGTGTCTCATAGTGGCTCACATCTCAGCCAGGTTGCTAGAGCATGTCCCACATGATGTCAGTATGCTTGCTTAGTCATTGTAGGGCCTGAGCAGGGTGGTGGGTTGGTTTACAGATTGGAAAATGTATGAGTGTAGTCATGGCCCTGTACTTCTTGGTTTGTATGTGTCACGCTTGGGGAGTATTGACAAATAGGAAAGTTCTACCTTGCTGTCTCTGACATGCATGTGACTCAATCATTTGTGATGAAACTTGTGATGATTATCTGTTGATTTGTCTTTGCATCCATGCAGGTCAAAACACATAAAAAAATGATATATGGAGAGCCATCGTCAAGAAGGGGCGGACCCTGGGGATCCACAGCCGGCAGAGTGCCCACTGCAGAAAAAGGTGGAAGTACCTGAGTCGCTGGGCCCAGAACATCGCTTTCCTCCCAACATGGGTGGAGTGCCCATCGGACCATGACCCCCCTAATGGCACACATCTTGGCGGTGGCCTATCCAGAGCTTGATGGGCGTTTGAGGGAAGCACAGCAGCCACAAGAGGGTGAGTAGATGGCATTTTCCTGCCTGTCCCATTGCCAAGTGTTTGAGTGAGGTTCTGACAGCTCACCCTGACAATAAGGTATGAGCCGTGTGTCACACAGTGGATGACAGATTATTGCACCAGGGACCTAGGACACAATTGGGTGGAAATCTACAAACCACTTGCTCTGCAGGGACTACATATGGCTGTGTACATTGAGCTGTCATGTACTGTTTGTTGTTGTAGTGGGTGTAATGTCTATGCAACAGACCACTATTCCTCAGTGTTGTAGGCCAAAGGTAAGTAAGTGATGACTCACTGTCCTCTGCCATCTGTCTGGGTAAAAGTATATGTTGGCATCTGCCACCAAGAAGCTAGTTTTCTTCACCATGTGATGGGTGCTGGTGCCTCACTGCAGCCTGTAATGTGAAGATGTCCAACATACAGGTGGAATGGCTTACATTATTCTTTGGATGCAGTTCTAGGTCACTACTTTCGCTTGGTAAGTGGGGAATGCCCATTGACATAATTTATGTGCCTTCACTGTTGCCAACATTACTTGTGCCTACGTGTCAGCATGTGTCCCTTTCTCTTAGAATACATTTGTAAGCTGCACTTTCATGCATGGTCTACCTATGTTGATGTGATAATGTCTGTATTCCCTCACAAATATGTGCATGACAAACTGTGGAAATGTACATTTACAATGGGGGTACATTTCATGTTGTATACAGACAGGAGTGTGTCACCATTGTTTATTGGCTGACATATACCCCCACTCATCATACCATGTCATTTTGCATGTACAACTGCCATGAGGGACATGACAGGGAGGCCTAGAGTTTAGAGCCACACTGCAAATATCTATGCTCTTGATGTGACATCAGGCAGAAAAGTGCACTGGTTAAGATTTGTAACCTGACTGTTGGTATGTATCATGCAGGTATGTTTAAATCACATGTGTTTGGGTACAGGCATTCATCCACAGACAGACATCTGGGTGTGCATGAGCAACATGGGGACAGTGATGTAGCTTCCCTTTGGGCAATATGATGAGGGCCTTCTACCAGTCCTTGCAAATTTCTGTGTCTCTCCAACATGCACTGGACTAATGGCTTCTACTGAAGCACCCAGAGTATGTAATTGTAAGGGGTACCAGACATTAGTGGTTATAACCCTGGGGTTTACTGAGTCATTGTGTTGTGTATTTTGGGGCCATCTCTCCCTGACATCTTACACATAATTTCTACAGTCTTCATTTCCATGCCATACGTGTGACCTATCTGAGCAACATTAATACTGGGACAAATATCAATTGGTAAAGTGCACATTGTTGATTTGTTTCCAGTGTGCCATGGGTATTTCCATGTCACCTTTTCCAGGATATTGTACTCTTGTCATCAACATGGCATGTTTTGTGTCATCAGTCGTAATTTTTGTATCCTCATGTACGTGACAAAGAGATGCATGCATGACCTTGTGTGGGATCTGTGGAAATGTATTTTGTATTGGCCTATCATTGTATGCGAACAGGTGTCTGTGGTCTGCTCCATGGGGCAAAGCTTTGAGGGTGATAGTGTCTCCTGATAGGTGAATGATCATTGTGACTGCACAACTTCACATATGCAGTTGTAGTTGTGTGGGGTCCTAACTTTTCTGTGGGCACCTGTTGACAGTTCACATGGCATGCATACATATGGTATGGCACATGAATGGACCACTTAGATGGAATTTGTTGCTGGGGCAAACTTGACATCATGCTAATGTTTGCTAATCAGAGCTGTTGTTCAAGTGTGATCACGGACATGTGATGATCCTATTTCCATTTGCATTGCAGCATGAGCACCGGCAAGCGAAGGAGACGGGGAAGAGCTGAGTGGGGAAGCATCTGGCCATGAGACCTCAGGTCAAAAAATAAACCACTGACACAGAAGGACCCAGTGGCATGGAAAGTGAGGGGAGTGCCATGGAGGTTACCGAAACATCATCCTCACCATCATCAGACTCCTCCTCTAGTGGACACACCCTAGTGATGGAGGGCCCATCAGGGCATCCCCAAACACCATCCTTATCCACCACCCCCTGTTCTATCATTGCCCTCCCTGTTTCTCTCCACCAAGTTAGCTGTGCCCACTCACCCAAAAAGGTGGGAGTCTCCTTCGCCACAGGCAACTGTGCCCCAGCCCCTGTTACCCATTCTGCCCTCAGTGAAGAGGCTATTGATCTC
The DNA here is from genome assembly GCF_031143425.1 of Pleurodeles waltl. NCBI lineage: Eukaryota > Metazoa > Chordata > Amphibia > Caudata > Salamandridae > Pleurodeles > Pleurodeles waltl. The sequence continues at coordinate 923,115,447 of NC_090443.1, read as the reverse complement.
CTGAGAATGATCTCTGTGGGTCAGTCAGCCATTCTGAATGCCATCCAGGGATTGGTTGCTCGAGTGCAAAAAACTAACGCATTCCTGGAAGGCATTCATGGTGCAATAGCTGGCCTACAGAGATCTTTTCAGGCTCTGGACTCCACACTGATGGCAGCCACTCACCCCCATCTTCCATCCCCCCTCCACCTCCCTCTTCCCAATCCAAACCCTTCCTTCTCCTATCTACCCAAAGCACACAGACAGATCCACAAACATCCACATCAACACACAAGAGGAGCACACAAGCACCACAAAGCACACCAGCATGCAAGCAAACAACATCCACCCATAGACACAACAACAGTCACAACTTCCCCAGACACCCACTGCCCCCTGCATCACATACACAACATCAGGCATACCAACAGGCACAATACCAATAGCCACTGAAACACCCACCACATCCATCATAAATGCAGACACCACCCCGGCAGACTCCTAGACATCCACAACAGGCACCACACCTGCAGGCACCACAACTACAGACACACAGACATTAACTATATCCAGCCATCCCACAGTCACCACAACAACAGCCACACACCCATCCCCAGCACAGATAACCCATGCTCACCTCCTTGGTAGCTTAGCACAAGCAGTCAGGCTTATCTCAGAGGCAATGTGTAAAGTATATGCACAAACACTTACAGTAACAAAGAAAATACCACAACAGGACTCCACACCAGTTTAAAAAAATAGCCTATATTTATCTAAATGAAACAAGACCAAAATGACAAAAATCCACAATACACAAGAAAAGATATTAATTTTAAAAGTAAAAAGGAGTCTTCATCCATAGAAATCAATGGATGTGTTGTTTTAGCACAAAGCACCTAGTATGCGTCAAAAATAAAGCTGCACAGGCAAGCATGCATCAGAAAGCAAACAATGCATTGATTCCTTACTCGCAAGTGAGGCCGTGTGCCGATTCTTTTGCCCCTGGGTTGATGATGCATCGATTTCTGGACAAGCAGCCTTGGGTCCATGCAGTGATTTTGAAGATTTTGGCAACCAGGGACAATGCGTGAAAATCCAGACACACTGCAGCAATTAATCCATGCTGAGCTGGCAATGTGTAAATTTCACCTGTGCTGCATCGATTTTTCAGTCACGTGCAGGTGCTGCATCGATTTTTCAGCTACTTGGCTCCGGTGCATGGATTTTCGCTCTGGTTCTGCCAGTTTCTCCTTCCATGGGCTCTGGGACTGGATGTGGCACTAGTAGCATTTGACTTACTGGCCCGAGGCACTTCTAGTGCACTTTATTAGGATCTTACTAGTAAATCAATTATGCCAATCAGGGATAACCAATCGTAATCACAATTTACACAGGGAGCTCTTACGCTTTAGCACTGGTCAGCAGTGGTAAAGTGCCAAGAGTATCAAAAACCAGCAAAGCCAAAATCTAGCACACAGTCAAAAATAAAGAGAGCAGAGGCAAAAGGACAGGGTAAACCACACCAAGGATGCCAGGTCTAACATGTGTGCCTCCAGCTGAAAGTGGGGAGAACTGCCTGACCTCATGGGAGCTCACATCACAGAAGAATCTAGTCAGACCATCAGCAATGGTGTGTTCTGTAGCAGGGAGGTGTTCCACCATAAAATCCATTCTCTATAGGGAGATGGACCACCTCAACAGTTTGGGTTCTCATCCCTCATGTGCATTAACCATCAGAGGGGTCTGTGGTCTGACTGAACCCGGAAGTGAGTCCCAAACAAGTAGGGTCTTAGCTTCTTCAGTGCCCAGACCACAGCAAAAGCTTCTCTCTCACTTGCGTTTCACTTCTATTTCCTGGGGAGTAACTTCCTCCTAATGAAGGCTTCAGGTTGGTCTGAGCCCTCTTCTTTTATCTGTGCTAGAACTGCCCCCAGACCATGCTCTAAAGCGTCAGTCTGCACAATGAATTCCTTGGGAAGTTGAGTACCTTTAGCACGGGTGCTGTGCACATGGCTGCCTTAAGGGCATCAAAAGCGGCTTGTCAAGCCTCAGCCCAGATCATTTTCTTGGGCTGCTTCCTGGAAGTCAGCTCTGTAAAGGTGGCAACAATGCTGCCATATCCCTTGACAAATCTCCTGTGTAACCGGTGTGACCTAAAAAGGCTCTCACCTCTGTCTAGATCTTGACAGGTTCCCAAGCCAGAAGGGCATCAATTTTGGGTTGTGGGGGGGGGGGGGGGGGGGGGGCACCTGACCACTCCCCACCTTGTTTCCCAGGTAAACCACAGATCTCTGCCCTATTTGGCACTTACTGGCCTTAATAGTGAGGCTTGCCTCCTGCAGGGCCTTTAACACTTTGCAGAGGTGATGCAGGTGATTCTCCCAGCTGGAGATGAACTCTGCAATGTCATCTAGGAAGGCTGTGCTGAAATCCTCCAGCCCAGCCAAAACCTTGTTGACCAACCTCTGAAAGGTGACAGTCGCATCCTTCAACCCGAAGGACATGACCCATAACTTGTAGTGCCCCTCTGGTGTTGAAAACGCAGACCTCTATTTGGTCCCATCAGTCAAGGCAATCTGCCAGTACCCAGACGTTAGGTCAAACATGCTGTGGAACTTGGCAGCTCCTAGCCGATCTATGAGCTCATCAGCTCTGGGGATGGGGTGCGCGTCAGTCTTAGTGATGTTGTTGAGTGTATGGTAGTCCACACAGAACACAAGTTCAGGAGGAGCACCGGGGAAGCAGCTTTTGGGACCAAGACCCCTGGGCTTGGAAAACTCTACCACCCTTAAGGCTAGAATCTTGGAAACCTCATCCTTGATGTTGGCTCTAACCTTGTTAGTCACCCTGTAGATCTTATGCTTCACAGGTGGGCTGTCCCCAGTGTCCACATCATGGTACACAAATGAGTGACCCCTGTGGTCAAGGAAAACAGTGAGGCAAACTATCCCTGCAACTGGCAACAGTCCCTCTGCTGTTCCAGGGTCAGTTCTGGGGAGAGATTCACACCTTCCACAGACCCATCATTTTCTTGGGCAGACAGGAGGTCAGGAAGAGGTTCACTCTCCTCCTTCATTCCATCATCTGTTGCCAAGATCGTAGTCAGTTGAGACCTCTCAAAATGTGGTTTTAGGCTGTTCACATGTAGGGGCCTTAAAGGCTTCCTTAAATTCTGCAAGTTCACACAGTTGGTGACATCACTCTTGCACTCCACCACCTCAAAAGGCCCAGTCCACTTCTCCTGGAGAGCACAAGGCTCCACTGGGGCCATGACCCACACTTTCTGGCCAGGCTAAAAATCAACAAGAGTGGTATTCTGGTCATAACATCATTTCATGTCCTCCGACTTACCTCTAGATTTGCCTCAGCCAGTTTTCTGAAGCGTGCAGTCTGGTTTCTGAAGGCCAGCACATAGCTAAATATGTCCTGGGGGGCCTACTGGGAGCTTTCTCCCAGCCTTCTTTCACCAGACTAAGATGTACTCTAACAGGGTGCCCACACAGCAGCTCACAGGGGCTAAAACCAAGTCCCCTCTGCGGTACCTCCCTTTATGCAAAGCAAAGGCATGGCAAGAGCATGTCCCACTTATGCCTCAAGGGTTCTGACAGACCCATAATCATGCCTTTCAGGGTGTGGTTGAATCTCTCGACCAACCCATTTCTTTGGAGGTGATAAGGAGTGGTGAACTTGTAGGTTACTCCACACTCCTTCCACAGTGACTTCATGTAGGAAGATATTAAGTCACCCCAGTCTGAACTTCCTCCTTGGGGAACTCCATGCAGGTAAAAATCTCCATCAATGCCCAGCCCACCATGGGGGCTGTCACTGAACTCAGTGGGATGGCCTCAGTGACTGGATGGCATGGTCCACCAAGACCAGGATAAATCTGTTGCCCATGGCTGTCTTGGGATCCAGAGGCCCCACAATGTTAATTCCCCACCGCTCAAAAGGGGTGCTCACAACAGGAAATGGTCGGGTAGTCTTGCATTTTCCTCCACTCTTGCCACTTGCCTGGCAAGTCTGGCAAGACCTACAGTATGCACCAGAGTACCTGCACATTTGGGGCCAATAAGAGTGGGTGGCAATCCTCTCAAAAGTGTTGTCCTGCCCAAAATGTCCTGCCTAAGGCACGTCATGATCCAAACCCAGTAGGAATGTTCTGAAGTGCTGCCCCAGGCTCAGAAACCTTAGGTTCATTATACAGGAGGCCATTCTCCCAGTAAATCTAGTGTGATCCAGACTCCTTGCCAGCTGCCTGGTCTGCAGCCTGTCACCGCAGACCCTCATGAGAAGGGCATGTCTTTTCCACCTCGCAGAACTCCTCCCTGGTGGGATCCCCTTCCTGCTGCCAATGGGTCAACTCAGACACATCCCCCAGTTCAGCCACTTGTTCCTTTGTAGCCTCCTCCCGCACCGTTGGAACTTCTGTGGTGGGTTTCCCATGTCACTTGCCCCTCCTCTTCCTGGCTGGCACCTGGGCCACTCATCAGGCTCCAGGTCCTCCTGATCACCCTGAATGACTGCCATAGACCCAGAATCTCCAAGTGTGCCCGGTGTTCCACCTCACACCAAGGGGAATCTTCCAGGCCATTATCTAGCAGACAATCAACAGCCATGGTTGGACTCACAGCTATCCTCAAGGAACCTGAGACAACCCCCATTCAAAGGGAACCCGTGAAACTTTCCACAGGCACTCAGAGCTGTCTACAGCAACTACTTGGTGAAGCACAGTGAGGACGACCTGCTCTTCAAACACCAAGTGACACCTGACAGTAGTCACACTGGGTCCAGTGTATCTCAGAGCCTCCACCCTCTGTCCATTGATGGTCACTCACTGCCTGTATTTCTTAGTGTTCTCAGACATGAGGGTCCTCTGGACCATCTCACTGTCCCCTAGTGAGACAAGGGTCATCTCATCTGGCTCCCACTTTTCTCCTGAAACCATCTCCTCCCCAAGTGCTACTCTGGCCAAACCCTGTGACTGTGCACGAGTGGCTGCTGGTGTCAGCTTGGGACACTTGGGATCATCCTTCATGTGTGGGGACCCTTCTCTGTAGGTTTCCCTGTAGAGATCCAGGCTTCTTCTCACCTGGGAGATAGGGATCCTTACCCTGGGAACTAGGTTAGGTCCCTTTGGAGAACTTCCCCATTTAGTCTTGCACCTCACATTTTCTGATGGGGACTCTGCAGACTCTTGGCAGAGTCTCCCCATGCATCTTTTGGACCCTGGTATTCTCCCATTGGTCCACCTCCTGGAAAATTCAGATGCACAGCAGCAATGAATCTGTGCTGAGCTGACAATGCATCGATTTCACTGGTGCTATGTTGATTTTTCAGCTGTGGTGCAGGCTCTGCTTCAATTTTCCTGCTGCTTGGCTCCGGTTCCTGGATTTTCACTCTGGTTCTGCCAACTTCTCCTTCCAGGGGCCCAAGGACAGGATGTGGCACCACTTGGCAAGTCAGGGGATCTAAGCAAGAGAGCCAGGTGTGGAAGTTAAAGTATTTGATGTCCCTCACACTTCTTAACAGGAGGCAAGCTCAGTCCAAGCCCTTGGAGAATCCTCACAAGCAGGATACACAGCGAAGTCCAGTCTTTGTCCTCTCAAAGGCAGAAGCAGCAACTGCAGGGCAACCCAGCAAAGCACACACAGCAAAGGTGCAGTACTCTTCCTCACAGCTCTTCAGTTCTTCTCCTTGGCAGAGGTCCCTCTTGATTCAGAAGTGTTCTAAAAGTCTAGGGGTTTGAGTCCACTACTTATACTCATTTTGCCTTTGAAATAGACAGACTTCAAAGGAAAGTCTTTGTAGTACACAAGACACTGCCTCTTCCCTGCCGCAGCCACTCTCTAAAGGGTTTGGCGTCTGTATTGTAAGGAGGCAGACATAGCCCTTTCTAGTGCAAGTGACAGCTCCTCCCTCCCACTCTAGTCCCGGAAGACTAATCAGGATATGCAGGACACAACTCAGCTCCCTTTGTGTCACTGTTCAGAGTATATTCACAAACAACCCAACTGTCAGTCTTACCTTGGCGTGGATTCAGCAGCCAAGCAGAGGCACAGAATGGTTAAGCAAGAAAATGGCTACTTTCCAAAAGTGGCATTTTCAAACAGACAATCTACAAACTTGACCAAAAGATGTATTTTAAAATTGTGACTTCAGAGATCCCAAATTTCACATCTCCAACTGCTCCCAATGGCAAACTGCACCTAAAAGATATTTAAACGCAAGCCCCATGTTAACCTGTGGGAGAGATAGTGAATAATGAAAACTGAATGTGGCAGTATTTCACTGTCAGGGCATGTAAAACACACAAGCACATGTCCTACTTTTCAAATACACCGCACCCTGCCCATGGGGCTACCTAGGGCCTACCTTAGAGGTGGCTTGCATGTAGTAAAAGGGAAGGTTTGGGCCTGGCTAGTGGGTACACTGGCCAGGTCGAATTGGCAGTGCACAACTGCACACACTGACACTGCAGTGGAAGGTCTGAGCCATGTTTACGAGGCTACTAATGTAGGTGGCACAACCAGTGCTGCAGGCTCACTAGTAGCATTTAATTTACAGGCCCTGGGCAACTCCCGTGCACTTTACTATGGACTTAGTAGTAAAACAAATATGCCAATCAGGGACAAACCCCATAATCCCAATGTGCACAGGAAGCACTTTAGCACTGGTCAGCAGTGGTAAATTGCCTTGGGTACCAAAAACCAGCAAAAATGAAATCCAGCACACAGTCAAAAATACAGTTAGCAGAGGCAAAATACAGGGGAAACCACACCAAGTCTGCCAGGTCTGACAGTATGCCATTGTCCTTTCATTAGGCTGTGATGTGTGTGTCCATTTCAGGGCTGTTTACTGAGAGTATTGTTTGTGTTCCATGCCACATCAATTCATATGTGTGTTGCATGTGATGACAGTCCCTGGCCTGTGTGGAATGTGAGTGTGCGAGTTGTATTGGAAGATGTGAAGTTTATGTGTTGTTGATGATGTGTGAAACAATTTTGTGTAGCTTTCACTATCCCTGTACCTGAGATGTGTGCATGTGTTTGTTGTGTAGTGTTGCTGTGCAGTGTGTGAGTGAGCTGCCCAAAGGGGGCATATTGTGACTGGGAATGTGTCCATCTTCATGTATGATTTGGATTGTGTATATGATGAGACGTGTACTTGGTTCCTGTAGCATGAACCCCATATGATGTGGATGATGGCGCTATGATCTTTTAAAGTTAATGACACAGGTAAGTGTGTGTATTTAGTCGGTTGCGCCCATGGTGGTGTTATGTGCTCCTTCAATGATCAATAACAGTGGCAGGACGTGCGTGATGGGTCCCAGGTTGGCATTGGACGTGTGAGCATGTCTGCAGGTCAGTTTCTCTGTTTATACTGTCTGTTTCCACCTTCAGAGATGTGGTGGTTAGACCACCATGGTCACATTGGCGGTGTGCAACCTCATAATATGTCCAGTGGCTACACAGGTTTCGTCGGCATGTTTGTGCTGCCTCGTGACCATAGTGGTCTGTACTGCTTGGTGGTGCTGGCAGAACCACAGTGATTTAGCTCTATAGACCAACATGACTCATTATACAGCGGTCTGACCTCTATTCCAACAGTGGTCGGACAGCCACCTCCGCCATGGTGGTCGACGGACCACCAAACTCATAATGAGGCCCAGACAACTGGAAACAGAAATATTGTGGGACTAAATATTGTGTCAGGAATATTGAGGACAAAAATATCATGTAGCAAAGCAAAATTTGACTATTCATAACTCCAGATGGCCAATGTATGCACCTCTGTTCCAAGGAGCTACATGGCTACAATATGAAGTCCAGAGTTGTCATAAAAACTGGGGTCAACAAGGGATGCAAGGGGCTTCGAAGAGGATACAAAGTGCAGCAACGGTTCTGCAGAAGTTGTGGTCTGCTAAGGTGATGCAGGTCTTTGTGATGGGTTGACCACACAGCAGTGGTGATGCTTCAGTTCTGCGCAGGGTTGTGCCACGCAGCAGTGAAGATCCAGGACTGATGTGGCACCACTTGGCAGGATAGACTCACAGAGGGCAGAGTCCGTTGCTGGGAGGTGAGGTTGCTGGAGTCCTCTTCCCTGGAGGCCCAAGTCAGGAGACCATCGAACTATCTCTTGTAGTCTCTCTGGGGTCCTGCCTTTAACAGATGCAGTACCAGCCCTTCTCACTCAGGCAACAGGGCAGCAAGTAGCAGGTCAGCACATCAGTACTGCTGAGTAGCATTCCAGCAGAGTGAAAGTCCTTTCAGCAGCACATCAGTCCTTCTTCCTGACAGAGGTGGTCATTCCGACCTCGGCGGTCTTTTCAATAGACCGCCGAGGGACCGCCGTACGGAAGACCGCCAGTGCTGGCGGTCTTCCGCACGGGCCATTATGACCGTTGGCAGCGCTCAGCCTGTTTCCGGACGAAGAGCCGCCAACAGCCATACTGGCGGCAGGCGGGGAAGTGGAGGTAGCTCCACCTCCACCGCCACACCAACAGAACACCGCCCAGCGAATCACGACCTGTGATTCGCTGTGGCGGTGTTCTGTTGGCGTGGCGGTGTCGGCAGAGCTGCTCCCATGGGTCCCGTTCCCTCCCGGAGGATCACCGGAACAGGTATGGTGATCGTACGTTAGGGAAGGGGGGTGGGGGGTGTTGTGAGTTGTGTGCATGCATGGGGGTGTGCGTGTGTGTATGTTGAGGGGGCGTGTGAGTGCATGCAAGAATGCGGGTGTGTGTGTATGTGCATGAGTGCGTGCATGAATGCGGGGGGTGTGTATGTGCATGAGTGCGTGCATGAATGCAGGGGGGTGTGTGTATGTGCATGAGTGCGTGCATGAATGCGTGCGTGTATGTGTGTGCATATGTTGGGGATCAGGTTGGGGAGGGGGGTCCTGCAACCTTTTGGGGGTGGCTGGGGTGGTGGGGGGGTAGGGGAGGGAGTCGGGTGGGGGTTGGGGGTGGGGGAGACCCCTATCAGTGCCAGGGAAGCACTGGCGGTTTTCCGTACGGCGGTCCCTCGGCGGTCTATTGAAAAGACCGCCGAGGTCGGAATGACCACCTGATAGTGCTTTCCGCCATGGATTTCATGGCGGTCCCAAACCGCATGAAATCCATGGCGGTAAGCCGGGGTCAGGCGGGTTGGAATACCGCCGGCGGTATGTGATGACCGCCGGGCTGGAGACCCAGGTCTCCAGCCTGGCGGTCGTTACCACCGTGGCGGTCAGAACGGTGAAGCGGCGGCTGGCCATGGCGGTAACCGCCATGGTCAGAATTCATGAAAAAAGACCGCCAGCCTGTTGGCGGTCTTACTGCCGCTTCACCGCCGACCGCCACGGTCAGAATGACCGCCATAGTGTCTACAGGTCCAGACGTGTACTAAAGAGTTGGGGTCTGAGGTTCAATACGTTTACCCAGTGCCTACTTTGATGTTAGAGAAGCTTCAAGTGGTTTCTACTCCATTCAGGTGTCAGGCATGCCCTTCCTCCCTGTTTAGGCCCCAGCTTCTTTGTTGCCACAATAATCTAGTGACAAATATTTTATAGAACGCTCAGCCAGATTCCTTGTGATATGGGAAGGGTATGCCCAGACGTGGGTCCTGTGCTCACTGTGCCACTGGATTCAAGCTAGCTTAGCTGATGAAGGGTGATACCCTAAAACCAGTCCCAGGATGCTTGTTTTCGGTTCAGGGAGGACCTGGCTTGACTGGACTGATTTGCATATGGCTGGGTCAAAACTGGGGTGGCGAGGTGGGCAAAAAAACAATGGATTAAACCCAGATCTTTGTGACTGGGGGGTGAATGTTTGCATTGTTCATTGTTCATCAATCCATCCATCATGTTCTTTTAACTTTCTAAAAGAGGCCTTTTTAGAATTGTGATTAAAAATCCAGTTTTACCATTAAAGATGGCTTTTTAAGTAAAAATTTTAGGGCCAGATGTAGCAAACTCCGATTTTGCATTGTTCATTGTTCACCAATCCGTCCATCATGTTCTTTTAACTTTCGAAAAGAGGCCTTTTTAGAATTGTGATTAAAAATCCAGTTTTACCATTAAAGATGGCTTTTTAAGTAAAAATTTTAGGGCCAGATGTAGCAAACTCCGAGTTTGCGAATCGGAAATTGCGAGTCAGTGCGACTCGCAATTTCCGATTCGCAAAATCGGATGCAGAATTGTGTCTTAGACACCGTCTGCGAATCTCAATGGGGTCGCAAAGACCTACCTCATTAATATTAATGAGGTGGGTCGCATTTTGCGACCCCATTGAGATTCCCTGCACTCACAGGGATAGTGGCCTGCTGGAGACAGCAGACCTCCATGTGTGTGACTGCTTTTTAAATAAAGCAGTTTTTTTTTTGTACTGTAGCCCGTTTTCCTTAAAGGAAAACGAGTTGCAATACAAAAAAATAACGAAACCACTTGGTTTCGGTTTTTCAGAGTAGGCAGTGGTCCATTGGACCACTGCCTGCTCTGAAAAAACATTAACAGCAACATTCACAAAGGGGAAGGGGTCCCATGGGGACCCCTTCCCTTTTGCGAATGGGTTACCACCAGTGTGACACTGGTGGTAACTGTGAATTGCTTTGCGACCGCGTTTGCAGTCACAAAGCAATTCTGCATCGCAGTGCGAGTCGCAAATAGGAAGGGAACACCCCTTCCTATTTGCGAGTCGCCTTCCCATTTTGTGAGTCGGTACCGAATCGCAAAATGGGAATGTGCATCGCGATGCGTGTTTTGCATGGCGCATACTGCGATTTTTGCAGTTTGCGCCATGCAAAACGCTTACTACATCTGGCCCTCAGTCACCAAATTCAACCTGCCGTCCTGTGCCCAATTCAAAGTTACAGCTTATTGCATGCAAAAAGTAACTCCAATGCTATCCTTTGGGAGAGGTAGACCACAGAGTAGTAAAAAACAAGCCAGGACATGTAAAACTTAAAAGCAGATGTCTAACATTTTGTAAATACACTGCACCTTGCCCTGTGGACTGTTTGAGGCCTACCCCAGAGGTGACCTATATGCATTAGAAGGAAAGGTTTGGGTCTGGCAAAACATTCTTTTGCGAGGTCAAAATGGAATTTTAAAACTGCATTTACAGGTTTTAATGGCAGGCCTGTGACATGTTTGCAGTGCTATTTAAGTTAGTGGCACAACCAGTGGTAAATGCCCCCTAGTAGCATTTAATTTACATGCCCCGGTCACAGGTAGTTCCATCTTAGTAGAAACGTACAAGTAAATTAAATATGCCTATTGACAGTAGGACAATTTTATCATGCTTTAAGGAGAGACCAAAGCACTTTAGCACTGGTTGTCAGTGGTGAAGTGAGCTGAGTCCTAAAAGCCAACAAAAACAGGCTCAGAATACAGGAGGGTGAAGGCAAAAAGTTTGGGGATGACCCCGTAGAAACGGCCAAGCCCTACGAAAAGGTAGACAGGTTATCTGTTTGAAATTGGGTCTCTAGTTGGCAGAGGTATTCACCCTGTCCAAGTAGCAACAACAATCCTAGTCAGAGTAAGTCAGACACACATTGTAAATTAACCTGTGTTCATCTACTGTTCTTGGCACAGAGCAGTCAGATTTAACTTAAGAGGAAATGTGTAAAGCATTTGTGCAACACACACGCACACACACACACACACACACACACTCACACACACACAGAGTAATACAATGAAAATACCACAAAAAGATTCCAAGACAGTTTAGAAAAATAGAGAATATTTATCTGAATAAATGACAAAGATCCAATCGAGGTATGTATTTTTAAAGATTAGATCAAAAATAGTGCTTAGGAGTCCCTAGTAGTCAAAAGGTTACTTGAGGGTACCAGGGACTGGTACCAATTAAAAGTTCAGGTTGACCACGATGAAGGGTAGACCAGCTACAGAACCCATGCAGGGTCCACTGAAACAGTACCTTTGATGGAGCAAAGTGCCGACATCAAGGGTGCGATGAGTTGGTTCCGAACCTCACAGCTGGATCCCACATCAGCGCTGGACTCCGTTGAAGTGAGTATGTTGTTGAGCCATGCAGGCTGTGAATCTGATGTGGTTGAACAGCCTCTGCATTGATGTTGGAGGAGTGATGCAAGGTAAATTCTCATACACTTCAGGCAATGCATTGTTTTTTGCAGAAATCAGCTACAGAACCCACTTCTGAGGCCCAGGACTGGAGGGAGCACCCCAGGCCAGGGTCGGACTCTCAGATGGCAGAGTCCAGCAGCACCATGAGAGCTGCAGACAGTCTTTGATATCCCTGAGACTGCAGAAAAACAGGGGGCAAGCCAGCAAGCAATTGGAGTTACTCTGGGTTCAGCAGGATGAGTCTAGACCTTCTCCTCAGCAGGGCAGAGGTCAGCAGGCATGAAGGCATCTCAGCAAAGCAAGGAAGCAGTTCCTGGGAAACGTCAGTCCAAGCAAAATGGCAATGCTTTCTGCACAGCAGTCTTGACTCCAGCAGAGCTCTTCCCAAGTCTAGAGGTGTACTGATTTGGTAGAGTCAGAGACCCAGTACCAATACCAAAAAGTGCCTTTAAAGTTGGGGTGACGTCAAAGAAGGGCCTTTTTTAAATGTACGGAGATCCTTCCTTCTTAGTCCTGGCTCCAGACAACCAGTAGGGGGTAACCTGTCCTTTGTGTGGTGACAGGCACTTCCCTATCGAAGTGTAAGTGTTAGCTCCCCTCCACCCTTCCAGCCCAGCGAGGCCCATCAGAATGCAGATTAATAGAGATGAGTCCTTTGTTACACCCTTTCTATGTTTGTGGCTATCTAGAAGGATTTCATAAAGTGTAGCTGTCACCTAACTCAGATGTATATTAGAGACAGGCTGCAAGGCACACAGAGCAGTAAGAGCAGAGAAATGTTCACTTTCTAAATGTGGCATTTTTAAAGTAATAATGTTAAATCCAACTTTATCAGTAAAGATGATTTATCATTACCATTTCAATATAATGAAACATGATTTCGCTACTCTTTACTGATCAAGAATTACAACTTAAAAATATATTAAGGAATTCCCAATGCTGGCCTATGAGAGAAATAGTCCTCAAAGTAATGAAAAATCACTTAGGGAGTTTTTCAGTACCAGGGCACGTAAAACTTAAAAGTACATGTCCTGCCTTTCACTTATATGGCATCCTACCCTATGGGACACGCAGGACCTTCCTTATAGGGGTCTTATATGTAATAAAGGGGCATTTAAGGCTTGGCAAGAGGTTTTAAATGCCAAGTCGAAGTGGCACTCACAGGCTCTGCAATGGCAGGCCTTAGACAGGTTTGAAAAACTACTTGTGTGGGTGGCACAATCAGTGCTGCAGGTCCACTAGTAGCATTTATTTTACATTCCCTGGGTATATGGTATACCACTTTAAAAGGGATTTCCAAATAAATTACATATGCTATTTGTGAATACACCAATGTTACTATGTTTAGGAGAGACGCAAATGCACTTTAGCAGTGGTTAGCAGCAGTGATAAAGTACTCAGGCCCGTATTTATACTCCGTTTGCGCCGAATTAGCGTCGTTTTTTTCGACGCAAATTCGGCGCAAAACTAACGCCATATTTATACTTTGGCGTTAGACGCGTCTAGCGCCAAAGTATGGGCAAATAGCGTCATTTTTTTGCGTGAACGCCTTCCTTGCGTTAATGAGATGCAAGGAAGGCGTTCCCGTCTAAAAAAATGACGGCGACGCAAATGCGTCGTATTTATACTCCCGGGCAAAAATCACGCCCGGGAGGTGGCGGGTCAAAAAACCCCGCATTTGCGCCACTATTTAACGCCTGGGTCAGGGTAGGCGTTAAGGGGCCTGTGGGCTCAAAATGAGCCCACAGGTGCCCTCCCCTGCCCCCAGGGACTCCCCCTGCCACCCCTGCCCACCCCAGGAGGACACCCAAGGATGGAGGGACCCACCCCAGGGACATTCAGGTAAGTTCAGGTAAGTATAATTTTTTATATTTTTTTATTTTTTTTGGGTGGCATAGGGGGGCCTTATTTGTGCCCCCCTACATGCCACTATGCCCAATGACCATGCCCAGGGGACATAAGTCCCCTGGGCATGGCCATTGGGCAAGGGGGCATGACTCCTGTCTTTACTAAGACAGGAGTCATTTAAATGGCGTCTGGGCGTCGAAAATAATGGCGCAAATCGGGTTGAGGCGATTTTTTTGCCTCAACCTGACTTGCCCCATTTTAAGACGCCCTAACGCCATTTTCCCCCTACGCCGGCGCTGCCTGGTCTACGTGGTTTTTTTCCACGCACACCAGGCAGCGCCGGTCTGCTAGCGCCGGCTAACGCCATTCCATAAATACGGCGCCCGCATGGCGCTTCAGAATGGCGTTAGACGGCGCTAAATTGTTTGACGCTAAACTGCGTTAGCGCAGTTTAGCGTCAAAAAGTATAAATATGGGCCTCAGAGTCCTAAGGCCAACAAAAATATGCAGCAAAAACAGGAGGTAAAAGGTAAAACGTCTGGGGGAAGACCACCCTAAGGCTGTCAAGTTTAACAGCATCTCATACTACAATGGTCCTGCACTATTCTCACCAAACTGCTAAACAGATTGCAATGTCACATCAAATGACAGGGACATCCACACAGCTATACGGTTTTAATTCTTAATTCATAGGACAAATACCCAGAGCCCGTACAAGTCAGCTATTAAATCTTAAAGCGATTTACTTCCTAGAAATGTCTAAAAAGCATACAAGAATTTTCATTTTTTATCTGTAGTCATCTGAGGAACATTTTCATACTACTGAATCATGTAATGGAATGCCCAGGAATGGCCACATTTGTTTTCCTCTATTATCCCAAAATATGAGTTCATCCTCATGAAAGTTGTAATGTACATGGATTGAACGACCCAAGAGACATACTGGTTTTTTTTATGTTTGGGGGGCTGCTGCACTCCCTATGGCACCCACAACATTAAAATAAATGATTGGTTGTATGCCTGACACTTCTAGGGGCATCACCAAACTAACAAAAATATAAATAGCCCTTGCAAACTATTGTGGGGCACTCCTCCAACAAGTAGTGAATAATAAATTAGTGGCTGCTGCCACTCATTTATTATTTTTTATATACAATTCTGTGATTGTTCAGGTGTGCACTAGGGGTGGGTCGAATGTTTCATTCTGCCTTATCAAATGGCAGAAATTTGATCACTCCGCTCTGCTCTTTAACATGGTTATTACAGCCAAATTTCACCAACTGCAGTATAGTGTAATTTTTCTACCATAAGGCTCCAGAATATGTGAACTGATGAAAGCGAGCAAGATTTAGTATAACTCAAGTGATTTCCTAATGCAGGTGGTCAGGGGCGGTCTCGACTGGTCACAGTCAGAGTGCTGCCACTCGAGTAGATTTGCTGCTGCTCGAATAAATATTCCACTCAAGGGGCAGCAAAATCGAATCAACTGGCCACGCACTGTTGTGCAATCCATGGTGCCGTTTACGCTGGTTTTTCATGCTGCTTGTACTACCAGCGCTAAATTGCAGCACGAGCAGCACAAGCTGTATATTTCCACCCATTGGCAGAACTTCGCTGAATATCATAGAGTTTTTATGCAATTTCACAGAATTCCGCAAAGTGAACCTCTATGAGTTCCGTCCACCCCTAGTGCCCACCCAGGACAATCCAATGTTTAATTTATTTTGGGGGCCTTGTGGGGAATCCCCGTGGCCCCCACAGCCCAAGCCAGCTCCACAGAGGTCACCGATCATGAGTACTGGCAGCAGCCAGCATTTTCTTCTTAAGTGCGTGCCACCGTGTCCACCACAGGGCACCCACAGCCCATGTTTTGTTGAAGGAAATCAGGGAGCACCTGGGGCTCCACTACTCTTGCAGACTCTCCTGTCAGCAGCTGACCATTATGTGCATTCTTGGTGGGTGCCTACAACTTATGTGGGACCCCATGGCCACAGCCAGCTCCTCAGCCAACACCATACTAGGTGCTGGTGAGAACCAGCACATTTCCTTTGCTCCCGTCCTGGCGGGAGGAGCATTCTTTTATTTTCTTGCCGGGTAGAAACAAACTTCCGTTATCTGTCCAGGAGAGTGTTGAAAGGGTATGCCTGCCCTCTCCTGGGCACAGACCACAGTTTCCCAGGTGAGGGATTCCCTGTTCATGGAGGGCAGGCATACCCTCCTCTTTGAAAACATTTGATCCTTGGGATTTGGGCCCCCCGAGCCTGTACAGGCTTGGAGAGGGGGGCACATGCCACCCTCTCCTGTCACAAAAAACACTCCAAGAAATGAGGACCCCAGTATATGTAAACGCTCAGGAAGGAGGTCTGGGCACCCTTTACCCTTACAAATAGTAACTGCCTTAGGGGATAGTGTCCCCTGGGTCTATAAAAGCTCAGTGGGGAAGGGGGAGCATGACTCTCCTCTTTAAAAATGATAATGGCACCAGAGGGATGGGGTTTGCGGGTCTTTAAATGTTTGTAGACGGACACATGCTCCCTGCTCTTTTATGTTAATGCAGCACTGAGGGAATGGGGTCCCTTGGTCCAAAATAGGGCCACGGAGGGTGACGGCATGCCTCCTCCTCTTAAAAAACACTTACGCCCAATCACTCGAGCCCTGACCCACTTGTGGGGGTGATTGCTTTTAAATGGGGAGGAGCCCTGTTCTTTTTTAAAATTTATTTTGTAGTGGATTTGTGGATCCAGCAAAAATGTACACCCAATCTCAAAAAAAGAAAATCTTTTGTACCAAGATCTTGCTTTCTGCCAAATGTGGAGTAATTCTGTTGTAGTTTTTGAGGTATCACAGTTCAATTTTCCTATGGAAAAATGAATGGGGAAAACACTTTTTTGCCTCTCCCCTTTTTTCTTTGGCCCCACTTCATGGATAACCACTGAAACTTTGCAGAAAGGAGCTGAGGTGGAAGAACGTTTTATTTGGAAAGTTTCATGAAGATTCAGCAAACAGCGGCAGAGGTGTAAGCAAACCAAAAAAATTATTTTCCTCTGGAACCACAGTCCAAACTATAACTAATCTCTCTCTCTCTTCTGTGTGTGTGTATATATATATATATATATATATATATATGTATATATATATATTTGTATATATAGATATCTAAAAAAATAATCGAAGAAAGAACAATATTGATAGATAGATAGATAGATAGATAGATAGATAGATAGATAGATAGATAGATAGATAGATAGATAAATAGATAGATAGATAGACACAGAAATACTTATGTTTACTTGCCTGCAGTCCTGCTGTGTAATATCTCTTATGATGTAGTGACTCCCACTTCTGCATACTGATATATCCAGTGTAAAGGGTGTATAGCATTGTGGCACTAGGGCTTTAGCTTTATTTTCTATCCCTGTTCACCAACCAGGAATGTGAAAATTGCACAATGACTGGTTTATGACTTAGGGATATAACATGTAATGCGACCTATGTATTAATTTGGTGCACTGCAATTCACCTATTTGCAGGGGTTGCAAAACAAGCTACCTTATGAATATTAATTTGTCAGGTCCAAGTTTACAACTGCCCATGAATGGCTTCAAATACAGGTATGGTGGCGCACAAGGGGCAGCAGTTGAACATCCTTCCAGGGACTTTCCCAAGTAGCAGATTATTTTAAAGCAGCCCACTTCCATTACAGAGACAGGTACTGCTTAAAAATGGTTCTCATTTGGGAACATAAGAGGGAAGCAGACAGTGATTCCCTGGACTCCCACCTGCTCTCCCCTAGCCCATCCAACATGAAGAAGAAGTCACCTCACAAGCACAGGTTCCCCTTCCCAATGATTTACCACTCCAATTTGAGAGGTGGTAAGGTTTCAATGGTTTGTGACTGCAGTTGGGGTCACAAATGTTTGATACATGCCTTTGCAATTCAGATAGACCTGCAAAATCCTTTCATAACTCAGACTTAAGACTTTTCTAACTTGCAAGTGACATTTTATTCATTGTTAAAAGGTGTTTTACAAATCCTGATTGACTTTCTTTGCACCTACAACAAAGTTAGGTCCAGATTCACTAAGAATTTGTTTCAGAGCTGAATAATTTTTTAAGAAAGCCCTGTCAGAAAATCTACTTCAGTATTAACTAAGCCACATGAAGCACGTTTGTGTGGCTTTTTGTGTCTTTTGTGTGTCTGTTAAAATAAAAATTAAAGCAAGGCATAGGGCTTTCTTGCATTACTTTGCATCAGGTAGGTGATACATAGGTGAGGAATGGCTTTTCCAATGCATCCAACTATGTATTTTGACACGAAGGGCCTCATTACGAGTTTGGCGGTCTCAGGACCGCCATGTTGGTGGTGGTGGTCGTACCACCAACAGGCTGGCAGAGAAAACCTTCAAATTATGACTGTGACGGCATTCCCAACAGAATACAACCTAAGCACCACCTGCACTACCACAGCGGTCTGGCCGCCATGGAAGGCTATAGCCACCTGTAGGCCGGCGGAGACCATGTTTCCACTGGACAGATTATGAGGTTGCACACACCTTCAGGAAGCCATACTCAACCGGAGCCGCCAGGAAACTGAAGTACATGTCTTTTCTCCACTCCTGCTCGCCCAAGGACTGCAGAATCTGTGACGACGATGACAACAGCAACTGTAAGTACACACACTTACCTGGTTCTGTTATAGATTGTCAAATTTGTACACTCACACAAGATACCTTCGAGAAGGTTATGCGAGGGCACACGTAACAGCACACTAACACGCATACTCACATACAGACACACACATTCACATATACACAACAAACACGCCACAGCCACCACACACATTCACACACACACCCACACGCACCCATACACATACACACATCACAAACAAACACAGTTACTCACGGAAACACTTCACAGGCCCACATTCACACAGTACCACACAACGGCACAACACGTCACAGCCACAACACAACCGCACCATCTCAGATCCCTTGGCAGGGATACACAGGTGACACTATCCGGGTACACATCACACATAACACCAACAGGCAAAGCATACATACAAACACACAGTCATACTACTTACCGATTGACTTACAAAGAACACCGTATCTAACACTTCATAACACTTCATGCACATAACACGCACACATTCAAAGCACACAAAGCCACACAACAGACCAACAAACACATCTCAAAACAAACAACACACAATACCAACACAACAAAAACTCCTGAACACACAAATGTCCATCACACAATACACACCCTACCACTTTCAGACAAAAGCACTGCACACAACCTCACATACTGCCTAAACAACACAAGTAGCCTAAGCAGAACATACACACAGGTACAGGCACACAACTAATGCCAGCCAGGAACACCTTCATACTAGGTAAAGAAATACATGACAAAGAGGGAACCAGGAAACCAACTACAAGTTGGTTGAAAGTATTATTAATGTTAAAATCATTGTCAACAACAAAGGCCATAGGCCAGTCCATAAATCTGTAGTCCATATGCACACAGCGCACAGATGTATGCCCCGAACATGACTCCTAACTACCATGTAACCTCCACAAGTAGGGCCATCTATCAGGCAGGCAGGTACCTCAAGGGTTATCTGGTGGGGGGCAGAGGGAGGGTTTGTGTTTAGGTTTTAGAGGTGGACCTTTGGGATTGTGCTTGGGAGGGGGTTTCGGCTTGGTCTTAAGTTTAAGGGATGGTTGCGTTTTTGGTGGAGGAGTTGACTTCTAGGCAGGGGAGGGGCATGGGTACTTGCAGGGGGGGCAGAGCAGGTCTTAGAGGTGGAAGGGCCTGACTTGGGGAGGGGCACAGACCACTTAGGGGTGTCAAGGGGTGGAAGAGGAGTAGGGAAAAGGGAAAACTCTGAAAGGAAAGCTTCCTTTGACACATGGGGTTGGTCGTAGTAAAAGGAGTGTGGAGGGAGAGGAAATGGTTGTCAGAGGTGTTGGTGTGGGTGTCTTGGGTGCATGTTTGTGTCAGGTAGTTTTGTGTATGGTGGGTGTTTGTTGGGTGGGTGAATGAGGGCATTTATGTGTCTCATGAGGATGGGGTTGGAGGTGCTTGGGGATGCCGGAGTGGGTGGGTGACTGTCTGTTGGGGTGGTGACTGCAGGTATGGTGGATGTGCTGCATGTAGGCATGTCTGTGGTTGTGCTGTCTGCAGGTATGGGGAATGGTGAAGGTCTGAGGGACTGCTGTGGTGCTGTCTGGGGAAGGTTAGGTGTAGTGGCTTGATCTGTTAATGTTGGTGTGGTGTCTGCAGGTGTGTCAGGTGTGCTGTGAGTGAGGGATGGGGTGTCAGGGCAGATTGTGACTGTTGCTGTGTGTGCAAGTGTATGTTGCTTGTGTGCATGCCGGTAGTGTTTTTTTGTGGTGCTTATGTTTGTCTGAGCTTCCCTTGGATGTTTGAGGTGAATGCATGCTGGTCTGTCTGTGTGCTTTGGCTGGGTCAGGGTAGAGTGGTTTGGGATTGGGAAGAGGAAGGTGAAGGGGGGACGGGAGACAAAGGATAATTGGCTGCTGTCAGTGTGGAGGCCAGAGCCTGAAAGGATCTCAGTAGGCCAACCAGTGCACAGTGAATGCCCTCCAGGAATGCATTACTAGGTTGTATTTGAGTTGCAAGTCCCTGGATGAAATTCACTATGGTCGACTGACCCACAGAGATGGACCCTCAGGCGGTCAATAGTCTCCTCACTGAGGGCACTAGGGCTGACAGGGGCTGGGTTACAGGTGCCTGCGGCAAAGGAGACACCCACAGATCACCAATGCCTGGCATCCTTGGATCAAGCCTCTTCCCCGCTCTCTTTAAGGGACAAATTTGACTCTCTCCTGGCAGCAATGAAGAAGATTGGTACCACTCTAGAGACCAAGCTGACCTCCCTCGAAAACACAATAGACACAGTTACATTGGATTTGGCGCTACTTCATGAAGACCATCGCAAGCTTGCGGACAGGGTACACTCTGCTGAGCTAACCATAGCAGAGGTTCAGACGAAGACCCTTGATATTGAATATTCTGTGTATCATTTGACAAAGCACATCGCAGCCCTGTAGCGCCACGTGGAAGACACGGAGGGCCACTTGTGCCACAATAACATACGAATGATAAGCCTACCAAAATGTCCAGGTGGAGAGGAGACAATTGCCTATGTAGAACATTGGATACGGCAATTGTTACCTCAAGTTACTCTCTCACAGATCTTCTCTGTTAAGCACGCTCACAGAGTCCTAGTGCTCCGCCTGCTGCCAGGCTCCAATCCTAGATCATTTCTGTTTCATTTATTAAACTATAGGGACAGAGATGCAGTCTTGTGAGAGACATACAACCTAAGGGAAATCACCGTAATCTATGCACAGATAATGTTCTTCTCAGACTATACTATACAGGTACGGAAAGAGCAAAACTCCTTCCTTGCAGTCAAACGCTGGCTTCAAGAACTTGACATCAGATATGCTTTCCTTTTCCTGGCACACTTAAGGGTGGCAACTGAGGGCAAGACACACTTCTTCAATTCTCCTGAAGACATTCCACAATGCATCTGGCTGGCCACAGCATACTGGCTTTGTGGCACGAGACAGAGCCAATTTGAACCGACCCCCAGACACATCCCATCTCCCAATCGAAGACCTCACCTGATCTGGAACAAGTTTTAAAGGAGAAGCGATGGGGTTTACAGAGCACTGCGGTGCTACATGACCAGGGTCACAGCTAGGATCCTGATAAGGAGTCTGACAAGTCGGTCAGTGACAATGGCTCATCTATCACATGGCCCTCCACAGCCGATTTGGTAGCCCTCCCTAGATTCACACCGCAAACATCTGATGATATTGTTTGATGCCTAAACCACTTGATTGTCAGTACCTGACATTTCTGTAGTCAATGCGGGGACAAGTATCAATACGTATCAACGTGCCCTCTTCTCATATGTATAATTTTACTGTACTCCTTCTTTCACAAGGGTGATGGGTCAGTGTCGCAGACCTTCTGGCTGGCCTATGCCAACCTTTATTCTACTCACGCTTGTTTTTATGACCTAATAGTCTGGATTCTGTTCTGCAGAAGGACACCCTGAGAACTCCTCTTCTAACAGACAGGGTTCCATCCCCAGTAGCTGCCTGGCTTTTCCTCTATCAGTTTCCCGACTTATTAACCCTTGCTGGGTTTGATTGTTTATTGTTTGGGCAGAAAACATGTTGTTCCTCTGCTCCATTGCTTTTTTTATCATTTTATATGTTTGCAGTTCTGATTCATGCCGCCTTTCAGTCCGGATCTGCACTGACAGTTATCCTTAAGCAATGTATACACCACTACACCCTTGTGCCCACATGCGGTGTGCACACAGTATGTGCGTCACATCCTGTCATTTATTACCTATTTTAATATACTCATGTGGAATGTGAGGGGTATGCATATTCCCTCACACTGCTATTCAGTCTATTCATATCTAAAATGCAGCTTGATGCATATTTCAATGCTGCAGGAGACTCATCTCATACACACAGAAAGCAGCAAACTGCCGCGGCACCGGCATGGACAAGTCTTTCCTAGTAATTGCTCAATCTATTTCAGAAGTGTCCTAATATGAATTAGGCACTGGACCCCATTTGTAGCTACAGAAACTGTGTAAACTCCTGAGGGACGTTTTGTAATAGTAGTCGGCCGATCATACGGGGTCAATTTATGCCCCGAACACAGCTCTCGAATACATGATCATGTTAGAATGCCACACCATGGCTTCTCGGAGGTGATTTTAACAGTTAAAAGGAACACCACCCTTGATCTCTCCTTCCTCCTACTACCCCACACACTTGCTACCTCTAATGCATGCATGCTGACAGATTGGCGAAATCACAATTTGCATGTACGCATAGATAGGCTGATGGGTGCGCCTTCGTTGCTTCCCTTTATCACGTGTGTGGAGTACATGGAGGGCACACACTCCAATCACACTCTCAAATAATGCATTTACAGTGGCAGCTAGACACACCTCCCATACCCACTTGGCACCTACAACCTACACTATTGGAGGATCCCCCTTTCCAAGCTTACCTTGGGTCCTCAATTACAGCCTATTTTGGCACCAATCTTGAAATGGCTGCCACCAAACTTATAGAGTGGGATGCTTTTAAGGTGACAATCTGGGGGCACTGCCTAGGCATCCAGGGCAACATGAGGCAACTGATTAACAAAGATGTTTCCAAGTCAGAACATACACTAATGGGTCTTGAGACTCGGGCAACTAACAAGCCATGTGCAGCAAGAGAACTAGCGAAAAAATTACACAAATGTGTCACACTATTAGAAAGACTGCTGTGCCTCAGCTCTGCCACACACTTGGCTCACACACACTCTTGGCATGGCTTATCCGGCAGGATCAGCCTCAGTAGACCATAACGGCACTGCATTCCAAGGCAGGCCCCGTCCTCTATACCCATCACGCCATTCATGATGAACTCACATGATAATACACACAGGTGTATCAGCACTAGCAGACTTAGATGCCTATAACAACAACAACTATTTTACCAACCTGACACTGCCCTGCATTACCATGAATCAGAGAATGGATCTTGATAGTCCTATCAATCTGGCAGAAATCACAGATACATTTAAATCATTAGCCATTGTACTCCCCCCAGTCATGATGGTCTTCTGGCAAATTATACAAGACCTACCCCTCCCAACTAGCCCCACACTTGTTAAAGAGGCAACGGTCATCTCCCTGTCAAAACCCAACAAGGATCCTGAACTCGCCGATTCTTATCTCTAGCACTATTAAAATTTGACTATAAAATATTGGCAAAAATGACCAAGTAGCCCCCTTAGTCCCATCTCTTGTCTACCCAGATCAAAATTGATTTGTCCCAACACGCAACACCTTCCTGAATCTACGTCACTTCTCCAGAGTAATGAGCTATGCCAGTCACGTATTGTACTGTGCTGGATGTGGGGTCTTAGATCTTGCAAAGGCTTTTGATTCCTAGGAGTGGGGGTACCATTTTGCTGCGCTGTCACACTACAGCATCCGCCACTGCTTTCTTTGCTTAGTGAAATTTCTATACATTAACCCTGTTATCAGGGTCAAAATGGGGCCACTTATTATAGGTGCCTTTGTAATACACAGAGGGATTAGACAGGGCTGCCCACTGTCGCCCCTACTGGTGTACCTAGTGACTGAGCCACTGGCACTGGCAATGCTGCAGACAGTATTGTCATGGTGCATTCCACTTGTTGTATAGTTATTTTAGCCATATTTTAGACACATTGTTTTAGCAAACTAGGTCTGCTGCTATGCATTCTAGCCCAGTTACATTTTATTCAGTAGTGCTTTATTTTGCTAGTAATGGTCACATTTGCTGTATTGTTTTATTTCCTATTATCTAATTGTTCTTTTGCCTAAGAAGGCATTATGTTCAGTAGGACATTCATTTCACTTTGTGCTTTAGTCAAGGCTACAGTAAGATAGGGTTGCTGGCAACCATGGTATGCTGTGTCCTCAACATTCACAGAAGCACACACACTTGTACGTGGGGACCACTTTTTAGAATGTCAACTATTCTATTAGAAAAACACTGCTTTGTCCCATATGCATTAGAGGGAAATTCCAGCCAAATGACCACAACTGCATGCTGATTGCCTCGCTACAGCTGCTTGTTTAGACTGCCAAACCCCTGGCCTACCGGGGGAAGGTGTCTTTCTAAGCTATAGGCTTCCTTACTCTAGTATAAGGGATTATGTTTTCCCAGTGGGAAACCTGAAAGGAGGATTAGGCTTAATATGCTGTGCTCGATCGTAGAGTAAATAGCGTAAGTAGGAGAACTGCATATCGCGTCTAGTGACAATATGGTGGGACAGTTTTTGTGTTTCACTCTCCTCGTCACATCCTTGCTTTTATTGTGCTTTATCATCCTAGATAATGCAATATATGCTATTTTATCTAAGATGCAGTTACTTCGATGAATCCTTATTGAACTATATCCTGCCTCTGTTTGTCCCCGCCTGTGTGAGACTAGTGTAACGAGATCTGATCGACCATGATTCCCCTAAGCAGTCTTTTCTTGTCATGTGTCCAGTTGCCACAATCATACCTGCTCTTGGGTGGAGATGAGACACTGCTAGTTAGCTGGAAAACCCAGATTAGGCCGACAGGTGTCACATGGTGTGGAATTGTGCCAAGTACCCCACAATCTATGCGATTATGCAGCCCCAATCCAGTAGCCTTATTAGGATAATGAGAACCTATGTGACACACTAGGTGATGGGACGCATGTGCTGTCTTTATATGAAGAAGATATATTGATTTACCTCAGAGATACATATGACATTTCTGCCATGTTAGCTACTATCTTTGCTCAGTTCACCGCTATCCATGGTCTTCAAGTAAATTGGACCCAATCATGTTTGTGCCCCTTCCTTCCAAAGTTCCTGATCCCTGTTTTGAGCTTGATGGGGTACGACTTGACTGACAGCAACATACATTCAGGTATTTGGGGATGTGGGTGTACCAATCCATGACTGATCTCTTTGAAGGCAATGTTACTCAGTAGTAATGTCCTTATTAGCGCTGGTTGATGCTGCCCCTATCGGCTGCAGGTAGGGTGGCAATATTGAAGATAATGGTTCAGCCCGAACTCTTATATTTTTTTTGCTAATCTTCCTGTCTACCTTCCTGCAAACATTCTTTTGTGTGCTCAACCAACAGATCCATGAATTTATTTGGGATAAATCATGATGTAGAGTGGTACTGATAAACTATGCTTCCCTACGGATAAGGGAGAACTTGTTGCTCTGCATTTTGAGCAGTAATACCTTGCTGCTCAGATCCAATGGATAGCTAAATGGATGGTTGGCTTACACCTGTCAGACACAACTTCTTCCTCACCTGGCTGCAATCTGCCCTCTCTTCTACATCTATTTTACCCTTGCACGTGAGCGAGGTGCCTTACTCCTTGTTACTGTTGATGGCGTATTGATGCTATCGCTGATGCCTCCTTATTATGAGCAATGTGATCTCATATGCACTGTGTTTGCCACTGCTGGGCACACCTTGGACTGGCGGACCCCCATCCATAGCTGAACTGACAACATGGCTCTCTGCAGGCTTACACACACTGGGTAACATGTAGAGGGATGTTAAACTGGCAACATAGGTGATGATGATAGAGCAAGATTGCCTACCCCCAGGTCAATTCTCACTACATAACTTTTTGCTTACCATATTGGGGGCCCACTGGGGAGACATGACCAGTGAGCCCCCCAAGCATCTCACGATCCAATATCTACACATATTGGGGAGTGGTGGACATCTAGAGCGGTGGCTTGCTGACTCTCTCTACTCCCATAATATTCTACAGCTTCACTGCCTGCAACAGAGATGGTGCCAGGAATCCCCCAGGTGCCTCCTGTGTTATCTGTCAGCATCCCCAAGGTTTAGGGTTAAATCATATCTCTGTTCTTGGTTAAACCTTCATGTTTCTAAGTAAACATAATGTGCTGTGTTACACAATTGGTTTTATCAATGCTTGTTTTACCAATGCTTGTTTGCTAATGTGAGCAGGTGTAGACATGTGCTTCTAATTGGGTGTAGTGACTGATCCACATGTGGAAACTCAACTGCTCTCCTGATTGGCTATAAATAGCAGAGTGAAGCATGCCTCCCTGCTTGGCTTTCTTTTGCTTCCTGATCTCAGCATCTGATTTGGCAGTCCAGCCCCAGCTGTCATCCTCATATTCAGGACTTTTGAGGCAATTGTTATCTCCGTTCCTGTACCAGCTGACACCAGGAATTCCTCCAGCACTCCGGAAAAGACTGCAGCTCAGTGACTAGTATTCTCCAGGGAGTTTGTTCTTTCTTAGAACAGCTGGTGTATTGCAGACCTCGTATTTTGGCAGATTGTTTATCTTGAAGAGACAAATGCATTTCTGAACATTCTACATTATTATTGTAGTTACTTACCAAAATGTGCTTCAGGAAATCTGCTTGAGCTCAAGTACTACAAAAAGTGACAGTGCAATTTTAAAAGAGCATTTATGCTACTTTTCTTTCTCTAATAGCATAACTCATGGATTTAAATTGTGTCATTCATGCCTGTGTTTCAGGTTTGAGGAATTTGCTTTTGAAGGGTTTTTCACACACACAGTGAAACCAAATCAAACTGTGCCACCCTAACTGTTTAAACTCAGAGTGGACATTTGTATTTCTTGGATTGTTTTTGTTCCTTTTAGTTTAAACCTATGCATGCAGGAAAGTTATACGTGATATAATTAATGCCCTTGTTTGTCTTTCTTGTGCACGATAAGTGCGACCACACTAATTGTAGTGTGCAACAGGGAATCTCTGAGAAGCCAGCCCTAGTGTTGCAGTACTTATTGTTATGGTACTCAGTTTGGGATTTTGGTAATGCAGTGTTAGTAAATGTGCCAACAGTTATTATTATCCAAGAAAATTGCTAGAGCATCCCGGTGTTCTTCTACCGCTCCTGTGCCCATATCAGAAAGGGAGATTCAGTTTCAAGGAAGCTGAGTGCACTAACTCTACTATTACTCTGTCAACAACGACCTGCCCCCCGAAGATACAGGGTGCCTGGCTGGACTGGCAAGACGTGGCAGAGTTTTGTCTCTTTCTCTTCCACTCCCCCTTTCCTTTTGGGACACCTGCCAGGGTTTCTGTGTCCACCAGGAAGTGCCGAGAGGTGTTCCAGGAGGTCAGGGGGGCATACCATCGCCTCTGGGACATCCTGCTTATCAGGTGAGTGGCCCGTCTCGACAGATGGGAGGCAGACCTAACGCGCTTTTGCACTGAAAGGAAATGGGCTACCCTATTAGATGGCCCAAGACACGTGCCATGCAATGCTTCAAGATTATTCAGATTTATACTATACCAGAGCCTATCTCACACCAGACAATATCAATAGATATTACCGCAGAGCGGATCCGGCTTGTCGGTGGTCTGCACACATAGACGCTGACTGGCTGCATAGGCTTTGATCCTTTCCTTGCTTGCATACATACTGTGCTAGCATCACAACATGCCCATCTGTGTGCACTAAACGCCCAGGCCCGCACAGATGGGAAATATGTCTCCTGGGATTGTATCACAGGTGCAAAAAACAGGGTAACTTTCCATTTTATAGAACTGGGCTTTATTGTTGCAAAGTGCCTCATTACCCATAGATGGAAATCCCCTGAACCTCCGCCGATCGAAGCTTGGAATCGCTCACTACTAAATTGGGAAAAGGCAGAGAGTTTGGCTCTGCACCGTGAAGACACACTTGGATTGAGAAAGTAGCCCATTGCCACCTTTGGAATGCTATGTTATCAGACTTGCAGTCTAACCGCACTCACGAGATGGATAGCAATGCTGATGCACTGACAGGTGCCACAGATGAATAAACGAACGTTGAAGTCAACTGTTGTGATTAACGATGGAGTACTAAGGCAATGGTGTACGAAGTTTTTTGTTTATAAGAAGAAAAATTGCCCTGATATGAGAATCTAGGAGTGTCAGCTTTTCGAAGCTCCTCAAAATAAAAATATAAAACCAATGAAGGATGTGAAATATGTGAACACTCTGACACATACCTTGGAGATTTATAAAAAGTGGCAGTACATAAATGTACAGGATTTTGGTGGACAGTATACATAACACAGCCACGGATGTGAAAGGACATTTACCTTCCTACATTGAGAATTATATCAGATACTTATATATCTATAGGTCATTAGATTGAAAAAATTGTTTGTGTTTAAATGGAGGCATAGTCCACTATATAAGTTAATCATTTGGTTTGTGTCTTCTTTGAGAATTGTGGTTTGACTGAGTCTATGTTGTTTTGTCGTCCGTGAGTTTGATCAATGGATGCATGTCATTTGTTGATTATATTTAATATTCATATTTTTGTGCATGATTTGAATCAAAAAGAATGTTTTTTTTGTTTAAGATACACATTAGAGCAATGGTTTGTTTGTGCATAAGATAGGAGAGTTATATATATATATTTTGGAAATTGTATTAACTTTGTCTATCACAAAGCCCCTTGCACCTACAACTCATTGGGGTATTAGTGGGTGGTAGCTCATACAGCATCTGATGAAAATAGCTGATATGAGGGATGGTGAAAGGCCTTTAGGCCGTGAGGTCTGTTAAGTTGTTTCACTTGGGGGGGTTATTGCTGGATGCCTCTTACAATGCTTGGATCTATACTTTAGGACAATCACAATACACAGAATGTAGTGCCTTAGCTACTACTGTTTGTTACACAATGCATACCAGTTGAACATGCGTTCCTTTTTAATGTGGTCAAGTTTTAGCATCTTCTCTATTGCCTAGTCTTATTGGAGTGCACCTTCCACTATAACTCAATCGCATTATAAGAATAAAGTAAACATTACATTATTTTGTTTACTTCACATGCCCAGTGTATTCCGTGTTGTTTGACATTTCTCCTTTATTGTACAATAGTGTAAAAAAAGAAAAACAAAAATGTTAATAAACAGATTCAAATAAAAAAAAACATTTTATGATTTGAACTCACGTCTGTACTTATCCTGGCTCTTCCTTGTGCAGACAATTTAGGTCGGCTTTCCCACACACCTAATGGTCTTAAGGGCATTATTGATGCCCTTGTCCCAAATATGGACGATTTTGACTTAGAAACTAATATTGCTGTTCTGAATTTGCAGGTCTGTAGAAGGCAGACCTGCACAATCAGACTAGTTTCTATCAAGGGTAAAAATATATGAAGGGTTAGTAAGTTTCCCTATTTAGGGATTACCTTTGCTTAACAGCATTGTTGGCTAACTTGTCTTTCAAACCAGTGCTTGCGGTTTAACCAATCATGTGAGGTATTACATGGGTTTGCAGCTAGTGTTAGAAGCAAGCCTATTCTGCCCCTCTTGAATGCATACAATCTGAAGTATTTTCCCGTTCTGACTTATGGGGCTGCTCTATGGGGTATTGCGACTGCTCGAAATTGCAGCAGGAGGAGAATTGTTTTTGTAGGGGACTGTTAGGTTTAGTCCCATGTAGATCCCACAGTTTTGCCAAGGAGGAATGAAAATAGCTTATGTGGAAGATCACATAAAAAATTGACCTGCTTTATTATGGATGGTGGTTTGGAGAAATCAGCACACTGCTTTTAATTTTGACGTTATCTCAGACTTTTGAGACTTCGATCAGAACCATAAGATCCCACAGTTAGATTATGAAAAGAGAACCCCTGGGCATTGGGCAGGCCTAATCAGCAGAGCTGTCCACATATGATGGGCAAGGGGGAGCGTATGAAGGTTAAGGAACAATTTATGAGGCATGCTTTGGACACAGGAGAGAGTAGTCCTTTGGGCAAACTGACCCTGAAAGAGTACTTAGGGCCTAATTATGAGTCTGGTGGTCCAAGGACTGGCAGAGTCACGGTGATGGTCGGACCACCACAGTCCAGGTGGTCTGACCACTATATTACGGCCCAGGCAGTGAGACCACCAGGCTCATTCTCAGCCACAACAGCACTGAGTTCAGCACCGCCACCCTGAGCAAGAGTCGCCTTTCTGCCAGATTTTCCATGGAGGTTCAACCGCAATGGAAATTCCGATGGAAAGGCTGTGCAGGGAGCCACAGGGGAGCCCCTGCACTGCCCAGGCCCATGGCAAGGGTAGTGCAGGGCCCCACTGCCCAGCACACTCAGAATGTGCACTGCCTGCTATGTAGACAGTGCACATTCAGAGAGTGCTGGTGTGCTGCGGTATTGGCTTTGGCTCCCTTAAGGGAGTCAAGGACAATGCTGTAGCACTGTTTCTCCTGGGCAGACTGGTTGGAACTTCATATTATTATGTTTACGCCTGTCAGCCTATTGGGAACCGGTTTGGCAGCCTTCTCATTCCAGCGAGTTTGGCGGTTGGCTCGGCTCTAGTGAGTCTTAAAGTTATCAAAATGAATAATGGGCCCAAGCCTTATCCATCCCTTGTGACAAATGCATGGGAAAGGTCTCTCTCTCAATTACATTTAGAGCAGCCTCAATTAGATCTGACCTTTGTTTTCGGGTAGCCACTGTGATCTGATATCTATATTGATCTGCACCTGTAATAATACTTTCTTGCAGACACTTGAGCACTTTACCCTTTTTGCAGTTAGTATGCACCCTTTCGACATAGATATTTGTTGCCCATTTATAAAGACCATGGTTTCTACCAACACAAACCGTCTTTTTACTTTCTTGAAATGATGACATAGTCAGTTGCTTGTAGTTCTGCAGGGGCGTTTTTGAAAAGTGCTTTGAATTGACGTAATACAATGAGCTTTTAGTATATTTTTAGCATACTGTGTCTAATCAACTTTTTAATATTTTTTATGTTTATTATTCAGTGTAAATGTGATATTTATGATCTGGATCCCATTTGATGTAAATATGTATTTTCTCTGTGCTTTTATGATTCTTTTTAATAATCAAACAAAGAATTGAATTGAAAATTGAACAAGTTTAATATATTGTATGGAAGTTTGCTTATTATTATGATTTAGTTATACCACATTTATGTGAAAACTCCATTTTGGATAATATGGGTGCTGTTCCTGTATCCCCCCCTCCTATCTTGCCCCTTGTACATTTTCTCTCCTCATAAGCTCTGCAGTGTGAAGACAGCTGATGTAATGATTTATTCCTACAGTTATGAATATAAAGCTTTCAATGAATTTGTCTAGTGTTCCTGATATGGTGCAACTTCCAAGGTCTTTCTGTTGTAGTTACACTGCATAGATGTGTCCTATTCATTTGTGTGAAATAATATTGTTGAAATGTTTCATATTTTGTTCAAACATGTCCTGATGGCAGTAGCACGGAAAATGCTGGGTGCTTTCTTAAAATGGGATTGTGCTTATGTGTTCAGGTAAAGACATTCACATTTCTGATTTGTTACAGAATTGCTAATTCTGGTCATACTATGATGAATTGTTGTTTTAGCTAATTTGTTATACAAGAATTGTGCATACAAACCCATGGATTTGGGGGTGAGCCAGAAGTATTTTCTTTTCTAACTCAGATGCTGTCTGACCATTTTGTGATTTTGCTGCTCATTTGGGACTTAGAATGATTTTTTACTTTCTACTATTCTGTATAACCCTATAACTGAACCTTGATGGAATTTAGGCCCTAATTACGACCCTGGCGGTCTTCAGACCACCAGGGCTGCATTGCGGTATGATCGCTGCCAAAGTGGTGGTCTGCCTGCTTTGGTGGCAGTCAGACCACCACATTATTACTGTGGTGGTTGGGCCACGGTCTGACCGCCAGCACTGCCAATTTCCCTCCACTGGAGGGACTGGCGGTTCTGGCGGTCCTAATCCACAGGGGCAGCGCTGCATGCAACACCGGCCTGGGGATTCCGACCCCCCTCTCTGCCAGCTTCTACATGGCAGTTCATCTGCCATGTAAAAGCTGGCGGAAACAGGGTTCAGGGGGCTCCATAGGGGCCGCTGCACTGCCCATGCACTCGGCATGGCCAGTGCAGTGGCCCTGATGGACAGCGCGACATGCTGTTCACTGTCTGCATTGCAGACTGTGAAAAGCGGGACGGGTGCTGTTGCACCCTAAGCACCGCAACATTACCACCAGCTCAATTGTGAGCCAGAGTCAATGTTGTGAACTGTTCCCCGCTGAGCCAGCGGACGGAAACACGGTTTCCACCCGCTGCCCCAGCGGGTAATTCCTAATGGGGCCTGGGGGAAGGCAGGCGCACAGGAGGCAACCTGACCGCGGGAGTTTGGCGGGCGGCGTTTTCTGCCCACCAAACTCTTAATGAGGGGCTTAATCGGTTTCACTTGTTTGAGATGTGAATATAGAACACTTTAAGTTTACCCTGATCTAGAACCTAATTATTGAGTGGTCCCAGTTACTCGTTTTACATACTCTGCTAAATTGATGTTGGGAAGGGTGCCTTTTTTTGCAATTATTTCCAGTAAGTGACAATATAAGATAAATTTGATGGTTCTTGAAATTTGGGGTACAGTTTTTATCTCATAAAATTGGTAGCAGAGAATGGTGGCATATTAAAGAGACCCTCCTCTTTGTAATGGATCCCCAAATGGTTTTCTCGGTTCCTAGTGGCCCTTCCAAGAGAATAGTGGATTTTCTAGAATGCTACCCGTGGTTCTGATGCTGTGGTTTCCAGTGAATTTCTAAATGATTTAGAGTGTAAGTATGAATAGGGTGAATTGATTAATGTAATGAGTGCAAATTTGGGCAGTATTGAAGTGTGAGTTTGTGAAATTAATTGCTATACTTTTTGTGAGATGTTTAAAAATGCAATGTTGATCATGGGTTTAAATTGTAGATTTATCATTGTATTTTTTGTTGATGTACTATTCATAAAGGTGAATTTATTTTGAGCATTATTGGTTAGTTTGGTTATTGTATTTGTTCGAAATTTAAGATCTCAAGATACTGTGCTTTTACTTGCCTAAATAAGGTAGTGTGTAGTGTGAGGTGCAGGATGCACCCAGATAAGGGTTTCTAAACTGATGAGTTTTTCCTTTTTCAGGATTGTGTGTCTAATCTGAGCTGGTATATCTTTACTTCTTAGTGCATGAGAGCAAACGCATTATGGATGGTTCACTGCCATGGAAGTGAGCCCACAGATCCCTTAATGCCTGCCCTGACCCAGGTGTTAAAAAACAGCAGACATCAGGCTGTGCACCGTTTTTTAAGGCTCGCCCTCTCCTGTGCGTCAAAATGACGCGGGAGTATAAATAAGGCGCACAGGCCTTAAAGTCATTTTTGGGGCGGGAACACCTACCTTGCATGTCATTAACTCAAGGCAGTTTCCTGCATCCAAAAAATGACGCACATGGAGGAATTTTGACATCCGCGGGCTCTGGCATCAAAGTTTAAATATGGTGCACAGTTTGTGCCGAATGTGTGTCAAAACTTTTGACGCACATTCGCGCAAACAGAGTATAAATATACCCCTGGGTTCTATACGTGTACCTGGATTTCGGAATGGCATTAATATGCTGCATCTAGTGAAGTCTTATACTTTCCTTTAGAAGGTACCTTTAACATTAAAAAGTTAGAGTTCCTTTGAAAACCATGAATGACATGGCCAAAGCTCACACCTACATAGTTTGAGGTTCTACATAAAAAGGATCGAATGCTTACAAAAAAAGGAGAGAGAGAAAAGGTCAAAACAAAAGAAAGGTTTGTTTAGACAGTGGCTTGAGAGTAAATGGGATAGACAAGAAAATGCTGGAGGGAAAATATGGTAGAAGGGGTAAGAGTGTATCCTGTCATAACTGAAAAAACAAATCATCACAACAAAGCAAATGAAAAAGAAAAGCAGGGCAATGATTCTAATGAGGAGGATAATTTCCTTAATGATCTTTTAAACTCCAGACCTTCTCTGTATACAGTTAGATTGCTGGGAACAAATGGTTCTTCTAGATTGGGACCTGATATGGGTGTAGGAGGAGATGGCACTACAGTAAAAGCTCCTACAGTTTTGGTAACTCGTACACCAACTGAAACAGCAATGACAGTGATGCCTGGTACCAATATGGATACCCAATCTGATACTCAAGTCACTCTACCTGTTAGGACATCAGTGGTCAAAGAGATTCATAAAGGTATTAACATTGGCATTTAAAAAATGAATTTGGTGAAATGTTACAGGCAAACAGTGATTTAAGTAGGTTGATGACATACAATGTCAATGAAATGAGATATTTGATAAAAGGATCAGCATGGTGTACAAAAGAATCGCACAACTAACTGGAGGAGTTAGCTGAAGAGTGAACGGTGGACATCAGTAGAATGAAAAATGTGATGCAAAATTTTAAAATGGGTTTGACTCACTACGAAAAAAACAACAAAATGGCGTAATTTGTCTGAGAGCTCATATTAAACATTTAATTGAAAAAACAAGAGCATGGAGTGACCTGAAGAAATATAAGGAAAGGTGGACTAAGGAGACAGCAAGTAAAAAGAAAGTTAAAGGAACAGAAGGTGGAGCAAGAGGTACAACAAGCAATGGACAGGAAAGGTTTTAGACATGCCTTTTAGGGAAGTGCATGCACAGAATGTTGTGCATGTGCCATGGACAAGGGCTGATATTTATGCTTTTACCACACTTTTCCGAAATTGGTAGAAGTGCCATAAAAGTGGTATAAAGAAGTGCACTGGTTAACAAATATTTTACAGGTGTTGTGGGTTGATTTAAATTTGAGATTGTAGTTCCTAATGACTTGTGGGCAGAGAGTAAGGCTGTGGTTGCATTGGCAACTGAAGATCAAGCCAGCATTGCTATAATAATGCTTGTTCTGAGAAAGTAGCCAATAAGTAAAGAAAGGTAGTTGAGTATTTGAAGAAAAGAGAGCCTGAAAAGGATATTCATTGAGTGAAAATACCGAGAACTTCACACAAACCGAAGGAGTACGTGCATACTTTTTATGGGAGGCTTATGCAAACATTTAAGAAATACAGCGAAGTTGATCCAGAGAAAGTTGGTGTCAGTTTTTTTTGCTTCTGTTTTCGTTATACGTTTGGGACCAGAGTCCAGTAATCATATAGAACTGAGTGAATTATGTTCGCAGACTGAAAGCATGGTGAGTGCTTCATAATTTTCCTTCATTCTTTTTAAACCTAGCACTGGAGAAACACTTCCTCCCTTGAGTGCGTGGCTAGAGCTATCCGTTGCATTCAAACACCGCACACAGACTCCCACTGCCGAGTGCTCCTCGGATAGAACACCTTGGGCATCCTGTGAGATTGCACGATCCCCGCTGAGGATCCCCGCAGAGGCACACCCTGCCGGGCCATTGTGACATGAAGGGAAGTTGTCCCAGAAGGAAGGAGCCAGCGCCGTGTGCGCTGCATTGCTAAAACCCGGGCCCCGCTACTGAGGCCCACTGACACTCCTGCAGCTGTCTATCTTCAGCACTGTACCGAGGACTTTTCCCCACTACCGACTACCAGGGACCAAGGAGGATGGAGTAGCATGTTCACGGGCAGCTTCTCGGCTTGACACTATACGTGGGGGGCCAAAGTGAGGTCCCTGCTATGCCTTACAGTAGGAGCGTGCTCCCCAACAAAGCTACACCACCACAAAGAGTGCCCGCAGCAACCACAGCTGCCCCAGGCCATATTATTGACATGTGGACAGCCCCCCCTAAGAGGTCGCATTGTGATTTTGGCAGCTGGGCCGCATGGTCAGCAGGCAACTGCACTTCTCCTTTCCACCCAGGGATAGTCTAACAAGGCCTCCTCACCTGATTTTCCAGTAGGTGCCTCCCCCTGTGTGACGCATACCTGGGGGCACTAGCCTATTGTTGGTGGCTGTAGGGAGTGAGTCCTTGACAGCGGCCCTCCAACTGGGAATGTGCCACCACCAGGTAAACAGCAACCAGAATAATATTGATTGCAATAGGCACACAGGTGCTTCGGGGCACTAGGGGGCATATTGATAAGCCCCTATTGCCACCTTGTGCCACATTTGCGGCATTTATTTTGTCGCAAAAGTGGCGTTAAGCTGGCATTTCCCACACACCATATTTACAAAGTGGTGCAATGCTTGCATTGTGCCACTTTGTAAACCCTTGTGCCACATTAAGCCTGCGCCAGGCATAATGTATGCAAGGAGGGTATTGTCCCATTAGGGGGGCAGAAAAATGGCGCAAGGAAATCTAGGAGGTTTGTTTGTGCTAGTTTTTTGCCACTTTTAATGCCTGCTCAGAGCATACCATTATTTATAATGTACATCCATAGCATCACAAAAAATGGCGCTATTCCCCTCTACCTTGTGCCATGGTGCACCGTATTTTAAATACGGCACACACACGGTGGCAGTAGGGGGGCACTAAGGGGCACAAGGAAAGTGGCGCTGCACTGGGTGCAGCACCACTTTCCTTAAATCTGCCCCCATATTTCTGTATTAGTTTCCCATATAACAAGTGGTAAGAGCCCAGGAGCTCTATGCTCTGTCCTTTTATTGTGGTATTTGTGGTGACTTATATATGCCTAATGCCTATAATCTAACACATTTTATGACCAAAGTACTTTCTGATGGCATGATGCTGTTTTTTTGCATTATAACTACTGAGTCTTACTACTGTGATGGCACAATATGCACAATACTTATGATCGTTTTGGGCTGGTGATGGATATATAATATAAAACAATATTTGTATATGAACTTCTGTAGAGTTTCTTTTGTGGTGTATTTATTGTGTCACTGGTGGGAGAATGTTGCGCAACCATTACACATGACCTCTGGGGAAGAGCCCGACTGCTCTGTGCGAAGTTGTCAGTGTGTGAGCACAGGTTATCTTATGGGTGGAACTTACTTGCCCTGACTAGAGTGATGGGTTCTTCTTGGCTTAGGTGAATATCCTGGCCAGCCAGAAGCCCCATTTCTAACACAGTGGCACGAGCAACAATGCTCATGTGGTTGAGTATTCTCTTACATGTTTGAGACCCCTCGAAGTGAAGTGAGCTCATTTTTCATACCTGTAGCGAACAGGGCCACCTTTCTTTGTTATTTTGTTGATTCAAGTGCTTCAGTTCGTATTCCCCTTCTGTATGTGTGTTTCTAGTAAGTGGTATCTCTGAGTCGAGATGCTCTTTAGACTGTAAATGGGCATTATAAATAATAGAACAAAATGAACTGATTTAAAGTGTATCAGCTTCTTCAAAAACGTAGCCTAATGTGACTAAACGATCGAGTTGTCCCCTCAACTTCTTACCTGCAAACAAATGTAACCTAACTACAAAATTCCACTACCAAAACGGTTTTATTCCAGCAAATACCATCAAATTTAATTACTATCAATCAGTAATAAAGTCAACAGCCCATATCTTTATCAATACATGATGAATAAAATATTGTTTGCTCACTGCCCTAAAACGTGACTGCTGACATCTTCGATTAACTCTACCTCAGTAAAATACCTTAATGCCTTCTATACTTTAATGCATTCTATACCTTGATGCATAAAAATTGCTAAGGATTAACTTTTTAGTTGTGTTTGCAAGAGTCATTTTGGCGTTCTGCTCCACACCTTCTTCCTTATTATAATGGGGCAAGAATCAGCTTGTGAGGTATTGTGAACTGTTGCAAATGCTGGAATGGAGGCGCGCTTGGGACAGTAGACCATCATCTCCGCATTCTGATTTGCAGAACACCTCCTTTTTATGGCAGCCCTGTACTTTACCAGAGGTAGGGCTGCAATTAAAAATAAAATAGGCCTTCTGTAACTCATTGTGGCTAGCATGCAGAACTGTGTGCCAACCCCGACCCTGCCATGCTAGAACCTACATTGACAAAGTGGCAACTGAGTGGCAACTGAGTGGCATCTTCCACTTTGTAAGTCCAAAGCCACCTTTTTTGAGGAGTTGGTACGGCATGAATGCTTTGTGCATTGACAGATGTGATTGTGATTCACACGGTTTAGGATATCCCTTTCATGCCCCCTCATCCTTTTTGAATGGAAATGAGTTGCAAAGTGCACATCGCCAGTGGAAAATGTCTTTTTCTGCTGGCAATGTGACCTTTATCCAGTGCAGTTTGGTTTTGTGAATCGTAGATTTTGCAAAAGTAAAACGATTTAGTACTGCAAACCCTTTTTATTCTCTACACAATTGGCAACAGTAAATAATCTACCCCAGTCTCCTTTTAGCCAGGACTCGGCTTGCATTCTGCTAATTTTATAACACAACAAGCACTGACCCACTATGGTTCGTGATGTTAATCACGAAATTGACACATACTTGCCCAGGGTTGAATCAAGGATCTGACTTGCTTACCGAGCTGTACTTAAATTCATAGAGACGGCTCAAACTATTATATAAAAACTTTACTCCTCTCACCACCACTTGGCCCTATAGTATAATCCACAAACATCTCAGTGACTGAGATTGAACCTTCGGCAATGAACGGGGGACGAACCATGAAAAACCTCCCTGAATGAATACACTGAAGCACTACACGCCCTTCACTGATCTGGGCGGAAGCTATGCCCTGCTCATAGGTTTAGAGTCTTCCAATGTAGCACCAACGAAGTCATCCTTCATGCTGCTTCACCCCTCATCAATGTAATCAATAAAGTTAACGACATACCACCCACCCTGAAAGGTCTACATTGTTTGCCACATCAAGCTTGCATCATTTTCGAAACAAATTGCATCTCATACAAAGCAGTAACAGCTTCCGTTCACCTTAACAAACACATTGAACATCTCTGGGTGCCACTGCATCACCTGAATGTAGGACATCTTCAGACTCGAAAAATCTCAAAAAAGAAATAAACCTGAATCAAGCATTTTCCCTCTACACACTCAGGACATTCAAGACCATCCAACAACACATTAAGGTTCCAAGTGCTCATACGTTTGAGGAAATATTTGAAGACGCATTAGGGAATAAACAAACAAAGGTGAAGGGAGAGAAGTTCTTTCAAAAATTTAAGCCACCGGCAATTGCTTTGGGTGGCATTCCAGACTATTGCTTTTGCCAGCTGTGCCACCCGAAACACAGACTCACCTTTGGTGTAGCTTTGTTCTCGTCGCACAGCAAGCAAAGGATCTTCCTGGCTCCTGTCTGAGATGCCATGGTGGGCGAAAAGTACACAATGAACTGGGATGCAGATATGAGTAATTACCAGAGATTACTTCAAGCATTCCTCATTGCTTGCAAGAGGTATGTTCTGTTCTCACTGTGCCCTATGAGCCAAGCTCAAACCTACTGATGAGGCCCAATATGTGTAAATCAATCTAGGGTTGTTTGTGCTGTCATTCAGAGGGGACATGACCTGGAAGGCTGGGCTGTACTGTTCTAGAAGGCGCAGGACCAGGGCTGATTTGCTTATTTCTGGTTCCTGTCTAAATTAACTTGGTGGGAAAAAAACTCTAAACTTGGTTGTGACCCAGAGCAATTAGCAGTGGAGAGCAATTAGCAGTGGCTGAGATGAATTCAAGCATTACATCCATCACTTTTTGGATTCCTTGCACCTTGTCAGGGAGCGTAGAGCGTCAAATTTAAAGAACAACCTTATCACCTTAGAGATTAGAGACTCATCCTCCCCATGTACGTGTACTCCACTGAATTATCTCTCCTTCAAGTTGTTTCACCTGGAAGCGTTAATAAAAGGAAATAGCTTATTCTGTGCATTAATTTCTAGAGGACATTAGGTGACAAAGGTACCAGTACTATTTTCAACTTGTGCCATAGATGTACATTTATGATGTAAAGCAACACCCTTTGATCATGATGCAAGCAAATTTCATATCTGGTTCTCCCTTTCTGTCTGTATCATCGTTGCTTTTAATTTGTTAGTTTTTATGCTTTTATGTGCCTTTTTTTATTTCACCTAATCTTTTGCCACCTTAAGTGCCATTGATAGAGCGTTCCGTACTAATAATTTACCTGTATTTTGGACGCTCTTTAGGCCGATGAATCTTTTGGCTAAGTGGGACTCTTCGCCCGAGATCAGTCAATTTAATGTAATCAATAATCAATAACGAACGTAAGCAATACCCTGATCAACATAACATTTAACAATTAACCCAGAATACATTTCGGCGAACCCTGACCTTTCAGTCAGGAATAACCACACCAGTTTATTCAAAGTTAGTGAATTTATTTCCCTATATTAACAAAGCTAGCACAATATAGATGTGTCTCAACACCAAATGATAAACGTAAATGAACATTAATAGCTGTCCATAACGACGAAACAGGTGCAATCTATGCAGCATTTGAATAACAAGGCATTCGATAATAGCAATGCAAATCACTAATACGATAATCTGTAATGAACTAATTGCGTACATTTAGTCAGCATAACAAGATCTCAAATTGCATCGTGTGACATATGGAATCCTCATCTAACCTCAAATTAGCATCTGCATGTGGGTCTTCATGCAAAAACAATTTAGCAACATAAATTTAGAAAACTCCTAGCTAGGGCTCTTACCAAAATCAGCAGTTGGTTACCTAAAAGAAACACAATGCAATTTTACAATTTCCTTTCATATTTACCAATTACGATCAGCATACAAGGAAGTCTTCGTCTCACAGGTACCGTTCTTCGGTCAGCATGGGTACCGTTTCTCGATCAGCATGGGACGGGACAAAGGGGCAGGGGTGAACGGGGCAAATGCCTCACGGCGGCAAGGTAAAACTATTACTTCATGCAAAGGGACAAATCAAAGTTAAAGTCTCTAGGGCAAGAATCATTTAAAGTCTCTTTCTCTCGATTAGAGAAAGAATCAAAGTCTCTCAAAATGGCGTCGCAGCAAAGTGGGCCATAATAGCTACGAAGTCTGCAAAATGGCGGGTATCGAGCTGGTTATGGCTGCAATAGCTACCTTCTTCTCGTGCACCTGGGTTTTATAGACAACAGTTCAAATCCAGTAGGGTCTCCATTGGAGGGTTCATAGGTTAGCTTCAAATTGTCCAATCAAAAACGACAGTTCTCAAGCTTTTACTTAAGCATACATTATCCTTGGAGATGGGTACGCAAATCGCAACATTGTCTCCCAATTAGCTTACTCTCAGAGCCTCCATTGTCCGCACCTGCAAGTCGACCTTGAATTAAAGAGAAAATATGCCAGGCTGGCACTAACTTTAACATAAGCATGTGAACAGTTTCTGTGGAAAAGTACAGCTTCAAGCAAGAATACACGTTTAATAGCACAGTGGAAAAATACGAGCATCTAAACCGTGAGACCAGGCAACTAGGCCAAAGCCTCCGCTAAAGTAATGCTAAGCTAAAACATTTCAAACAAGCAAATCGTAGCACACGTTTATGATTATGTCGGATTAGTGCAATTCTAATTCACCACGTTATATAAAGCACGCGTATAAATGATGGCAAACTACTCTGGGGGCACATTTAGTCCCCGTACAATCTTTATTAATTCGGTTAATGTCACACATGATTATTTCAGCACTACGTTTAAGCGTTAATAAATCAAAACCTTCATTTTCTGCTTCATCAATCCCTCCTCTGATGACTACTAGTCATCACACAAACCATGCCCACAAATTTTATTCCATTAAAATTCTGTCAGTTCCCTTTTCCTTTTAGTACCCCTGGTTTGCGCTTTGTATTCTTCTGCCATTCTTTTCATAATTTTCTCTTCTTTTCTTCTTTTAATTCTTTCCATAATCATTATTATTCCCCTTTTTATTCCCCAAATTCCCAATACACAAATTATTACTATTAATATTCCTTCTATTATTTTCAATAATATTCCATTCCAAATTCCCCCAATCCAATGTCCCACTGAAGCAAGTCCCTTTCCAACCTTCTCCCACACTCCTGGTTCTTTCAATTCCTTCAAATCTGCACTTTCTTTTGTTAGATTAGCAAGCATAGTTTTAATCTTCACACTATTATCAGGTATATAGGTACAGCAGTGACGTGCACCAATCATTTTGCAAACGCCTCCATCCTTTGCT
The DNA here is from genome assembly GCF_031143425.1 of Pleurodeles waltl. Lineage (NCBI taxonomy): Eukaryota > Metazoa > Chordata > Amphibia > Caudata > Salamandridae > Pleurodeles > Pleurodeles waltl. The sequence continues at coordinate 923,073,060 of NC_090443.1, read as the reverse complement.
AAAAGAATGTCTAAAGCAAGCCTATTTTGAAGAGTCATAGCTCTTTCCGCTGCAAGCTCAGCATCTATCAGGATTATAGCACCTGAAAACTTTGTCAGCATGTTATCCACTATAGTAGACAACTTTCGTATCTTGATAGAATTCAACACAACTCCCAATGAAGGAATCATGGCTCCAAATATATCACCTACCACAGCAGCTGCGGTCTCTCTTTTCTGGATACGATGGGATCCAGATGTCTTTTGAATCATCGATACGTCATCCAGTTGATAAACCTTCGGGAACACTATACCCAAATAACATCTCCCCCACCATCCCTTTGGAAGACGATAATAGGCATTATGCCCACAAATGTAATATACACCTGGAATGACAGGGTCAAGTCCGTTCATCATGAATGTCCATTTGGCCTTAAAAATAAACGTATGTTTGCATTCACTCGCTCCTACAAAAATATTGTCATAATAAGATTCACCTCTATATATACAAAATTTCCCTACATGCCAAGCATCTAAAGCTAATTTCCCTTGTGTTTTTATAGCAGCAAAATCATAATTCTCTACTGACGTCCTCTTACTTAACTCCTTTTCTAATTTCGCATTCATTTGTGCCCTTCTATCATCTGTGCGATCTAAAAAGCTTATTTCTACAGCAGAGACTGAGCAAGTAAGGTTCTCCCTATGAGCATGAGCCGTTTCAAAAGGTTGCATTGGCTCGAAAAATTCCCTCATAATTTTAAAATCCCAATCTTTTGCAGTCTGGCTTAGCTGCGCTATTATAGGAACATAAGCAAAGGTAACATCATAATTCGAGTAAAAATACTGTATGTTAGTTTGACCATAAAACCTAGACATTACTATACTACACGTAATCCCATATGTAAGAGGCATGTGGTGATAGGTTACCCCTTCCTTTACTGATGTCGGTATCTGTGAACACACATAACAATCCTTCGCATCCATAGTCTCAACATACTCTGTTAGCAAGCGATAGAAAACGTTATACGAAAGCTCTTTCTTATCGTGCAAGAGCCTCTCATCCATTGCTAGTCTTTTCAATGGTGTTAGTTCAGTGACAGTAACAGGAGCAATAGTAGAAGCAGCAATAGTCTCATTCTCACCCTTTCCATGCATTCCAAACACAATTGCCATTATTATTAGTACACATGTTACTACCAAGCCTATACACACATATTTACAATATTTCTTTCTATTGTTTTGCGTAGCGTACCTAGTCATGATCTGTATAGAATCAGAGAGCTAGAAGCACTTATAAATGAAACTATTTAGCAATTCAGTTACAAAGCTGAACAAGCGAAATGTTCACACCGTCTTCTTCAAAAGGCCAGTCACTTATCGGTTAGCAGCATTTGTCTCGATTCGGCAATAACTCAGTCTTTATCAGTTTAGCAAATGTCTCATCCGGTTTAACAATGTCTCAGCTGGTTGTTTCTTTCACGTTATATTGTAGCAAGCAATATCATTTACTCTTTCAATCGACAGAGTCTATGAAACTTTTCTTTTCTATTGGTATCTCTTCTTCTTCTTCGTTCTCGATGCTTAGAGATACAAACTCATCAGTCCAATAATCATTTACTGCATATGCCCATTCAGGACCGGAATACCTCCTGTTTGGTATCCTTTTCCTTTTCAATTTTGCTTCTCTTTTCGATTCTGCTTCGCTGGTACTCTCCTCTTTTGTCAAGTCTTTTTCTTCACTTGACGATTGTTCCACAACAGTCACTTCCTTTCTTTTCTCTTTCACTTTTGGCCTTCCTCCTTCGTTCAAACTTTCTTTACCCCTTTCTTTTATTGGTGAGATACTTAACCTTCTCTTTGCACCATGTCCATTTGATGGACCTGCGATCTTTTCTGTGGAAGCTTGAACCTTTTCGTTCTGTTCTGCCTTGTCCCCTTCTTCCGGGGAATCAATCACGTTCTCCTTTTCTTTTTCTGTATCGTCTGCTTCTGGGAAAGCCTTCCTCTGATCAGGCTCTCCTGCTTTTTCACCTTTTTCGAGCACTTCGTCACCGTTACTTTCTTCAGGCTCTTTATCACTTTCAGCTGCTTCAGGCTCCTTGTCACCTTCAGCTGCTTCAGGCTTTTTGCTACCCTTAGCTGCTTCAGGCTCTTTGTCACCTTCAGCTGCTTCGTCGCTGTCTGAGGTTTCTCCTTGGTCTTCCCCAAGTGAGTCTGTTGCTTCGTCCTCAGAGAATATTTCTCTCTCTTCTGTTCCTGCCTGTTCGCTTTCAGTTCGGGTTTGCTCTGTCTCAGCACTCAGCACTGTTTTATCAGGCACTGGCAGTTTCAGCGCTTCAACTTCCTCATCTGTGGGACACAACGCCTTCTTTGTGTGACTGGCGTGAATCCAATTGGGAACTCCCGCACACTTCACAGCGGTAGTTGTCGTCAGGATCACTTGGAAAGGGCCTTTCCAACAGGGTTCCAGACACGACTTCCTCACGTGCTTCTTTACAACGACCCAGTCACCTGCTTTGAGTGTGTGTCCTGGACCTTGGATCGGTGGCAAGGTGGTTGCTTCCACCTGGTGAGAGAAAGAGCGAACCACGTCAGCCAGACCTTTGCAGTAGTCTAACACCATATCATCTGTAATATTCAAAAGCGCGTTTGCGGGAACTGCAGGAAGTCTCATAGCCCTGCCCATGAGAATTTCGTGCGGAGACAATCCAGTCTTTCTGTCAGGGGTGTTTCTCATTGACATTAACACCAAGGGCAATGCGTCAGGCCATTTCAAATTTGTCGATGCACATATTTTCGCCATTCTTGATTTCAGTGTACCATTCATCTGCTCCACCAGTCCTGATGCTTCAGGGCGATAGCTACAATGCAATTTTTGCTCAATGTTCAGCGCTGCGCAAAGTAACTTTATCACCTCGTTATTGAAGTGACTTCCCCTATCTGATTCTAAAGAGATCGGGAATCCGAAGGGTGGTATCAACTCTCTCAACAATAGTTTTGCAACTGTAAGGCTGTCATTTCTACGTGTGGGGTATGCCTCAATCCAGTGACTAAAAATGCACACAATCACCAACACATACTTTAGACCTCCATGCACAGGCATCTCAATGAAGTCTATCTGCATCCTACTAAATGGGCCACTCGCCTTACCGATGTGGCTCGCGTTCACAACCGTTCCCTTCCCTGGGTTCATCTGCTGGCAAGTGACACATCGATGGCAAACTGCTTCTGCAGCTTGACGAAATCTGGGGTTAAACCAATCAGTTTTGAACAATCTTATCATGGCATCTCTCCCTAGGTGAGCCTGCCCATGATAGAACCGCGCAAGCTGCGATAAGAGACTATTTGGCAAAACAAATTTTCCCTCATTTGAAACCCATAACTCATCTGGTCTCTTTATACATTGTGATTTAATCCAGGAATCTCTTTCATCCTCCCTGACGTTATTCTGTAATGCTTTTAGTTCATCTATTGTATCTACGACCTTCAAGGCAAATGCTTCAGCTGGTTCGAGTTCTGGTTCACTTATCGAATTCCATTCATCTCTGAGTAATATACAATTCAAGGCACAAAATCTTGCAACTTGATCCGCATATGCATTTCCCAGAGAAACATAATCCTGTCCTTTTGCATGAGCACTACACTTTACCACTGCAACTTCGGCTGGCATTTGAATGGCGTGTAACAATTCCCTTATTCTCTCCCCGTTTTTCACTGGGGATCCTGAAGAAGTCAGGAAACCTCTCTGTGACCATAGTTGGCCAAAGTCGTGCACAATCCCAAACCCGTACTGACTATCAGTGTAAATGGTGACTTTCATCAATGCAGACAGTTGACATGCTCTTGTAAGGGCTACAAGTTCTGCTACTTGTGCAGAATAGACTCCTTGAAGCCAGGACGCTTCCAAGACACCTGTTACAGTACATACAGCATATCCTGCTTTCAAAATTCCCATCCCATCTCTTAGACATGAACCATCAACAAAAACAATTTGGTCATTTTCATCAAGCTTAGTATCCTTAATGTCAGGTCGAGGTTTTGTGCAAAATTCAGTCACCTGAAGGCAGTCATGCTCGACGTCTTCAGCGTTCTCAATTTCAGCATTTTCACCAGGAAGCAAGGTTGCTGGATTCAACGTAGTGCACCTTTTCAGCTGCACGTTCGGTGAGCCCAGAATTACCGTTTCATACCTTGTGAGTCTTGCTCCGGTCATGTGTTGCGTTCGGGAGCGGGTCAAAAGTTTCTCAACTGAGTGAGGGACCATGACTGTTACTGGGTGTCCCATCACTATTCCTTCACTCTGAGTGAGGCTGATACCAACTGCTGCTACGGCGCGCAAACACCCTGGAAGTGCTGCTGCGACCGGATCCAAAGTAGCTGAAAAATACGCTACTGGTCTGTTTATGCCACCATGGGCTTGAGTCAAGAGAGACAGAGAACATGCATCACGTTCATGACAAAACAATGTGAAAGGTTTTGTGTAGTCAGGCATACCTAAAGCTGGAGCCCTGCACATGCATTCTTTCAATTCAATAAAAGCATCCATCTCATCTCCTTTCAACTCAATTTGATCCAAGGCATCCTTCTGGGTCAGCTTCAGTAAAGGCTTTGCTAGAGTTGAGAAGTTGGGAATCCACTGGCGACAATATCCCACCATTCCCAAAAACTTCCTCACCTCCTTCCTTGTCTTTGGTGGACTCATTTGGAGTATACTTGTAATTCTTTCCTTCATTATTCTCCGTGACCCTTTCTCTATTTGGTGACCCAAGTACTTCACTTTCTTCTGACAGAACTGTAATTTGGAAGGAGACACCTTATGTCCATTCCTTCCCAAATGGTTCAACAGAGCAATGGTATCGGCTGTGCAGCCACTTTCTGTCTTTGATGCAACCAGTAAGTCATCAATGTACTGTACTAGAATTGACTCGAATGGCAATTCTAATGCTTCCAGGTCTTTCTTTAGAATCTGATTGAATATTGACGGTGACTCAGAAAACCCTTGAGGAATTCGACACCAACTGTACACTCTGTCTAGGAATTTGAAACAAAAGAGGAATTGGCTGTCCTCATGAAGAGGCACAGAAAAGAATGCCTGTGACAAATCGATGACTGAGAACCATTCAGCATCGCAAGGAACTTGAAACATTATCACAGCTGGATTCGGTACGACAGGGCAGCACTTGACTATGATGTCATTTATTTCCTCAAATCCTGCACGAGTCGGACCTTTCCACTCGGCTTTATTAGTGCCATTATTGGTGAATTACATGGGCTGCTCAACACTTCTTTCAGTACCCCCTGCTTTACAAATTCGTCAATGAGTTGAGCAACTTTCATGAGGGTATCTTGTGGCATGTGGTATTGTGGGGTCTGGGGAAAGATCGCATTGGGCTTTACCATCACTTTTACTGGTTCCACTCCTTTCATCAATCCCACCTCTTTCCCTGTCATGTCCCACACTTCCTTTCCGACTGTTTCCCGTAATTCTGCTGGGATATCTTCTTCAGTTATCATCGGGAAAAGACAAATCAGAGGATACTCTTCATCTACAGTTTCCATCTCATCCCCCTCTACACTGTCCTCTTCTTCCCCGTCACTGCTCGTCTGGATTGTTATTCCTTCGTTCGAACACATTATCGAACAACCCAATTTACACAATAGGTCTCTTCCTAACAGTGCTATCGGGCTTGAGTCACATACCACAAACTGATGTACCCCTTGATAGTTACCGATGCTGACTGGAACCGGATCTGTAATCGGGTTCGTCAGATGTCTGTTTGCTACTCCCACCACTTGAACTGTCCTCCCTGAGAGTGGCAAATTTGGTACTTCACTACTCTTAACTGTTGAACGTGTGGCTCCCGTGTCAACCAGGAATGAGACACGATGACCCATTACTTTTCCCTCTACGTACGGACCCCTTTGATCAACTTCCAAGGATGCCGCAAGCACACAATCTCCTTCTTCTCCTGAACTTTCACTCTCCCATACGTTGTTTATTCCACTCTCACTGTGTAATGGGAACTGTTGTACTGTGCCGTTTGTACTCATTACCTGACCCGTTACCTGTGGAGGAACCATCACTTGCTGCTGACTCATTGGTGCCAATGGTATTTGCATTTGCTGATTAGGTACCATAGGTAACTGCTGTTGCATCGGCTGCATTTGCGTCATCTGCATACGAGGCATCTGCATCTGCTGCGGCTGCATAGGTTGCAATCCCTGCAATTGATTTACAGTCTGAAAATTTGGGTTTGGACCTCTCATTTTCGGTCCCCTCATTGTCTGAAATGCATTGACATCATTGTTTTGCTGACCAACACCTGCACCTGCACCTGCACCTACACCTACACCTGCACCTTCCTGCACCACCATCGGGCACTCGCGTTTCCAATGACCGACAATTCCACACGCGTGACATGGCATCACCTTCTTCATTGCCTGCACACCCGTCACAACAGTGTTCAAATCCGGACCATTATTCACAAAACCTCCTCTGCCTCTGCCCCTGGCCTGTGGCTGAAACGCCATGTTTCCCTGCAACTGCAACTGCTGTTGCGGTGCCTGCTGTTGGAACCCTTGCATTCCTTGCAAACCTTGCAGACCTTGCAAACCTTGAAAACCTGTTTGAGCTGCCTTAAGCTGCATCATCATCACCTTCTCTTTCAGCTTTTTCTGTTTTACCTCAATTTCGTCGCTACAGTATTTCGCATAAGTCAAGACCTCATCAATCGGTTTCGACTGCCAACAAATCAAATGCGACTTTATCATCTGACTTATCTCTGGTCTCAACCCTTCCACAAATCTGAACACAAAATGGAGCATGTCCTTCGCCTCAATTGTTTCCGTGCCACTATAATTCTTGAACGCCTTCAACAACCTCTCATAGTAACTATGAATCGATTCTTTAGTCTCCTGGGCAGTCCGATCAATCTTCTGCCAATCCACATTCTTCGCGGGTACCTTCGTTTTCAAATGCTCAATCACCTTATAGTACAAGCTCATCACCAAAGGTGATGGTGCACCTGTCTCCCTGTCCCTTTCAGGTTCACTTGTCGGCCAACCTACAGCTCTTTTGCAATCCTCCCACAAATCTGCCGGAACCACAATCTCAAAGAGAGTGTTCAGGTCTTCCCAGAGACATTTTGCAAGCTTCACAAACCTATCAGTCTGCTGATACCATTCAATCGGCTTCTCTCTCAGTTTGGGAAAATCATCCGTAAAAGACTGAATGTCGCTTCTGTGCCATGGTACATGTATTAATTTTCCCCCTGCTGTCTCCCTCATTGGTAACATGGTTACTGCATCACTACTCTGTGGTCTTTTCTCGTTGAGCTCTGGAACACTGTCTTTCCTCTTTTCCTTTCTCTTTACCCATCTGCTTTCCCATTTGTCTAAGCACCTCCACACTTGTGCACTCTGCAGCAATTCTCTAAGGTGCGCCTTCATGCCTGCTGACCTCATGTGTTCAAAATCCGTGGTCCCGAAATCCAACCTGTAGCTCCTGCTCAAGTGTTTCGTCTTGTCTATATCAACCCCGTTTTTGTCAGCTATTTCCTGCAAGCTTTTATGTACCTTGTTCACTTCTCTCGTAATCCTGGGACATAGATACCTCAGCTCTTCTTCCGAGTAGGACTCTAACCTATTCACACCCATAGTCCCTTCCACCAATTCTTGTGCTTCCATGTTCAACCTGACCCTGTTCAGATAGTCTTCTCCCTTCCCACTGGCTGAGCTTTGTGTGGAATTCAGACTGTTGAACCACTGTGTCAGTTGTTGCGCATTCAACCCCATCAGTGTAGTATTCACATCGACTGCCATTGATGGTTGCGGCAACTTTTCAGTATTCGATGACAGCGGTATCACCAGTGGGGGACTCAACCTCACCAGTGTTGACTGAGCACATATGGGACTAAACTCCATCAAGGACCTAGATCCAGTTGGCTGAGCCGCTATCGGAGTTATCCCTGGAGTGTTTTCTATGCACCTCCTTTCTGTCCCATTCTGCAGCATTGATCCTTGACTGCTCATACCTGAATTTGGCTGCATGTACAAAGGTACCGGTGGACCTACAGTAATGGGTAGGGATATCGCATCTGGATTTTGTCCATTTCCCATGTTCTGAGACATGTTCATTCTCACACTATGGGTCATCATTGCCGGCATGCCCATCTGACTCCCCGTCATCTGAGCATGTGCTGTCCCCCCCTGCATCTGCTTTTGAGGCATCAAAAACCGGCTTGTGCCAATGTCGGGTTGTGACCATTCTGTACTCCCCTTACGGTTGGATCTAGAATCATTCCTGCACTGTTGTCACTGCTGTAGTACCCTGGGATCTGCGGCTGATAATTTTCTGCTGGTTTCAACATGGGCACGTCTGGATATATTCTCCTAACCTGCGGTATCTGCGGGGTGAACAGTAAACTCGGGTCCTTAGACCCCGATGATGCTCCTGAACTCTGAGTTTCACTGTTCTGTACCGATGCCGGAGGGGCAGAACTGGTACTTGGACCTTGTCCACTCTCTGCATAAGGTGGTGGACGGTCGTTCAGCAATTGCATAATTAACTCCTCATCCTCTAACTCCTCTTCTCTTCTCAACTTTTCCTCGTCCTCCCTATCCTTGGAACACCTCCTGTTTGTCTTACAGGTAGCTTTCTTACCTGTCTCCTCTTCTTCCTTAGTAATTGCGGGAAACAATTTTATCCCCTGCAATACATCTGACCTCCACACCTTCTGTGCATTATCCCACCTAGCGTCCGCTAGTGTCTTTTCTACCTTCCTTATCCTGGTCTCGAACTTATTTTGCTGTTGCTGTCTAGCCATCAGTTCCCAAATCGCTAGAGCCTCGAACTGTGCTGGCCTTGGAGGTACCTTCATGTCGTACATCGCGAATCTCAAATTCTCTAGGATCCTTATATTGAATGTCCCATGGATCGGGAACGCTACGCTCCCATGTTTCTCTGTCAACTTGTGCCATTGCTTTAGCCAAAAGCACGGAGCTACCCCCTTTTCCTCCATTACAATGTACGCTGGTGTGCCTTCGGGTGGCGTTTCCTCTCCTACGCTCGCTTTAATGTAAGACTCCCACTTCATCGCACTCCTTAATGCTTTAAAAAATTTCATTTTTCTCGTCTTTTATTTCACAAAGTTTGTAATCAATAGGTGACTTTAATTCCCGGAATACTCTTTGCTTGCCTTTCCCCTTCCAATCGAGCCCCACGGACTGCGTCCAATCCGTGCGCGACCCTTCTCTACAACCAACCTATCCCAGCGCGGCTCCTAGTGACGTCACACTCACACACACTGCGGCTGACAAAGCCTCGCGGCTAATCCTCCTTCACTCAGCTCCTCTCGTAACAGCTTCTGGCATGTATCGCGAGCTACCAAAATAAAACAGATCTGTCGGTTTACTACAGGAAAGGTAACACAATCGCTTCAGGACCTTAGGGATTTTTCACTAGCCTCGGCAGTTATTCCATCTTTCTCGGTCCCCACTTTCGCAAGCAAATCTGACCCGCAGACTGCTCTCAACTTGTCAGTGATCTATTCTAGTGCACTTAGAATTTTGTCAAAGCCCGAAGTCGAAGTTTCTTTCATTCCCTTAACACACGTACCGATCAACCTACTAAACCGACCAGACCACAACATAAAACAACATACTTCGGAGTCTCTTGACCTCGCAGGGCCCGTCTCAACAACAACAACCACGTGGACCTTTTTATGCACAAAGAGCCACACGCACATGAAGTTCGACGACTTCCCTACTCTCACACTCGGAGTCGCACCTCCGCTATTTCTATGAAGTTCGACGACTTCCCTACTTCTACACTCGGAGTCGCACCTCCGCTATCCTCTAAAATTCCTCGCAACCTTTTCACACAATCTGCGGCAATAAGCTGTGCAAGCGCAAAACCCTAACTTCTCTCATACCGTCACTAGTACCGCCAATGCCGATCTCACACCTCCATTCTCTCCATTCGCAAGCTCTGAGATCCCGGGAAAGTCGCAGTGGACCTAGCCCATCATCATTCTGTCAATCTATTTTACCCAAGAAAAATCTAATTCAACTTCTCGAGTGGAATCTCAAAAGTCGAAACCGTTAATTCAACACCATGTACTTTAACGGTACGGAGTCCCAAAAGGCGAAACCTTCCTCTGCTACCATCTACTGATAGAGCGTTCCGTACTAATAATTTGCCTGTATTTTGGACGCTCTTTAGGCCGATGAATCTTTTGGCTAAGTGGGACTCTTCGCCCGAGATCAGTCAATTTAATGTAATCAATAATCAATAACGAACGTAAGCAATACCCTGATCAACATAACATTTAACAATTAACCCAGAATACATTTCGGCGAACCCTGACCTTTCAGTCAGGAATAACCACACCAGTTTATTCAAAGTTAGTGAATTTATTTCCCTATATTAACAAAGCTAGCACAATATAGATGTGTCTCAACACCAAATGATAAACGTAAATGAACATTAATAGCTGTCCATAACGACGAAACAGGTGCAATCTATGCAGCATTTGAATAACAAGGCATTCGATAATAGCAATGCAAATCACTAATACGATAATCTGTAATGAACTAATTGCGTACATTTAGTCAGCATAACAAGATCTCAAATTGCATCGTGTGACATATGGAATCCTCATCTAACCTCAAATTAGCATCTGCATGTGGGTCTTCATGCAAAAACAATTTAGCAACATAAATTTAGAAAACTCCTAGCTAGGGCTCTTACCAAAATCAGCAGTTGGTTACCTAAAAGAAACACAATGCAATTTTACAATTTCCTTTCATATTTACCAATTACGATCAGCATACAAGGAAGTCTTCGTCTCACAGGTACCGTTCTTCGGTCAGCATGGGTACCGTTTCTCGATCAGCATGGGACGGGACAAAGGGGCAGGGGTGAACGGGGCAAATGCCTCACGGCGGCAAGGTAAAACTATTACTTCATGCAAAGGGACAAATCAAAGTTAAAGTCTCTAGGGCAAGAATCATTTAAAGTCTCTTTCTCTCGATTAGAGAAAGAATCAAAGTCTCTCAAAATGGCGTCGCAGCAAAGTGGGCCATAATAGCTACGAAGTCTGCAAAATGGCGGGTATCGAGCTGGTAATGGCTGCAATAGCTACCTTCTTCTCGTGCACCTGGGTTTTATAGACAACAGTTCAAATCCAGTAGGGTCTCCATTGGAGAGTTCATAGGTTAGCTTCAAATTGTCCAATCAAAAACGACAGTTCTCAAGCTTTTACTTAAGCATACATTATCCTTGGAGATGGGTACGCAAATCGCAACATTGTCTCCCAATTAGCTTACTCTCAGAGCCTCCATTGTCCGCACCTGCAAGTCGACCTTGAATTAAAGAGAAAATATGCCAGGCTGGCACTAACTTTAAGATAAGCATGTGAACAGTTTCTGTGGAAAAGTACAGCTTCAAGCAAGAATACACGTTTAATAGCACAGTGGAAAAATACGAGCATCTAAACCGTGAGACCAGGCAACTAGGCCAAAGCCTCCGCTAAAGTAATGCTAAGCTAAAACATTTCAAACAAGCAAATCGTAGCACACGTTTATGATTATGTCGGATTAGTGCAATTCTAATTCACCACATTATATAAAGCACGCGTATAAATGATGGCAAACTACTCTGGGGGCACATTTAGTCCCCGTACAATCTTTATTAATTCGGTTAATGTCACACATGATTATTTCAGCACTACGTTTAAGCGTTAATAAATCAAAACCTTCATTTTCTGCTTCATCACCATGCGAAGGCATCATTGTTGGCATGAAAATTGAACATCATTTTTTGCTATGAACAGACCCACAGCACATGTAATCAGTTTCAGTGGTTGGTGAATTCCTCCTGCAACCCTGATTCTGAAGGGTTCATTATTTACAACACGTAAAATTTCCTTCCAGAGTTTCAGTCCTCGTAATGAGGAAAAACTAGGTGAATTGTTGTTTGTGCACTGTTGACTGCCTGTTTATCTTAATGCCATGGATGCACTGTATTTACACTACAGAGCTCCATGGGGCACGTTTTCACTGGTGCGTCAGAATTTCTGATGCATTTGTTGGGGCTAAACTGACGCATTGCTGTAGTTGCATTGTTAAACTGATGCAACTCCAGCAATGCAAGTAGAGTCCCACAGCAAAAAGCCCTGCGTCGATTTAATGCGTGCTTTGAGCAGTTGGCAACATTTTGATTAAGTCATTGATTGACGTAGTGAAAAGTTGTAAATTTCACTGCGTCAGTTCTATGTGGCTTTTTCTGTGGGAACGCCTACCCTGCATACATTATACCTGGCGCAAGTATAATGTGATACCGGGCTTTACAAACTGATGCATTGGGCCTAATGCGTCAGTTTGGTAAATGTCGAGCAGTGTAGTGCATTACTAATGCTGCAGCTATGTAAAAAAAATGACTGGCAGCAGTGGGGCAAGAGTCTTGTAAAGGAGGTCCAAAATCTTTCTGAATGCAGCACGTCTCTTGTGCTTGCACACTTGATACATTAGTCCCGATCCAGAATGTTCTTCTGCCAATTATGAATCACTGTACGAGCACCATTACAAGTTTCAGTCTTGCAATGTGATTGTAACCCTGGGCACAGAAAAAGCTCATGCACAGTGGGCAGTCATCCAGCTGGAGTACTGTGCACAGCTGTTGTACTCTTGGAAAGAGTGGAACATTTTTTCACAAGGACCTCATACATATTGTTTATTTAAGCTGATGATATCTTGCTTCAGGGCCTGCTTCCTCTCTCGCTGGCATGTGCCCCTAAGCCTCTGCTATACAAAGAACGTGGTCTTTTTAGCTGCGGATCATCACACACATTCTCTGTTTAGGGCCTAGAAGCTATGGAAAGCCTGGTGGATTTCAACGTGGAGTGGTACCAAAATACATTTCAGTACTCTGTTGCAGCCATTAACATGCAAATGAAAATTTACTCAGTTGCACAGTTAGAAATGATTTAGTGGCCTTTATTCACAACAGATGCACAGCATATTTGGGCACCAATTGCTGTCCTATTAGTCTGTGTCATTGAAAAGAGGGATTCCAGTATCTTGTTCTGCCAAAATACTAAGAATCTTTTCTAACAAGCACTGGCTAAGCCAATAGACACCATTGGCTGCCATCCTTTTGGCTGGGTCAATGCTTGTGTTTTGTCGTGGTTTTTGCTCACTTTTATTGTTGGATAGGCAGTCTGGCCCTCGCCAATGTAAACAAAAAATTGACTAAAAGCAACAAAGTTTTTGATCTCAAAAAGTACACATTGTCATTGAGTCCCTAGCACTTGATGAAACTACATTGTTTGCGGATGTGTTCTTGTGGAGGATGAGATTTTTGTGTAAGGGCAGGAAACCATTCCTCACAGTGAAGTTGTCTAATGGCTGAAGTAGGCTGGCTTTCTTCATGTTTTATGCTGTAGTTGACGGTAGAAAACTGTGGAATGCACAGTAACAGTCTGATGGATGAAGATGGCTGGCAGTAGGCACCAATAAATAAGAATATTGCACTTATTAATTAAGTAAAATCAAAAGGTCTCAGATAATTTTGTCAGACCTAATAAAAACGAACAGAATGATGCAGCAGCCGCTTAGTTGTGTAGGTGAATATAATAACACCAATACCTAGATCAGAACATTCTTTTGTTTCATAATTATTTTAGCAAGAATAGATCACACTTCAAGGAGCAAGGTAGTGCTTTAACACAAATCATGTTTATTGATGCAGAAGCAACTCATACATGAGGAGCTTATTTTATTTATTCATATAAATTTATATATATATAAGAACCAAAGGTTACAGGACGGTATAGTAAGGAAATAGAGTTAAAAAAAAAACTTAAAATTCACTGAAAAAAACAAAGGTTCCAGGAATGTGACAGTTAGGCTCTGAATTTACTTGTACAAGATCATAGAACTTCAACAGTTACAGTTATAATTCTTTCAAGTAACTATAACTCGTGCCTTGAGATAACTATAACTTGCGCCCTTACCATGCACAGCTGTCTCTTAAAAAATGTGACTACTAGTGTTTCATTTGAAGGTTTAAGGACATTATAGAAGTTTTCATGAATGCTGTAATATCTGGGGCAATTAGCAGTTCATAGCGAGGGCCTATATGCTGAAAATATATCACTTACTGGCAGTTGTCAGTAACTTGTTATAGTTAGGACCTAGTTTCCATGGAAAAAATGTTTTTTGACTTGCCTGTATCTTTGGCACCATTTGAGAAATCTTGACAACATTTTCCCAAAAAAGTGTCCAGTAGGATCTTGTAGTACATTGAAAGTTTCGGGGTGGTCTGTCATGCGGGGGTCGAGAAAAAGGGGGGTTAAAAAAAGTGTGGTTGTCATGTTAATTTCCAAAGGCTTTTTAGACATGCCTACAGGCAGAACTGCTAAACAGAATTACACCAAATTTAGCAGGGCATTAGGTCTTGGTATGCAGATTGTATTTTTTTGATTTGGTGTAAATACACCAAATTTAGCAGGGCATTAGGTCTTGGTATGCAGATTGTATTTTTTTGATTTGGTGTAAATTCATTCATTAGTTTCAGAGATATTAAAGAAAAAAGAAATATAGATGTCTATGTCAATGTCCATGGAAGATCCGCGGATCCACCACAAAGAATTTGAAAATTTGGGTGCCAAAGAAAGGCCCTGATTGCCTGGTCGCAATCTGAGATAAGCGTTGCGGCTGCCATTTTGTTTATCAGCTAGGTGGAGGAATAATAACAGTGAAAAGTGAGATAAGGGGTTAGGACAGAGGTATCCTGACCTCCTGCGTCAGATGGAGGGGTCACTGAGGGACCCTCATTGGCAAAAATTGCTCAAGTTTTATTTTTTCAGCTGATTCGAGGATCCGCTGCTGGGATCAACATGACCCCCTGTCTAAATCTGCAACAAAATCACAAATCCAGGATCCGCAACTCTGTACTGGATTGAAAAATCCAGAGCACAAAGAAAAAAAAAGTACACACACTCACACGACCAACCCTGCGTGGGGTAGGCAGTACGTCAGGGGTTGGCAGTGTGTAGGGTGTTATGTCAACCCTGCCACACACAGCCGAGGCCCTTGCGAGGTGGAGGGTTGGCAGTATGTGAAGGGTTGGGTGCTGGCCAAGTCCCCGCTGCATTAAAAAAAATACTATAGAAATTTATGGAAAGAAAAAAAAGTTTACAGGGATGTTATAGTTGGGTTATGAAACTAATCGCACAAAACCATGGATATTCGGCTGTTATAGTTAGAGTTATGTCTGGTAACTCTAAATCATGCTCTAAGGTAACTATAATTTGCATTCTCGACATGCACTGCTACTTACACCACCTATTCCATCAGTAATAACATCTTCAACAACATCAGTTATAACATCATATATAATATAACTGCAACATTTCCAATAAAAGTATTGATAAGAAAACTGGGCATAGTGAGACTGCGAAATATATATTTAAACACATATATATCTATATATATATAGGTATATATATATATAGATATATCTATCTATATATATATATATATACCTATATACACATTTATTTTGGGTACCTAGAAAGTGTGTTATTACAGAGAATGTATTCTTGGGGTAAAGGCCATAACTATCTGATCCACTATGAAAAGCCAGTAAGGACCTAAAACCCAGTTTTCAGTTTTTTTCCCCACAAAACTAAGGTCCTGATTACGATCTTGGCAAATGTAATACTCCATCACAAACGTGACAGATATTCCATCCACCATATTAAGATTTCTATAGGAGATAATGGAATCATAATGTCAGCTGGGATATCCGTAAGGTTTGTGACAGTGTAACCTCATCCACCAAGATCATAATCAGGCCCAAATTTCTTTAGTTAACTCTTCAAAGTGAAAGCCACGAAATTCCATGCTTTGCCATCTGAAACATATAAGCTCAGCCACCTTATTGAGACTTCCTTGTCCGTGGAATGTTTAGGAGATAGGCTGATGAAGAACCTTACCTGCTTGTGGGCTGCAGGAGTTGAGGAATGGTATGTGGTCCTCTGCAGTAAAATTGTTTAAAATAACACACAAAGGGGCATATTTATACTCTGTTTGTGCCAAATGAGCATTAAAAATGTTGACGCACATTCGGCGCAAACCGTGCACCATGTATATACAATGACTCCTGAGCCCGCAAATGCCAAAATTCCGCTGTGTGCGTCATTTTCTGGATGCGGAAAACTGCCTTGCGTTAATGACATGCAAGGTAGGCGTTCCTGTCCAAAAAATGACTTAAACACCGTGTGCCATATTTATGCTACCTATGCAAAAATCCCGCATGGCCGGGAGGCGCAGTCGGAAAATGGCACACAGCCCGATTTGCGTAAAAAAATAACGTCTGGGTCAGGGCAGGTGTTAAAATGGGGCAAACACACCAGTACTTAAGAAAAACACTCAGAAGCAACTGCAGAGCTCCAAAAGGAAGACATGGAGGTGCTTTTCATCCAGCATGCACGCCGACGCAGAGCACAGAACCAACAACAGCAGCTTCCACAACACCAGCAGGGACCTCAAAGGCAACGCAGAAGGCAGGAGAGGATATTCCGCACCAGGACAACCCTTCTGGGACTCCGGCAACAAGACATCATCCAGAGGTACAGACTCAACTGGCAAGCCATTGAGCAGCTGCTGCACAACATTGAGCCACAGTTGGCACCCAGCTTGCAGACACCCCACACCATTCCACCAGAAACCAAGCTGCTAGCTGTACTCCACATGTTGGCAAGTGGCTCCTTTCAAACCACTGGTGCCCTTGTTGCAGGGATCTCACAGCCCTCATTCTCTGCCTTCCTACCCACGGTGTTGGATGCCATCATCTCCCTCACACCCGCCACATCAGCTTCCCCAGCACACATCAGAAGCTACAGGAGACCCAACAGGGCTTCAACCAAATCAACGGCTTCCCACACGTGATTGTTGCCATTGACTGCAAATATGTATGCATTGTGCAACCTGCTGCAACCGAACATCTATACCGCAACAGGAAGCACACACACTCCATCAATGTGCAGGCCATTGTCGATCACCGGGGATTGATCACCAACATCGTGGCAAAGTATCCTGGGAGTGACCATGAATCATTCATCTTCCGCCACTGCACCATCAATCAACACTTCCAGGATGGACGATATGGAAATGGCCTACTTGTTGGTAAGTACAGAAACCTACTTATATACACAATGCACAGCAACCTTGCAGGACACACAACACATACACCCCTACATTGACACATAGCCAGGAAGACACTGAGGTTGTGACACTGCTAGGCATGTGTGATATCCTCACCCAATGGGATACACACCTATGGACAAACGACAGATCCAAATAACAACAGATGCCACTCCACAAACACAAGGGAACAATTTAAAACAACACAATGACAATGATATGGCCTTAACTGCCAGTACAACTTGGAAGATTAATCTTTCAATATCACATCAATAACACTCAATCAAACACCCTTCCAAGCTATAAGTACTGTGTGAGGGGTGTGTATTGTGTTTCGCTGCAGGCATAAGACCATGACACACATAGCATGATGATGATGACTCTAATGAAAGGGACATGGAATCATTGAGGCTGTACCAATATCTCACATCACTCCTGCTCTGACATTGCCCACTACCAATAAGCAAGTAGACTGTGCTAAGAACACATATTGATGTGACAATATTAAAAGTGCACATTCCTACACATACGGTTTGAGACAATTAGACATATACACAACAAATGTACTGGCATATGGACCTTCTGACACTTTAAATGATAGCCTCACAACCAAGTTAGCCAGCTGAAATGGAACAGGTTCAGTGGTATAGGTACATGTTTGAACCTGAGTCGACTTGGCAAGGGCAGAGAAATAGGTCTGCAGAGAACTTGTCACACATGGGATATTTGTGCATACTCAATTGTCAACACGTCAGTGCTGACAACTTATGGAGATGTGTTGTACATTGTCACCTTGCCAAATCTAAGGACCTCACTGATGTTTAACTAATTTTATTGCATATGTTAATTGGATGCGATGTCCAGGCCATATAGATGCAACCGTGTTACCACCACTGTGGAATTGATTCTGTGTATGGAAGTATCATGTCACCCCCAGTTAAGACACATGGACACCTCTTTCACATGACATAATGCAAGGGAGTAAACAATGTACTTCAACTCTACAAAAATACCGCTGACATCCGGTCAATCAGCCAAACACCAGTTCAGATAATGAAACAACCCAATGCTGATGGTACATCCTAGAAGCCTAGGATTCAACACAATAACACAAACACCGATGAGTCACAGACAACACAAGAGAACAACTGCCATGCAAAGTGATAATCCTGGTGCAAGCAACATCAACATTTTCTCACTCATTTTCTCAATCAGCTGATCAGGGGTATGGGATCCAGCCATGGATCATGACTCCATTTGCAAACCCAAGCACTGTATCAGAGCGTGCCTATAATGAGGCACATCAGAGGACACGCACCATAGTCGAGAGGACCTTTGGCATCCTGAAGTCAAGATTCAGGTGCCTCGACATCACCGGAGGCAGCCTCCTATACTCACCAGAAATGGTCTGCATTTTGACCTGTGCCATCCTGCACATCATATGTGTAAGGAGGAACATTCCCCTATATGAACACGACCCACAAATGCCTGAAGAGGAGGAAGAGGAGGACGTTGTCCATCAACATGAGGGGGACCATCCAAACACAGCTGCAGGATTGTGTCGGAGACAACACATTGTCCAAAATTTCTTTTAACTCTACTCACCATCACCACTGTCTTACCATATGTCAATAAACAACTATTCTAATCACTATATCATGGTCTGGGTAATCATTTTTGCATCACATTATCCCTAAGAATCATAATCAGAGTATAGCCTCATGGAGCATTGCAGAAATACATATTAGGATACTGACAAATCCACATCACTTTTGATGGGTATGAATGTACACTCATCTTTACACACACTGTAAATGACATATATCATGTCCATTTCACATTTGAAGGGCAATAGCAGAGGACCACAGCTATTTCACACATACATGTTGGCAACATGGTTCATTGCCGCATATGGCAAACAACTAAGACACCATCATTAACTAAGGAAAAAAATGCCTCATGCATGAGGCAGTGGATGTGCTATAGCATTGGTAACAAGAAGGTATGACCAGACCCTTGACAGCAGTAAGTGTGACATCAGCTATCTTTGCAAGGAGTATGTGTTACAAAAAATCCATGTAAGCAGCAAATGGATAGCACAAGTCCCCCAGGTATGACTAGCATTACTCACAAGACATCCCCTTCCCATGCCATCCCAGGTCATAAGTCCTGTCACTGACATGTTCTCAGTCTCACCCCACCCTTCTTCAGGGGGCCCTGGAAATGGAATATTTGTACCCAGATAATCCCTCATCTACACAGACCCAGACTCACATTCTGACTCCAGTGTGCTTCCCTCTTTAGAATGGTATGCCATAATCATTGTTCTTCTGTCTGCATGGAATTCTGGTCGAATAATGCACTGCCTTGTAGTCTGTAGGACCTGTAATCAGCTGTCCATTGCTTCCCATGTGAAAGGTACTGTTGGCCCTTTGAACTTGATTCTCACCTACAGGACTTGTGAGAGACAGAAGCTGCACACACCTGTGTGCACCTCCATGCAGGCCAGCCATTTGAACATGCACTGCCCTTGCAGCTGCCTGGAACAGCATAGAAACTGCCATTATATGTATAACACTATTATGCATTGCCATATAAATCACCTAGGGAACACAGGCCTTGGGTTATTGTGTTACATTCAAACACACAGGACTAATACAGTGTTCATTTTCCACAGTGCTGTTCCAGCTAGGACCAGTCTCAGTCTGCTCACTGTGTACTTGCCTTTTTAATTTTTGTTCCTGATTGACCCTGCATCCTGTTAGCCTGACTGGTTCCTATTTTTGCGCCACCATAAATGTTCCCTATGGCTACATTTGTCTCATAGTTGCTTTCCATGCCCTCGCTCTCCTCCTGGGGTATTGTGTCATGTAGGTCTACAATGAATACTCAAATACACCGTATAGCGTAATCAGTTTACTTATCGTATCATGGGGTGGAACTTGTCTTTAAATAGCCTAATCATGTCCCATCCCTTGTCTGGGTTTCATGTATGCATGAGTGACAAACAGTGACAGTGTACCATGGCTGTATGCATGGATTGGGTATGGTGCCTTCAGCACAACAAACAACTTTAGATAATGTGCATGAAATGTCAACACATGTTTGTACCCTGACAGTCCACACACTTATTCACATTGCTCCCAACATATTGATGGGGCTTGCGTGGTGAATATCTGTGAGATTAATCAGCACGGAGGCACTGATGTTCCCGGCTGCAGTGGGAATTTTAAAGGCCACCCTGTGTACAAATGTTGTGATGAAACCTGCTGGTTTCAAATTCCTGATCCATTAACTTTGTGAGCACACCAAGGTTGCCCTGTTGTCAGTCTCATAAAATGTCTGCAGTGCCATAGCTGGACTATCCCCATGTGTTTTCTCAATTCCTCTTCAGCTTTCCTTCAATTCAGCTGTGAAGGATACTTTGTAAATGCAGGAAATGGCTCCACAGACTTATGACTAGACCTGCACGTAACTGTGACAATGTGGACCCCAATAATGACACAGACTACACATGGCCCCACACACTTGAATTGGACACCTTTGTGCTATTAACCACTGGAAATATGTGCACACGTGCTGCTTGGTCTGCTGGTCCTCCACTGCCACAGGAGAAACATAGGTCATTTATATGACTCAAACTGTGGCATGACATTACGTTTGTGGATTGGTTTTGGGACTCGGTGTCACAAACACCATATCAACATAGCATTTTCCAATGCCTGACTCATGGGTACTATACAAACAAGTGCCCAGGAAGTGGTATCTAACATTCCAGGACATGTGATGGCCTAGTCTTGGAACTTTGCCATGATCAACCGTCTTCTATCTATCCTGTGCATGGTTTGTCATTGGAGATTCTTATGTCCCAAAAAACCTGGGAAGTTCACACAGCATTTGTTGCTACATGTATGACAAACACATTTCCTTCCATTGAGAACACATGCATACAAGCACATTTAAGAAAACGCGTCTTGTGATGTTCACACATTGGGACAACTACATTAGTAAGAGCCAATTCACACACATTGACACACAGGCAATGAGTTACTGTATTGAGTTGCGTAGCCTTGCTATCCTCTATTGACGCACAACATGCCCAAACTGGGTAATACCAATTTGTATTCCACACGTTTGGCCATCTATTGCATCAGTGAAGAGTGCAAATCCGCCACAACAACTAGAGGATCATGGTCCACAGTAGTATGATCTGTCACATGTACCCATTCACCGGAATGCACAATGTAGGTGCAAACAGCGTTTCTCTGTATAGTCACACCTGTCATGTACTATTAAAATTGAGAAATTACCCGAACCCAGTAAAAGTTAGAAATTTTGACGCATGCGCGTAAAAAAAGACGCAATGCATCAAAAAATGCCACATTTGCGTAAAAAAATGCCGCTCACTGCCATGACACATCCATTTGCCCTGAGCGGTAATTTCCACACTGTACCCCATGAAATTGTTTAAGTATAAAAATTAATTGAAAATATGGATGTGGGATAATTTCTAAGCATGTGCGTAAAAAAAAATGACACACAGACTGTAAGCGTTATAATATTTAGACGCATATGAATAAAAACGCACTGCTTTTGAGGCAGGAAGTGATATAATAGGATATCCTGTTTACAGAATTGGTACAGTGGGTGTACTTTCACTTTGCAGTCTGTGATTTTTCTAGACTGTGTGGCTGTGTTTGGGCTTGTCTCTCTGTGTATATTGTGAATTTGTCTCCTGTGTGGTCTTAATAATATTGTTTTTTTGGTGTTTCCTAAGTGTCTGTGTTATCCTGTGTAAGTGTATTTTTGTCATTTCTGGTGTCTAATTTTGTCTTTGTACTGTTGGGAGTCTGTTGTGGGTAGTGTTAGTTTGGGGATAGTTGGGCTGTTTTACTGTTAATTCGTTTTCGTTTCCCTCTCCTACTTTCCCTTCATCATCCTCTGTACCCCTTTATTACTTCTTTTTTTTCAAGTATTTTGGGTAGGCCACGTCTTGGTAGGTTGGGAAAGGAGGAGCTGGGGGATTTATTTGGCTGGTGTGCCACTTCCTGCCATTGATGATTGAAGCAGGTGGCTGTGTGATACAGGGGTATCACAGAGAGGCAAGGAGGCTCCGGTGGGCAAAGGTCCTGTACCATCTTCAAAGAATCTACAACACACCGTGCAACAACCACCAGCTGAAACATAGTTGGGCTGATCTGGTTGCAGGGAGCAAGACTTGCTGGACCACCTGGGGATTGTGATTGGTGACCCTGTTGGTGAGTACAATTCAGAGCAATGTGTACATTTAAATGCTCTGTAGTGACAGTAGAAGATTTGTTCATATTCTGCAGGCAATGTTTTTCAACATGTGGAATGCAAGTTAAACATACAGTTGCCGTGAGTTATACAATAATTCCTACACATTACTGTCATTTGTTGACGCTACAGCTGCACTAACTTACAAAACACAACAGGAGCCTGTAAATTAGTGCTGCCTTTGTGTCAATAGATGATGCAAATGTGGCTCTAACATATGTTTTATGCATGGTCTGTGAGTGTACCAGGAAAGACATGTTTTTAATCCAGATATTTTCAAGAAATAATGTGTCCCTCAATATCTTCGGATACATGTCAGAACTGGATTCTGACACACATGTAACAAGTTATATCTGACCTCAGGTAACATCTTAGACTGATATTTGGACTTGGTTGTGCCACAATTAAATTAGGGATGGATGCCAAAAGTAATGCACACGCATTCATATCAAAATGTTTGGTGCAACTTACCATAGCTGTGGCACATAAAATGAAGCAAATGATACAAATTGAGGGGTAACAACCATGCATGGCCCTCTGTACAATGTACCTGTGTGTTTTACAATGGTCTTAGTCACAATAGCTGGCCCGAGCTAATGCATTTGCCATCTGTGTTACTCTATTGCCATGTACTTCTCATAAGTTATGGGATCATCATGGGATACGTGACGTTGGGGAATGCATGATCAAAATGGACTAAGTGCATGATGTCATGCACGGGACCACTGACCAATTCCATCATACATATAAAGTTGACCAATACTTAGCTAGTTTAGTTTGGCACACCCATGCTGATCAAGTGCAGCATATGTTTAATAACTAACAACCCAGTATGGAGGCTATCACTGACATGGGTGTATGCTAAGATCAGTAGACCAGCATTCCCGTGACTGCTCTCATTCCAAAGGTACATACAAATTGAAAACTACATCAGCATGATTGACACACTGGTACATTTGCTAAACCATGTATTAATAATATCACGGTGTCAGTTTGCTATATATCCGCTGATCAACCAAATTGGCAAATGTAAAATGATGAATGTGGCTCATCTGTCATTTCTGAAACCCATATTGGGTAATCAGGGCAATGAGAGACACATTTCAGGTGCAATGACTACACCTGTGCACATGCAGTCTGTCATGGATGAATACAATCTACACTGTCAACATATATCTCCTTGTTGTATCCAAATATGTAAACTGCTCGATCCATGGCTAGCCTCAAACTGTCAACAAATAATGCACAGGATCCCTGCCATTATGGTGTCATAGGGGGCATATGTGGCTCAGGGTACCCTTTTAATGTAGCATATGTAACCTAGAGACAACACAGGCCCTACATGTAAGGAACCATAGAAAGCATGATAAATCATGCCCTTAATTCAACCCACAGGTGCGTCAAACAGTAAAGGATTGTCCTTTGATGCCCAAGCCACAATATCTGAGTGACTGGTATTGCAGTACTCCAGGAAAGTGGCTTTGCATGTCTCTCATTGATACACATGATGAGAGGAGTACGCTCCATAAATGAGTCTGCAAACAAATGATGGAGCATGTTTGTCACCACATGATAGTTAGGGCCACTGCATGTGTGCAGATATGTGTGTATCACTCACGGGAGTGCCCGGGTCTGTACATGTTTGTAGTGGTATGTCGGTTGCAGCATCATCATGCCTGAGAGGCTTGACTTTCTGATTTAATCTTACACACAGTAATTGTACTTGGAAGTGTTGTGCAGTGCACAGACACTGAGCACATTTCTCCCTTCCATGCTTTACAGGTGGACCTGCCCCCTACACTATCAGAGAGGTGGTTCGATTTGCAGACCCAGACATCTCCAGTAAGTGTTGATATTTCTGTTCTGTGCTGTGTTTGCTGCTGTTGTGTGATTGACTCCTGTGTGTTGGACACATAGCAAGGTATGATGCGCTGGTAAATGATCGGATATGTTCCATGAGTGGAGTATTATTATTTTTCCATCTTTGAGTTGGGCAATCATTACTGTATAGTCATATTTTGGGATTGTAGTGCAGCCTTGTAGGCACAGCCATGTGAATAGGGTGACTTTTGTGGATAGAACTTTTACTAAGAAAATTTAGCAGAGGACCATATTTATGATTTAGTCAGCAAGTCAGATCCTGAATCTCACAGAATAGGGATGCCAAAGTCTTACCCACAGACTTGAGCATCCCTATTCACTAATGAACATGTTTGACTGTATGTTTGACTTCCTAGCAGCATGTAGCTCCACATGTTGTGCTACGTGTATGAGGCATTTGAGTACAATGGCCTAGGTGTGCATGCAGCTCATGGCCAGATGTGTGCTTGCATCTATCTGCTTGTTGTAAGTCATGTGTTACTGGTATGAAATGATGTTGACAATTGTCTGCATTTCCAAACATAAATGTGGATGGGAATGTCCAAGGTTTGGGTGTATCCTAGTTGGACATCCTCCTTACCTGTGGTGGACTGCCCAAACCCATGTACAGCTGTCCAAAGCTTCCTGGGGGTCCTTGATGTTTGAAAGTATTTGTTGCTTGTCCTTCCCCGCCCTCAGGCACAGGCGTAGGGTTATGAAATTTGTACCTAGGCCTATGATCCAAGTTTAGTACCGAGACATGTAAACCTGTAAATCACTTGTCCAAAACTAGGATACCCACTCATGATTAGCAACTGCATTCTTCCCTGGCAATTCCATTTACAACTCACAGATCTTGTGGCCCTTGATTGTCATCCAGAAGTTAGTCATTAGTTGGCCTGTCACATGTGGAGGACTTGCAGCATTTTCTACGTGACAAATGGCTGAACAATGATGCATTGGTCATTTAAGTTGTTACACATCTTTTAGAGCATTGCTGTGCTATTTGATAGGACTTGTGTAGGCTGCATTGGCATGTACTTCCTCAGGGACAATCAGTGATCTGTATGATGATGTGGCCTGTTTCTGGTACATGAGATGTAATGTCTGATTTACTTCTGGATCTATATCACACAATGAAGTACCTAATGTTTGGTTTAATATTTTTTTTAAACAGCTGCCAATATGAATCCCATCCAGATTCAGGAGTTTCAGCGCCGGGCGATGCGTTACCGCCACATTCTTGATGTGGAGTCTGGGTTCCGCAACACGGCAAGGCGTTATCGCCATGGAAGAGCCTCCGGAGTGTGGAGGGCATTTACCCAAGGGACCCCTTCCATGTCCACCACAGCCACCACCAGCACCACCACTACCACCCAGGTGGCACAAACCATAGCAGGCACCGCACCTTTGCTGGACCGTCAGCCTACACTGCTCCAGGACCTATCACAGCACTACCTGCACCTCCTCCTTCATCCATGGCACCGACAAGGAGACATACATCTTCAACTGGCACCCAGACCACCCCTGCTGCTGTCATTGACCCAGCAGATTTTAAGCAGATGCAACGTGACATTGACCGTATGTTGAGGAAAATGAACAGGCTGCAGCAGGAGGTGGCACAAGTGAATAGGAGGGTGCGTGCCATAAAGAAGACCCTGCGGAGGGCAAACTAGTAAACATTTTACCCTCAGCCATGATTCCCTGCCCTCCCTCCTCTTTCCTGGTTCTTTTCATTAGTGGGTTTAGGGGGCTTAGTGTTAGGTTACAATAGGCTGTTAGTTTAGTTAGTAGTAGTGGGTGGGTGGGTGGGGGTATGATACTTTTAATATCTGTTTTTATTATGTGTGTGGGTGGGGGATGATGTTGGGGTTTTGGTGTTAAAAAAAAATACAAAAAAATATATTTAAAAAAAAAAAATATATATATATATATATATTTGTTTAGTATAAGATAGCATGTGTTTAGGTTAGTATATGTTGTCCTCCAAGTGTCCCGTCTTATAAGGGGGGTCGGGGGGGTGTCAATGTTTAGATCATTTCGTTAAATGTGATAAGTTTAGCTTAGTTAGTTAGGGCCAGTTGTGGGTAATGTGTAGTTAGGATAGGTTAGGTTAGGTTAGGTTAGGTGTTTCCCCAGGTTTTAACTTCCTTTTTTACTGTTAAATAAATATTTAGGTAATCCTTTACAGTATGTGTCACATGCTTGGGGATCAGGGCCTTGGCATGGGTGAACAGTGTCTCTTTAGTATTTGCATCTGCGACCCATCCTGCAACCAAATCCCAATTGAGCTGTTACATTGGCAGCTATACCAGAGCTACTTTGCTAACAATCTGCCATCCATTGCACCCACCACTCAAGGTTACTATGGATCCCAAAGTGTTGTTAATTTTTGATGTATGTTTTCTATCTCACATGCTTTCGGACCATATTTGGTATTGAGGACACTGTGTTAAGTCTGCCTGCAGCCTGATGTTCAAGGGAAGCCTTATAAGGTGAGTGGTAATATGATCTACATAACTCACACCTATCATTTGTTACATTGTTCAGCCAGGTTACATATTTATACAGACTCATACACATCCATTCATGCTGTGTGTTAGGAAAAATCTGGGTCAAATATCACATACGTAAATATTGGCTTGAAGAAAAAGTTGAAGCCAATACATTTTGACTTAGACATCCCTTGAGGAAGCGTTATTCTGTCCAACACAGCATTATACTGTATAGTTTCTATTTCCCTCATAATTAACCCTCAGGAAGGGCAGAGGATGATACAATCCAGACCACAGTGCATAGTTATCAGCCAATATCCTTTCAGGGCAGCTGTATTGACATTCTATAATCATTGACCTGAGGTAAACATCACTGATCTCCATCACGGTTGATGAGACAAAGTTGTTGTGTAAGTGCTATTTATTTTAAAGTGCTGTAGTTCTATATGTACATTGTCCATGATTGTGAGTCCATTAGTGTGACACCTTCCATTGTGATCCTACACAAGTACAAAAGGACAAGTCATTGGACATGCTGGGGTAAAGTGTCAGACAGTGCAGAGGGACAGGATTTGACCACATCCAGACACCAGTGCATAGTTAACAGCCAATATCCTTTCAGGGCAGGACAGGATTTGACCACATCCAGACCACAGTGCATAGTTATCAGCCAATATCCTTTCAGGGCAGCTGTATTGACATTCTATAATCATTGACCTGAGGTAAACATCACTGATCTCCATCACGGTTGATGAGACAAAGTTGCTGTGTAAGTGCTATTTATTTTAAAGTGCTGTAGTTCTATGTGTGCATTGTCCATGATTGTGAGTCCATTAGTGTGACACCTTCCATTGTGATCCTACACAAGTACAAAAGGACATGTCATTGGACATGCTGGGGTAAAGTGTCAGACAGTGCAGGGGGACAGGATCTGCCAATGAGTTACTGAGAGACAATCACAGGGCAGGGTGACAAGATAAACAGTGGTCTGGAGAACAGTGCTTGTGAGCAGATGTTGCAAGACTGGCATGTTACAAAGCACAGGACCTTAGTTATAGATGGCCATGTGGCAGGGACTAGTGCTACCGGGTACTCTTACGGGTAAAGGTTAACTGTTGCACATCTTCGTCTTCTGATGTGTGTGTTGTCTCCTCTGCCCTTGGTGGTGGTGGGTGTGAAGGGGCAACACACACCTCAGTGTTTGAAGACGTGGAATCAGACATCCCGGTAGCTGCCAACTGTGGGGCTGTTAAGGGCAGTACTGCAGCAAGGAGGAGCTGCTGGTTCTTAAGTATAGCAGCCACATCACTGTGGTAGGCAGCCAGGTCGGCCCTGAGGGGGTCAATATTACATTTGTGCATGCGTTGACAAGATTGTTGTTGGAGGTGTTGTGTCAACTCTCTTACAGCTGTGCTGATTTCCTTCACACTTTTTTCGAGTTCATGCAAGATAGATGTTCGCCCTTGCATGGCTGCTGCCTGTTCTGCAGTTGACATCATGCACAAACACACCCCCTCTGGCTGCCATATTTTCCATCCCCACCCGCACCTCCTTGGCCAGCTCCTGCTGTACTCCAACTACAGTTCTCTCAAAGCTGGTGCCAGTGTCGTCAGAGTCCTCAGCTGGGTTGGAGCTGGCAGGTTGTACAATTGAGGTGGTGGGCGGGTCCTCTGTGATGGCTGCTACTTCTGTGCTCCTCCTTGCGACTGAAGTTGGGGTCTGGAGGGTCCCAAGGACATCTTGGAGGGTCTGCTGGCTGATGTTTGTCAGCTCGTCATCCATGTCATCAGGGAAGTCCAGGACAGGCATATCCCCAGGAGAGCCATCGTCCTCTGCAATGAGATATGGTACAATTAGTGTGTCTGTGTTGTGGGTTTTGTAATATGACGTGCCTGCCTTCCTATTTGTTGCACATTGTGATCTTGGTTCCGGTTCATTACTCCTGTCTTTCATATTAGCATTCTCCCATGGCCTATGCCCCACCTGCATGTCACATGTATTGTGGCCAGTTTGGGGACTTGTCAGCATCACATCCTCTAGGTGTTGGTTCTAGCCAAATTGTGAATTGCCACCTTCTTGTCCTACTCAACCCTCCGTCTACTTCTATTTTCATGGTGAGGCCTTGCACTGGCTGTGGTTGTTCTGATGGCACTAGCACCACACTTCACAATCTGGAACTGCCCCAGTCTCCGATATTTCACATCCAGCTATATGTTGCTGAGACCTAGCATATACTATGTATAGCATGGGCATGGAACACTACATAAGTCAGCATTGGTAGTGTGTAATGTTGATGTTGGGGAATGTGTGCCACATTGGATTGCACTGATGGTCCTAGCAGTGTTCCAATTCCTCTTCTGACTGTGAGGGTGAATTTCACTAGCCGGGGACATATGTCCTCCCCATCAATGCTGTTGTCTGAGCAGTATGACATTTGGGATGTTGCATGGTGTCATTGGAGCTATTGTGACCAAGGCACAGGGTGGACCCTGACATATGCAGCATGGGTATGACATTAGTGCTGTGTACCTCATAATGTTTATGACAATGGCTAATGTTTGTAGCAACTATAGACAATCACATTTGACAGGATTAGAACATTTGTATTGATTACAGGGGATTGGTAAAGTTGTCATCCTGAACCCTCTAATTTGGGTGTGTTTGATCCATGGGGACGTTACTGCCATTAGCTACTTGACCTGCACACACAGCAGAGGTGGTAGTGGCAACTGTTGTCACTGTTAAATTCCACTTGCAGTTATGGCCTCAGACTGTTAATTGAGCCCTAGTTCATGTAGGGAGAATACCAGCTGTTGTGTGACAGCAGGACAGTTTTACGTTGTACCCTACCCTCCTGGACTGGCTTTACCTTTCCAACATCCTTGGCATGGCAGCATACCCCCATGCAAAGGTTGTTGGTGTAGTGTAGTACTGTGCCCCTGGTTTCCTCTGAACGGGCCATGCCCCCGTGCGTGCCCCTTTACCCATTCCACTCCCTGAATATCATGACTTCCATGCATTGTGCAGTAGGTATGTCCGCCCCTGCTTGCAGTTAACATTTGTGCATTTTAATTCCCCATGCGACTTACCCTGCATCTGTGTTATCTCCTGATAGTCTGCCCTATCCTGTCCTTGAATCCCTGTGACGATCTCCTCAGGGATGACGGCTGCCACCATCTCCTCCATGTGGTCCAGGGCCTCCTGCGGTGCTGAACTCCCACCTCCAGTCTGCAGTGCTGCCTTCCTGTTCCTGGCCATCTTTTCCTTGGTCCTGCGCTTGCAGTCATGCCAGCGTTTCATGCACTCGATGACTGTTCTC
Source organism: Pleurodeles waltl (assembly GCF_031143425.1). NCBI lineage: Eukaryota > Metazoa > Chordata > Amphibia > Caudata > Salamandridae > Pleurodeles > Pleurodeles waltl. The sequence continues at coordinate 923,042,899 of NC_090443.1, read as the reverse complement.
TGAACTTCTGCCACACTGTTTATCTTGTCAACAATTTGTTGCCATATTGCCTCTCTCCTACTGATTGGCAACTTTGAGGTGACAAACAGTTGGTGCTGGTGTTCCGTCACCTCTTCCACCAGAATTTCCTGCTCCTCTGCACTGAAGTGACACTTTCTTTTCTTCTTCTCCCTGTCCTGGGTCTTCTGTGGGTCCTCCTGGCTGGTTCCTGGTCTGTTGTCATCTTCCTGGGGTCTGTGCAAGCATCTGGGATCCACTTTGGCTCTCCTTACCACATTTTGCTTTGTTTGTGCCACTTTTTGATGCAATTGCGTAAAAAAAGGCGCGTATCCGGTTTGCGATGTCGTAAACTGGCTCCCAGTCATTTTCGCTGTGTTAACGTTGTTTTTCTTTATGACGTGACGCATTGGTTTGAGTAAAAAAAAATGACTCATACCAGTGGTTTGCGCCGCCATGACTCAAAGTAAAAATTTTACACCCGAGCGGCACACATAAATGGCGTTAGCCGGTGGTAACATTTTTGACGCAAAACTGCGTTGGCGCAGTTTTGCATCAAAAAGTATAAATATGGCCCAAAGATTTTAAATAGGTGTTTGTACACTGTAAACCTGTGATGGGACTGTAAATGTACAGAGCTGGAACCCTGACACAGAAGTGTAAGCTGGACGTGAGCCACTGCATTTTGTACTAGCTGATGCTGATGAATTGTGCATCGAGGCTAATAAAAGTGTATAGAGTACAACTGCTTGAGGAATAAACTATTGTGTCTTCTCTGGCAGAAAATTGAATTTTTCACAGTATGAGATGGAAGTGGACAGTGCCCTTGTTCACTTAGCCACCAGCCAGAGGGCCAGATTGAGAATGGTCTACCCACCACCATGACTTCAGTTTAATCTGAATTAGGTTTCAGACAATTATCACCCATCAAGTCAGCTACTGCTCTAAGGCAAGAATGACAAGATGAAGTAAGATGAACTTCCTCAGTGTTACTGTCTAACCTGAGCTTCCTCACTGTCACTGTCTAACCTGAAAATCCGCTGGGTGTTGCTGGCATAGCACAGTTAGACGATATTGATAATCCCAGAGGGGTAGGCAACACAAAGATTTGAAAAGCATGGGGAATAAAGAAAAACCTTAAGGAACTCCACAGACCATTGGGCAGGAGGACATATCTGAAAAAACTATTCAACACTGCCTGGTAATGCTCTATTAAAAAGACCTAATTCATCCCAGATATTCCTCACTCTCTCCGACTCACACCAGTGTGGCCTGACACACAGTATCAAAGGCTACAGAGAGGCGTAGGAGGGTAAGAGCCAATACAATGCCCGGCTCAAATATCATTCTGAGATCAATCTGAATAACCACAAGAGGTGCTTCTATTGCACAATCAGGACGGAAGCCAGCTTGGGAAAAATGAAGCAGAGAGCTGTTCAAAACAAATTTTGAGAGCTGCAAGTTGACTTCTTTTCTGCCAACTTGGCACTGAAAGGTAGCAATGAGATTGGAAAAGAAAAACTGAACATTGAAGGGTCCATGGATGGCTTCTTGAGTAGTGAAAACAATTGAGGGAAAGCCATAATAACTATCAAAAATATTGAAATGAGATAAGAATTTGTGGCAGGAAAATTCTCACAGGGAAGAAATGCAGGAGTAATTCAGGGGGCATTTTATTGGTCGGAGAATAAAAAAGTTAAACTAACTGGATTCGGGTATTTCACTTAAACACGAATAATTAATATCTCTTAATATGAACACGTAGTTGCATGCGACTTCCTTCAATGATTAAAAATGCAGCACCTTTTGGCCCATGCTATCGGACGCAAATGGTTTGCAGTTTCTCCCTTATGGCTGTTCTAGATGATGCTTTGTACATTCCAGCGTCTAGTACCACATGAAGAGCTAGAACCTTACTGCTCTGGCTGTGGCATGGATCACTTCCGAACCAAGGTCTCGAGTCAAGAAATTGAGCAATTCCCGTTCTGTGTTCGCCTACTGATGTTTTCTTATTCTAAAGAGGGTGAAACGGGAGAACACGGGCACAAACCCCATGGCACCCATTACTGACAACCATTCCCACACTGATTGCCATTTTCATAGACACTGACAATTTATAATGGCTACGTACTCACACGAGAAAGATTGCTTTTGACTCGGACATCTCCACAAAACTGGCTTACTACTCAAAACTCGAACACACCCCTTCTAGTTGCTTCCACCAACACTTGCAGCCTAAGAAGCAATTTATGGTTTAAAAAAAATAGTTTTGTTGTCCTTTAGTTAAGATATAAAAAAGAGTACTAGAGTGCTGTGATTTTATCTCCATGCTCTAGTCCAGTGGTTCCCAACCTTTTGACTTCTGTGGACCCCCAATTTAACATTAATGGAACCCAGGGACCCCCACTGAATCATCATGGGAATCCGGGGACCCCTGCCTGAGTCGTTACTGGAAGCTGGGGACCTAATTTGTCAATATTTGTTAATATTTTTTAAACTCTAGCGGACCCCCTGAGAAGGCTTTGCGGACCCCCAGGGGTCCCCGGACCACAGGTTGGGAACCACTGCTCTAGTCCATACTGAAAGTCTCAGTCCGTCTCTAGGACCACACACTTGGTCTTGCTTCGTATTCAGCTTTGTAATGGGGGGGCGGTGGTGCTCTCTGTTATTGGGATATTACACCTTGGACGTTTCCGAACTCAGGTGTAACAGAGCTTTTGTGGCTGATGTCAACAACTTCAATGATGTGTAGCAGGATTACTTTTGGAATGTTGTCATATATGCCACTACCAACCCAGCACTCGTGCCACTGCCTGTGCGACTTCTCACCAGAATGTCTGAATATTCCAGCATTCCAATACAGGTTGGAAGAACGTAAAATGTGCAGAAAGTCAACCGAGACATTAAGCGGATGTGCCACTCCTTATATTATATTGCTGGGTATGTGTTAATATACACTGTGGAGATATTTAAAATGGATTAATCTATATCTGGCTCAAATGGGCTCTATGAATGGTACCATAGCTGCATCTCTTCAGTTTTACTTTATCAGGATAGCAGCATCTCCCTCCCATGTCTTCCTCACCCAGGGGGGTGAGTCAGAAGAGTTAATGACCAAAGATTTACATAAAACAGATAGGGCTTGATTTAGGGAAAGTGCAGCCCCACTTTCCTTGCACCCCTTAGCGCCCCTAATGCCACCATGTGTGCGCTGTTTCTAAGATATGGCGCACCATGGCGGTAGTTAGAGAACTAGGGTCAAATATTGTTGATACTAGTTCGGAGCATTGCATGATTAGCATACAAACTGACCAAGGTACTCGAGGCATAGTCCAAGTAACAGGTAAGATACAAGGGCCCATGCCAGAGAATCCTTCACTCCTGGTTGTTGCTTCAGGAGGAATTAGCAGTCTTTTTTTATCCACTCACAGGTAGGTTGTCCAGTTACTTCAGCTACCTGGCTCCGAGAGTATCTGTGTTGAAAACGAGCACCCCAGTTATGATGTAGTGCTGAGGGCCCACTCCCCCCTTCCTCCATACAGTATTCCTTTTCTAACCGGCTCTCTGAGCCTGGGGGTTCTGCAATGGGTGGGCAAGAGACAGCATAATCATGCATAAGCGAAGGGATTGGGGTCCTAGATTCCCAGCAATGCTGTCAGAAAAGACACAAGCCCACAATGGTCCATAAGGCCTCCTTGGTTGCCCAGCCATGACGTAAGATGCCCTCAAACTGAGACTCCAGCAATCACCTCCAAGTTATGTGACTAGTCCGGGCTCCCAGCCCCAACAATCTAAGGCAGGTCACAACAGCCACAGGATCCACCAGAAGCGTAGGTCTGGCATCCATGGAGCCGCTGCAGCAAGGACACAGGGCTCAGGTAGTGCCTGCCCTCATTGGCCTCCGCTGTCACATCCCTGGGGTTAAGCCATTCAGTCCAGCTCAGTAATCACCAGAAGTGGTTCTGATTAACACTGTCTATAAGCCACGCCCACTTTAGACTTTAAGTCCCCATCACCATAGAGTGCCCTTGTGACATGACTCCGCCTCTGTCCTCATAAGAGAAGGAAATGGCTGTAGCACCTTCAGCACATTTCAGAAAAATGATCCACGTAATAATCAATGTAGCAGTGGAGGCCTAATTCTTGTACTTGACATCCATGCAGAAAAAATATGAAGAATGGTGGGGAATTTTGGGGCGCAGTGTTTGATTCATGATTCTGAACCGGGTTCACCTCTTGCACTGTTTCCAGCTGCTGCAGTATGCATATTTGACTTCAGCATACATATCTCTCAATGTCTCCAGTGCTCCAGGATAAACATATAACACATACGAAATCCATATTGTACGATACCAGATTCTGTCAGCCTTCTGGGGCTGGACCATGCCCAATGTAAATCTCTAATCTACTGTCTCAACTATGTCAGCTGGAAGTCTGCGTTGCCATGGTACCTTAGCAACTGAGTCATCCACACAAACATGCAAGGTGTCTGTCTGATGTCCTCACACACGGTCTTTGTCAGTGTCTCAATGTAAACACGCACCAACATTTACATCCGCTCCTCATATGAGTCTGTGATCAAGTGCACTGTGTTGTGACTGATGTCGGTTAGAAGTTAACCTCCTTGAATGTTTGTTTTCTCTATTTCTCATTTTCTGCCGATAGAACTCTGCACAGTGGTATTTTCATTGCTGCTTTTTATTCTTTTTTTCACGATTTAGGAAATCAGTCACGTTTACGAGAATATAGTTAACTCATGTTTGCACCACTCAATGAACTTAGGTTTGTTCGAATACACCATTAAATATAATTTTCAAATAAAAACATAGGACTTACAAAAGTGAAGTGCATAGTGCAATATCCTATTTTTGAGACAGCCAGCCAGCTTTAATTAGAGATGGTTTCATGATCACGAGGAGGTTGTTATTGCTGTGCCAACAGAAAATGCTTAATAAAAACGCTTTTATGTTTTCTGGGGGTTTGTGCAGGAAAATGTAATACAGCACCTCAAAAATATACTTAAATGAGTTTTGTGCAACAGTTGAATCTCCTAATTTGCATACACTCTTGCTATGCGTCTCTGATATCTCTAGAGGCTTTTGTGAATTTGTGAAATGCAAGTACATTTTAACTTACTGGAAATAGATGTAAGGGGCCACCTGAGAGCGTCATCTGACTGTTTAAAAGTAGGTTTACCAAATTTAATATCTCTTCCTTCTTTTGACTGTGTGTCTTAAAGGCATAATATGGGCAGGTTCCATACAATGTTTGTGCTTTGTATTTGCTTACTTAGCAAAACCAAATTTTCAAGTGAAAATGATTATTTACTTAACTTCTCTCTAAATGTATTTAGCGCCGTAGATCTTCAATTAGGATTTTTCACAGGCGAACATCAGGGGTGGGTAAAATACCTGTTCTCCATGAACTAACTTGAAATAATCAGCACTCTAATTAGTGTTTATTTTACAATCTTCCCCTATTTCTGAGCTGTTGTACGTCACAAAGGAGAGATACTGTGTTTTCATGTTTCCTTGCTTGGTGTCTGCCATTTCATCATTTCTCTCACTTTTACTTCAACCTGCAAAACACCATATTTATTACACCTCTATTTTTTTGTTTCCTGACTTTCCTGACTAGAACCATAGCGTAAAGAAGTGCCTCTTTTTGCATGTTTACCCCCACATTTTCGGACTGATGCTTCTGGTTTTTCAACTCTGAGAGCGGACTGAGGCCTGCAATTGGATGTATGATGGAACATCGCATGCGTTTATCACGCATGCCTTTACAACGCGGTCTCTACAACAACCACGTCTTTACGATGCACGCCTTTACCACGCATCCCTTTACAACGAATTTCGTTGTCAAACCATGTTTGGTAAAGGAACATGCCTGGTAAATTCTCCCCTGCCCTGCCCCCAACACCCTGACATCATTCTCCACTCGCCAAAACCCTTAAAACTGCCCTTTCACCCCCTACCCAGAGCTCTATCCCAGCCGTACACTGCCCTGTTGTAAAACATACCCCGTCCTGTCCTAAAAACTACCCTGACTCCTCCAAACCACCCTAAAACTTACCCTGTCCTAAAAACTACCCGACTCCTCCAAACAATTCTAACCCTAAAACCTACCCTGTCCTAAAAACTACCCTGACCCCCCGCACTGAATCCTAAAACCTATCTTTCCCTGTCCTAAAAACTACCCCACCCCCTGCACCCCCACCCTAAACCCTAAATCCTACTTGCCCTGTCCTAAAACCTACCCCTACCCCACCCTAAACCGTAAAACCTATCCTGTCCTAAAAACTACCGCACCATGTCCTGAAAACGACCCAAACGCCCAACCCCACCTTGAACACTAAAACCTACCCCGCCCTGTCCTAAAAATGCCCAGACCCCCACCCAGGCCCAAACCCTAAAACCTACCCTGTCCTAAAAACTACCCCGAACTCCCACCCTGCCCTAATCCCTAAAACCTACCCTGTCCTAAAAAACGATCTCACCCTGTCCTAAAAATGCCCTAACCCCCACCCTAAACCCTAAAACTTACCCTGCCCTGTCCTAAAAACTACCCTGACCGAACCCTAAACCCTAAAAGCTACCCGGCCCTCTCCTACAATCTACCCAGCCCTGTCCTAAAAACTACCTTGAACCCCACCCTAAAGCCTAAAACCTAACCTGTCCTAAAAATCTACCCCACCCAGTCGTAGAAACTACCGCAACCACCTCCTGAATGCAAAAACCTATCCGCACTGTTCTAAAAACTACCCTGACCTACCTACCTTCGCCCTAAACCCTAAAAGCTGCCCTGTCCTACAACCCACCCCATCCTAAAAACTACCCCGCCCCAAACCAAAAAACCAACCCAGTCCTAAAACCTACCCTGCCCTAAAAACTACCCTAACCCCCACCCCGCCCTAAAAACCTGCGCTATCCTAAAAACTAGCCACCTTATCCTAACAACTACCCCCACCACCCACCCTAAACCCTAAAACATACCCTGCCCTGTCCTAAAAACTATACGGCCCCACCCTAAAAGCTACCATGCCCTGTCCTAAAATCTACCCCCGTCCTAAAAACTATCCTGACCCCCTGCCCTAAACCCTAAAACCTACCCTGTCCTAAAAACTACCCCACCCCTTCCCTGAACGCTACAACTTGTTCCACCCCGTCCTAAAAATTACCCCTACCCCCTCCCCCACCCTGAACACTAAAACTTACCTCACCCTACCCTAAACCTACCCCGTCCTGTCCTAAAAACTACCCACCCCTGCCCCTACCCTAAACCAAAAAAACTATCCTGTCCTAAAACCTTCCCCGCCCTGCCCTAAAAACTATGCTGACCCCCCGCCTCGCCCTAAACCCTAAAACCTACCTTGTCCTAAAAATGACCCCACCCTGTCCTAAAAACTGCCCAGACTCCCACCTTAAACCCTACCACATCCCCTGCCCTATCCTAAAAACTACCCCACCTCACCCTAAACCCTGTGAGCTACCCTGCCTTGTCCTAAAACCTACCTGCCCTTTTCTAAAATTCATCCTGATCCCCTACTCTAAACCCTAAAAGCTATCCTGTCCTAACAACTAACCACCCTGTCCTAAAAACTACCCGCCCTTTCCTAAAAAAATACCCGACCCCTGCCTTAAACCCTAAAACCTAATCTGTCCTAAACCCCCCCTTAACTAAAAAGTACCCTGACCCCCACCCTAAACCCTAAAACCTACCCTGTGCTATCCTAAAAACTACCCCATCCTAAATCCCAAAAGCTACCCTGCCCTGTACTAAAACCTACCCCGCCCTGTCCTAAAAACGACCTCGACTCTCCGCCCAAAACCCTATAACCTAACCTGTCCTAAAAACTACCCTGACCCCACCCTGAACCCTAAAATCCACCCGTTGTGTCCTAAAAATGACCTGACCGCCTGCCCTAAACCCTAAAACATACCCTGTCCTAACAAATAGCCCACCCTGTCCTAAAAATGACCCCTACCCTGCACGTGCCCTAAACCGAAAAACCTACCCTGTCCTAATACCTACCCTGACCCCCTACCCCACCCTAAACCATAAAACCTACCCTGTCCTAAAAACTACCCCATCCTGTCCTAAAAACTACCCAAACCCCAACCCTAAAATATACCCTACCCTGTCCTAAAAACGACCCCGCCCCAACCTAAACCTTAAAAGCTACCCTGCCCTGTCCTAAAATCTACCTCGTCTTGTCCTAAAAACTCTTGCGACCCCCTGCCCTAAACCCTAAAACCTACCCTGTCCTAACAACTAACCCACCCTGTCCTAAAAAGTACCTTAACCCCCACCCCTACCTTGAACACTAAAACTTACCCCACCCTGTCCTAAAAACTACCCCGACCCCCACCCTGAACACTAAAACTTACCCAACCCTATCCTAAAATCTACCCCGTCCTGTCTTAAAGACTGCCCCGAGCCCCCACCCCTGCCCTAAACCAAAAAACCTAGCCTGTCCTAAAACCTACCCCGGGCTGTCATAAAAACTACACTGACCCCCCACCCCACTCTAAAACCTAAAACCTACCCTGTCCTAAAAACGACCCCACCCTGTCCTAAAAACTTCACCGACCCCCACCCTAAGCCCTAAAACATCCCCTGCTGTGTCCTAAAAACGACCCCGACCAACCCTAAACCCTCAAAGCTACCCTTCCCTGTCCTAAAACCTACCCGCCCTTTCCTGAAAACTATCACAACCTCCTGCCCTAAACCATAAAACCTACCCTGTCCTAACAACTAACCTACCCTGTCCTAAAAAATACCCACCTCTCCCTAAACCCTAAAACCTAATGTGCCTAAAACCCTGCCCTGTCCCAAAAACTACCCCGACCCCCCGCCCCACCCTAAACCCTAAAACCTACCCTACCCTATACTAAAAACAACCCCGTCCTAAATCCTAAAAGCTACCCTGCCCTGTCCTAAAAACTAACCAAACCCTCCCATCCCGCCCTAAACCCTAAAACATACCCTGCCCTGTCCTGGAAACTACCCCGCCACCACCCTAAACCCTAAAACCTACACTGCTCTGTCCTAAAACCTACCCCTCTCTGTATTACAAATGATCCGACCCCCTGCCCTAAACCCTAAAACCTACCCTGTCTTAACACCCTGTCCTAAAAACTACCCCAACTCCCTGCCCCTGCCCTAAAACAAAAAACCTACACTGTCCTAAAACCTACCCGACCCTCCACCCTAATATATACCCTGCATGTCCTAAAAACTACCCCGCCCCACCCTAAACCGTAAAAGCTACCCTGCCCTATTCTAAAACCTACCCCACTCTGTCCTAAAAACTATCCAGACCCCTGCCCTAAACCCTACAACCTTTCCTTTCCTGACAACTAACCCACCCTGCCCTAAAAACGAATCTGACGACCCACCCTGAACCCTAAAATCCACCCCACCCTGTCCTAAAAACTACCCCCCCCACAACTCGGCCCCACTTGCCTCTCTCTCCTCAGGTCGCTGCTCCTTCCTGTTCTGCCTGGACTGCTCTCTCTGCCGTTGCCACGCATATGCGTTGTAAAGGCAGGCATGCTAAACTCATGCGTAGCAAACACATATGTATGGTAATTCATAGCGTTGCATTCACTGTGTTGTTAGTGATGTTTCTCCCTGCTAAGTAGACCTCAGTGTCAGCGGTCTGACCCTATAGAAATTGCAGGTCAAATTGGATACACACATTTGGCAAGGACTGACTTACTTATAAGTCCCTAGTGTATGGTACACAGGGCATGTAAGGCAGAGTGTCCATTCAGGGCTGCAGTACTGTTTGTGCCACCAAGTGCTTGACAAAGTAGAAAATGTCTCCCAGCCTGCCACTGCAGACTGGAAGGACAGTGTTTTCACTGCCAATTTGCCTTGCCATTCACTCCAATGCCAAAGCCACTCTATCCCTTAACATTATATATATGTCTCCCCTAAGGAAGGCACATTGAGCCCTATGGCAGGGGGCTGTATTCTGTTGAGTGAGACACATATTTTTAATAGGGGTGAGTCTGCAGAATTCCGCAGTTAAGTAAAAACTACACAGATTTCACTGAGTTCCAGATATCCCACGTTTTTGTAATATTTATTTGTTTAACAGTTTGTTGTTTAAATATATTTGAATGTACAAAATCTATTCTTGTGAATTGCTAATCTGGACCCTGTAAGTGGCCATACTGGACCGTGGAGTGACTGACTGCAGTTAACATTATGCAATCTGTGTCCTGCCTTCCATCCTCTTTTGCAGCACCCCTTCCAAGGTTCATAGCTTCTCTTTACTGACATTTAACAACCTTTGCCTCAAAGATCTGGATCATGGCCAAGGCTGGCATCATCAACAAAAACTCACAAACTTCTTTTTTTCAGTTAAATGCACACTTAGTGCCTGAACCACAGGCCTGAATTAACACTTAAATGCAGCACACTAACCTCTGGATGGCTCACTCAAGAACACTCAAAGCACAGAATGCGCAGATTGGCTGGACTGCACCCTCTGAGCATATACTGGATTGGCCTGACTGGAATACTCTGTTTGCACTGTGAGCATGCACAAATCTTTCCTTCTGGATGTAGTTACTGACCTTCGGAGCATGCGCAGATGTGCACCTCCGTCTCGTTGTGGTAGCATCAAGCACGGGCACATTTTGATTTACGGTATCAGCTGCAATTGAAATTAAATCCTGGTAGTTTGTGGGTAGTTATACCTTAATTAGAAAAAATAAAATGAAGCCTGCATGCACCCTCTGTGTAATTTGAAGGGGTGGGGTGGATGGTAAAATCTGCCACGCGGAGGAGTTTTTGTGCCAAACTCCTAACTCTACGCGTAGCACAAAGTGGCAAAAGTCCGCTCACTCCGGAATTCATCGCCCAGCCCTAATTTTTAATATGTTTTAACAGCAACACTTCCAAATTGTAATTTTGTCATTGTTATTTTGTTATGCACAACGTTAGTAGCCCCATTGGCTAATACAGGGTACCTGGTTGGCTTCTTAACCCGGGTAACTTCTGAATGGGACTACCTAACTGGGTCATGTAACATATCAAATTAATTATGGCATTAACCCTGAAGTGATGTACAGGTCGAATTTAATGCCACCATTAAAGTTTAGCAACTTTTTAAAAATGTCCACTCTGTACTCAAACTAGCCCAGCAGCCTTTAAAAGGCTGTGGAATACAGACAGCATTCTGAACACCTGGGGAGACGTATGGGGAGACATATGAATGACTCCTAGGCTCAGGAGCAAAGGAGTCAATGTCAACAGATCCATACAATTATTTAAAATCAACAAACAGTAACACAAATATGTTGATGTTCAGCCGACACTTGTTTCATCCTTCTTCAATGCTTCTCAAAGACCATTGTTCAAGAAGTTAAATGGTTATTTGGATTGTTTAAGCTGTTATTGGCTCTTTATTATATTGGTTGGTACTTATGGATTTTTGGCTGAAAATTGATGCTGCCAACGTCTTTATGCAAAAATAATAAGTATCGGGACCTGACTACAGACATGTGAATTTGCATCTGAAGACTAATCCACTACCCTGCTCATGGACTCCAATGACTAAGTAAACTTACTGACATCAGATAGCTCATGCTCTAACAACCTGTACTTGATGTGAGCCGCAATGAACCACTACACACCTATGTGGCTTCTGAAGGGTAAACACCTTAGGCTTGAATGGACCAACACATTCACACTATGTGAGAATGACTCACTGCATACAGTCCCTTCAGGCAACTGCCAGAGTACAAACTTCAACATTACACACGAGTAACAATCAAGTGGCTGGCATGATGTGTATAGAAAGTGTCTTGCTTGTCTATGTGTGGACATGTGGAATAACAAATTCCGGCCCATGCCACTTCAGGGAGTGGGGTTCTGCGACATGTACCTGTACCACAGAAAACTTCTTTGGACATATTTGTCTATCCTACAGAGATGACATCCAACAAACAAAGGAATGCATTGTACAGTTTCTGCTGTGTGACCAAGCTACTGAGTCACATATCATGGCCTCCCAGGAACAGGAACCAACTCACTGTCTGCACTGTGGGACTGTCAGTTATGCAAAATGCCTGTGCAGGACAAACATGACCTGTGGGAAGGAGAAAATAGAGCTGTGAGAGTAAGGGGCGTGAGATGGCTCTAACACACACATTGACAATGATGCTAAATGCACATATGGACTAGATTTAATGATTCACCTCTGTACCCATTCCTAATCTAGTCAATGGAATGAGGCATTGAAGACAGGTTTTGCCACTAGAGCATCACATTGGCCACTTGGTCAAATGTCAGGATCTGCTGGGGTACAGGGAGTGTGCACAGTGCCACAGTTGTTCAGCCCCATTGATTCTCCCACAGCCTGGACTAAGTCCCATACTGGGAGATGCACTTTGACAGGCCTTGTTCTCTGCAGGCTGAGCAGACAGAACCTACATGACACTCTATTCCCATTACTTCCATGCATGACAGTACATAATGTTGTCAACAGAAATTTGGCATGTGGTGTGTGTGGCAACCTGAAGGGCAGAGTGAGTCATGATATGCCTTCCACACTACAATTTAGCAAGCCCAGATGTGGTTTGAAAGATCTGTGGCACTATACACATTGCTCACATGATTCTCAAATGACTGATACAATATGTATACAGAGCTCATTTTGCAATGCACATACATGTTGCCTGACATTTACAACAATCATGAGGAAAGATATGTCAGTGGATGGCAGTGATGTCTCCTTACTTAGTTATGTGCATTCAACAAAAGGATGATTGAGGACCCTAAATACCTCACACAGCACAGTGTGACTGAACTTAACATATTGCACTGGCAACCAGTTCCTGCACATTGTCCATCCCATTGATGACACACAGACTGCAACAACATGCACACAAGACGTATAACTGGCACACTTGGGCACATTCTAGTCTGTGAGGAGAAAAAGGAAGGTGAAGTACAGAGAGAGAAAATTGTGCACATGAGGTACTTACCTGTTCCTCTGGTGAGCCATAGAGCTGTCCATACAGAGATAGGACCTCAGTCACCAGCCTCTCCAGCTCACACATCCAAAAAAAAAGTTTGACCTCACAAACATCCTTATCCTCTCTTGTGATGTAGCCCCTATTACTCAAACACCATTGTAATATGTTGCAGGGCACAGATGGCATTTAACAGTGGGGCACAGTCCACCACCGCTGATGGTCATTTTGGTGGTCGGGATATACAGACACATTTTGATGGAGAATTGTGTTGCTCATCTTTGAGTTTGGTCCATATCCATATTGTGAACACGTGTTGAAAACCATGGGGGGACATATGGCCCTTGTGTTATTTGTAGCTATGATGTCTATCCAGTCAGAAATGCTATGTCACATGAAATCTATGACATGCATCATATATGTTGCAGTGGACACACTGATTAATGTTAGAAATCATATTTTGTCATACATAGATACCCAGGGAGAGGGAGGATGCAACAACCTCCTGTCTACCATCCACTGCCAGACCCTTAAGCAATGGAGCAAAGTCACATAATAACTTATTACTTCCTGGATAAACAAACAATAGTGGACTTATGTCGTCGATTAGAGCCAGATCTGATGCCAGTTATTAGTTACCCAACCAGCATACCACCCATTGAACAAGTCATGTCAGTATTGCACTTCCTAGCCACAGGGTCCTTCCAACATACAGTAGCCCTAGCTGCTGGTATGTCCCAACCTATGTTCATTCTGGTGTTGAAGGATGTCTTCTCAGCAGTGTTGAAACACCTTGACAGCTAAAGCCGGCTTCCCCAACCTCAGGATTTAGCCCATGTGGATGATGACTTTTATGGTTTTGCACCCATCCTACATTTGGTGGGGGCCATTGATGGCATACATGTTGGCTTGGTCCCACCGCATGCCAATGAACACTTTATCGCTACAGAAAGAACTTCCATTCCATCAATGTGCAAGTTGTCTGTTTGGCGGATCTCTGCATTTCACGTGTGTGTCAGTTATCCAGGTTCAGCCCATGATTTCTTCATAATGCAGAACAGCACCATACCCCAGCTGATGTCACAACTGTACCCAGGGAGGGTCCGGGTGGTTGGTAGGTCACATCTGTCCTGTTTGTGTGTGTGCAATGTCAAGTGCTATAGTCATGAACTGAGTGACTCATTGTTGCACATATGCCCCATTCTTTCACAGGAGACTCCACACATCCAAACCATTTTTGGTTGTTGACGCCACTAAGGAATCCAACTACGACAGAGGAAGTCCACTTCAATGAAGCCCATGGAAGCTCCTGAAGGCCAGATTTAGGTGTCTAGACAGGACTGGTGGAGCCCTCCTCTACTCATCCAAAAAAGTGTGTCAGACTACTCAGACATTCTGCATGCTTCACAACATCGCCCTACGGAGGAATATTCCTACATCCTAGAGGAGGGGGTACCTGCAGTGCTACTGAGTGAGAATCCTGAAATGCCAAGTGAGGAAACAGGGGTAAAGAGGAAGGTCTCATCAACAGCTACTTTTCATGAGTGTGAGTATGTCATGTGATGCAATAGCTGTGACTGTACAATGAACTGCGGTTGTGAGAATGTGTTGAGATGAGTGTTTTTAGCAACAGCTAGGGAGCTGATACTCTGCAATATTCAGCTAAAGGCTGCTTGAAGAGTTACAGTTTGTCGCATCCCCACCTTGATGATGTTGCTTTGTTTGTGTCAATTTCCGTGTAATGTAATTACATTTCCAGTTGCTTGCTATGTGTCATTGCTGCGCTGCGGGACTCCGCGGCCTGGGCGGGAGAGCCGGCTCAGACAGCGGTTGAGGTGCGGTCCCTTTTCCCCACCGCGGGGCTCGCCACAGCCCCTTTTTCAAGCCTAATGTCACCCGAGGCCCTGGATAAGGCATGGGCCCTTGGCGAGCTCTGGCGTGCCGCGCCCTCAGGTTTAGGAGAAGGCTCTCCACCACCCCTCACTTACCTGGTGACTGGCCTTTCTTTTTGGGCTTCTTTTCCTCTGTCTTCTTTCCTCTTTTTTCTTTCTTTCTTCTTTTCTTCTTTCCTTTTTCCAAGTCGGGGCCATATTCTTCTTTCTCTCAGCATGCCTTTCTTCCTGTCTTCTTCCCTGCATGCATCTGGTTCCTTTTCTAAAATGGCGTCCTCATCTATTTCATTCTATAGTCTTTTCCCAATCCAATATGGCATCTTTGCTTTTCCTGTATGTCACTTCCTATTCAGGTGTATTTAAGGAGTTGGATTCTTGTTCTCCTTGCGCTGCAACACTCCCCTTGGTGGTGATCATGCTCCAGTTGTTTTCTTCTAATTCCAGCCTTTTTTTCCCTGCTTGTTCAAGTTTCCTTCCCGTTATTTATCTTGATTGGAAGTCTGACATTTTTACTTGTGTTTTTTCTTCTGTTCCAGGGAGTTCCTGTCATAGAGGTTTTTTCCCTGGAACTCCATCTGGAGGGCACGGACTGCTTTTTGACGTGCCATTGTCAGCAGCACCGTGGCTACCAGAAAGGGCCACCCTTACCTTGGCAAGAGCAGGACCTACAAGAGTTGAGGTCATCCCTCAGTTCCAACTGACCTAAACCGTAAGCGATAGGTAGAAGGTGACAGCGCTATATATGATTTCAAGGCTATACTCCTTGATTTGTTCTTTGTACAGGTATCTTCACCATGACATCCTCATGTGGGCATTCCAGATTGTGACACTGGCAGGTATTTGATGCTGTTCTGACATACAAAGGGGAAATGGATTGTTCCAGGTAATGTAGGACACAGATTTGGGGTGTATGAGACCTGTGCCAAGCAGCTTGCACAGTGTTTGAGCGGAAGGTCAAAAGTGTATATTGGACTTGTTTTGTGTTTTGTGTTGGGCTGATTGTCCCATTTGTGTCACCATATGGGCATGAAATATGTAGTCATACATTGCGACCAAGTCATTCACCCTTCACATTGGCTAAACACTATTCTTTTATGACCTGTATGTAGCTATATATGTGTTTCATCACTGCAGGACATAGTGCCTGTGCCACAACACCGACATATGTTTGTTTTATACCACCAGATGCATGGTCATTGGATTATGAGAGGCCTGTGATCAGGGACTGTTATACTGCCATCTGTCTGTATCTTGGTTTATGTGGTATTGGATTACTTTGGTGTGGTATGCGATAAGGCTCAAGCTTTTTTTCATCTTCCACTTTAATGCTTGCCTTTTCAACTGGATAATGACTGACAAATCCCTTTCTTTTGTGGTCTGGACCTTGGAATAAGTACTTTGACTTAGTATGAGTCACACATTCTTGTGTCAAAAAGGTCCAGACATATGGACAGCCTATGTGTTGTACACTGGAATAAAATGTTTGGTGTGGCCAGACACTTATATGTATGCGTTTGTGTTTAACGGTTGTAAAGCTGAGCAGTACACTGTGTACCTTTTAGATATGCTTCCTTGCAGAAGTAAGTTAGGTCTTCATCATATGGTTCACATGGTCTTACATCCCTACATAGCAAAATGTTGAAATTACACAAGCAGACAATGAGTTTGTGATGGATGAATTTATTACAATGCTGATGCAGAAAATAACATTTGGACAGAAAAGAAGAAAAAAATAAAGTGAAGATGTCAGTCATGGTGAATTAAATCATTGGAGTAAATGCCACACCTTTGGGAGTCCAAAGTCCAGAGTACCCTTCTCATTGGTTCAGGATCAGTCAACAGAGTGAGTGTGTCGCACACAAAGGCGGTCCTTTAGGAACAGGTCACTTGCTGGCAGTGGTGGGTGTCTTGCCTTCCGCACCTTCTCCATTCTTTGCTGAATGTCCCCGCTTGCATGGTGGGGGGATCTGCTGCTACAGAGGCAGGGGTGTCTGGGGCAGGTTCTTCCACTGGCAGGGCCTCTCTTATAGTGGCTGGCACTGATGTAGATGTGACTTGTGTTGATGAGCCAAAGGAAGGGGAAGACTGGTTTTGATTGATAAGCCCTGCTCAGGACTGCGTGAATGTCCCTCTTCACCGCTGTTAGGGAGACCATGTTGGTATTGTGGGCCTCCATCTGTTCTTGCATGTCCCTATGCATGTCCCTATGTAGCTGCTTGATTTCCCGGAGTTCGGTCAAGACCTGGCCCATCATGCCTTGGGACTCCTGATAGACCCCCAAGACTTGACAGATGGTGTCCTACCCAGGAGCAGCCCTAGTGGTCTCACTTCGCTGGCCTACAGCATCCCACCCACACACCCTATTCCCACAGGCCTGTGCCCTTGCCACATGATGCTCTCTCCCACTGGTTCCTGGACCCTCATTGTCCGAAGTGTTGTGCTGCAACTCAGGATCCAGGACTGGGGGGCACAAGATGGTAGACACTGTGCTCAGCACACAGGTTGGGGGGCGAATGGTTGACTGTGATGTAGAGGCAACCGGGCTGGGAGGTGCTAATGTGGCCACACTGAGACTCACTGTTGGTGTCTGACCAGGTTACCCAGATGGTCCAGAACTGGCCTCCATGTCCAGGAGTGTCTTCTTCACTGAAGGCTTCATCCAGTGGGGGAAGTGGCAGTCTCTTCTGTATCATCTGTGTGCCCAGTAGCACCTTGACCTAGTGATGTGAAAGATACAATGTTACTGGTTGCACTGTGACATCTACCTCCAACAATTTATTGTTACATTAAGCATGGACCTTGTACGAAGATAATTTGTTGTTAATCCTATTGTGGCACGTATCCATGGTCTTGGTTGTATTGACCTGACATTTGTGAAGCTTGCCAATTCCATTTAAGTCAAGCAGCTGCTGAAATGTGCAAATCATTAGCACTTGGGAGGAAGGCCTGATAATTACATCTTGCCACCAGTGCAGGAAAAACAGTGGCTAAGCAAGATATGGCTTTGGCCATTTTGATACCTAATTTATTGTTGTATATGTGACAGGAGTCATCATGCGGTCAGTGCGTTATGGATCTGTCTGCAACCAATACCATTCTGGGTATGCATCTTGAGGCCTTTGGGATCATTGTTTTGCACTCTGGGTAGGCTTCCCTTCCTGTCCTCAATTGTTTCATCTTGGGTTAGCATGTCAAGATGGAGCTAAGTAGTCAGTTACATCTCACAGTTGAGCACGATCTGTATCTTGGTACTCCCAGGTGAGTAAACTTCAATTGAGATTTACAAGACAAGGGTATTTGGGCAAGTGACCACTGGTCTGGTGATTGCAGTTACTGAAACAGTACCTCCTGGGAGTGTCAGTCATATCACTCTCAATACTGCACACACTTGACCAATGTTATCCTCCCAGATGAATAAACTTAAATTGAGTGTTGGGTTAGCAGGTCATGATGGAGCTAGGTAATCAGACACATCTCAGAGTTGAGCATGATCTGTATCTTGTTCACTCCCAGGTAAGTAATCTTCAATTGAGAGTTACCAGACAAAGGTATTTGGACAGGTGACCACTGGTCTGGTATTTGGAGTTACTGAAACAGTGCCTCCTGGGAGTTGCAATCATGTCACTCTCACTATTACATACACTTGACAAATGTTATCCTCCCAGGTGAGTAAACTTCAATTGAGAGTTCATAAATAGATGGATTTTGGGTACATAAGCATTGTTTTTGTGGTTTGAGTTAGAGACACAGGGCCTATCGCGCTTTGCATTCCAGTCTCTCCCTCTACTTCCCACCACCACCCAAATATTTCTGTTCCAGATGAGTAAACTTCATTTGAGAGTTAAGACACAGGGGTATTTGGGCATGAGAATACTGGGCTTGTGTTTGGAGATAGAGAGACAGAGCATCATGGGAGTTGCAGTCATGAACTCCCTGTACTACACGCATGATACACATATTATCCTCCCAGGTGAGTATACTTCAATTAAGAGTTAAAACACAGGGCTCTTTAGACAAGAGAGCTCTGGATTGGTGTTTGGAGTTACAGAAACAGGGCCTGCTGGGAGTTGCAGTCATGTCACTCTCTCTAGTACACACACTATACAAATGTTATCCCCCCCAAGTGAGTACACTTAATTTGTGAGTTACCAAACTGGTGTCTTTGGAGCTGAGGACACTGGGCGGGTGAGTGAAATAACAGTGACGGACCCTCCTGGCCTTAGCAGTCATGTCAGTCCCACTGCTACACACACTATGCAAATGGTATCCTACATTGAGAGTTGCCAAACAGGGGTCTTTCAATGTTTTTTTTGTGTTTTTTTTTATCCTCATATGTCTCCCCAATTTTCCTCACATGACCAGTAAGGGGGGGAGGGGCAGCAAAGGGTCTTACCCAGCTGCACTCCTCTGACCCCTAACCACTTCACCCCTGTCCGGGACAACCTTCCATCCAAAACTCTAGTGCGGACGGCAGAGGGAAGAATATAATCATAGGATGTCCTCCTATCTATACCTCCCCACTTCCCAACCATTGCTTCAACAGATTCCAAAATCTGATCCTCTTACAAACTTTATAACAGTCAAACTTATGATAGTAAATTAAAGAGTTTTTCCATTCAATAAAGGTACGGGGGATAGGGCTCATCCATTTTCTACAAATCTCCCTTCTCGCCACCAGCATCATATAAAACAACAGTTTAGCTCCATCTCTACCCATCTTCCGTGTCTCATCTGAGTAACCAAACATCACAATCGAAGGTCTTACCTTTGGGCTGAGGGACGAATGTCATTAACTGCATCCCCCACCTCTTGCCAAAACGTACGAAGTAAAGGGCAGTCAAAAACATATGTAAATCATCAGCTGATGCAGAACCACACTTCTTACACCTCACCACGTTTTCTTGTCTCAGCCTGGACAATTTTTTAGGAGTCCAGAAGGCTCTGTGGATAGAGAATAGATGATTTCTCCTTAACGTAGCAGGTTTAATCGTGTTATACAAAAGTGTAGTAGATACTTGCCAAAGGTCTTTAAGCTGCAGCTCTGGCAAGTACTCCCTCCAATTTTCTTCCGGAAGGTTAAATTCCCCAACCACGATATCCAACATCAGCCAATACCGTTTCGCCACTTCCTTCTTCGTCAAGGTATCCATCTACATCTGGTCCACCAGTCCATTAGTACTTACCACTTCCTCTGCTACATTCCCAACTCAGGACTTCATCTGAAGATATTTGAACTTAGACAGCCCTCCTCCTACCTCAATGTTAAGATTATCAAAATCTCTAAGTTCACCATTATAACAAAGATGTTTCCAATACAACAAACCTGCCTCTTTCAGGGAAATAGCCAGGGCATCTTTAGTCCACTCCGGGGACCCAGGGGAATCCCATATCAGCGCATATTCATTATAATATGACAACTTCGTAATCTTCCTCACATCATACCACAAGACAGCCCAATCATATAAGATCTTAAATCAAATTTTTTTGAAGAAATTCGGTTCCCCAAATTTACACAAAAAACTTCTCTGAGCCTTCTGGCCCTCCATCATAACAGATAATACCTGCCCCAGCTCAGAATGATGACATGCAACAAAACTCAGTCTTACATTTTTTAACAAATATGCCCATGCATAGTACTGATTATCAGGAGCTGCCAGCCCACCCTTTTCTCTCATTCTCCTGAGCTTTTTTCATGATATATGAACACCTTTTGATGCGCAAATAAAACTGCAGATTTTCCCCTGCAACTTCTTTAAAGCAACCTTGTTAAACATTACTGGCAATGCATTAAAAATGAAAGTTAATTTAGGGACTATCACCATGTTTACCACATTAATCCGACTTATTATAGATAGTGGGAGATTTAGCCATTTCCTCAGTAAAAGGTCCACCTCCCTCGTAACCCGAGCAAGGTTTATTTCCACCATTTTACATAAATCCTGTGTTACCGTAATCCCCAAATATTTGACTTCTTTTTTTACATTTGCCACCTCATCATTTAGTTCCATGTTTCACGCCATAACTTTAGTCTTTTTATTGTTAACCGCATAACCAGAGCTCCCCCCCAAAATCCTCCATTAACACCTGTAGAACCGAATTAGCCAGGCTTAGATTCGCTGTGTAAATCATTAGATCATCTGCATATAAAGAGACCTTCTTAACTAGGTCTCCACACCGAAAAGGCGGTATTCTCTTATCTCTCCTAATTCTACAGGCTAATGGTTCAATATACAGATCAAATAATAGGGGGGATAATGGGCACCCCTGTCTCGTCCCTCTTTCTATCTTTACTAAAGGAGTAAGTGTACCGTTAACCAATATTCTTGCGCTTGGGTCCTGATAGATCTTCTTCAGTATTTTATTAAATTGACCTCCAAATTTATATAATTCACAAACCTTCATCAAATAACTCCAATTAACCCTAACAAATGCTTTTGTTGCATCCACCATTACCACCGCCAAAGGCATATGTAATGACGTAGTTAAATCAATCGACCCTACCAATCCCTGTGTCAAATCCTGCATGTGCCTACCCTTCAAAAACCCTCTCTGGTCTGTGTTTATGAGTTTACCCATCACCATCGCCAATGTATCAGCCAGGAGTTTAGCAAAGATTTTATAGTCACAATTTAACAGTGAGATTGGGCGATTTGAATCACACTTCCTTGGGTCCTTACCGGGCTTTAAAATTAGCGTAATAATCACCTTTTTCCACGATGGAGGAAGATCCTCATCTCCCCCCATAATCTTGTCACATAATTGCTTCAGGATTTTTAAAATACTGCTACCCAGAGCTCAATAAACCTCCATCGGTAACCCATCTGGTCCTGCTGCCTTCCCCAATTTACCAGCTCAGATTACCCTTTCTACCTCAGTAAGCCGTACCTACTCATAAACCAACCTTCTCTCCTCTTCATCCAGAGTCAGTAGCTCTAATTCCCCAAGCCACTCCTTCAATTTTTCCTCTGACGGCTTCAGATCTTCCGTATATAGATCCTTAAAGAAGTTTAAAAAACCCTCTTCCACCTGCTCAGCATCTTTACTAATCTCACCCGAGTTCTCATCTCGAATTTCTGTCACCCAATTCCTGACCCTATCTGATTTTATCTTCCAGGCCAACAATTTACTACAATTCTCACTATACTCGAAATGCATCACCCTATTAGCCTCACATCTCAATCTAACCCTGTGATCCAAAAGAGCTGCCAACTCCAAACTAGCTGTCTGACGTTGCTTAACAAAGTTGTCCAACCCCTCACCCTGCTCCTTATTTAACATTCCCTGCTCACATTGTCGTATTTGAGTCTCCAACCTACTTATTTCTTCTTTATATAATTTCCTCCTATATGCAGCAATCCTAATCAGACAACCCCTCAAGAAGGCCTTAACTGTATCCCAAACTATCACCAAGGGGGCTGAGCCCAAATTAATCATAAAGAATTCCTCTGAATCCACCCGCAGTTCCGTAACCACCTCATCCTCCAGAAGCAGGGTTCTATCTGGAGTCCACCTATGTTCCCTCCTTTTCGTTGGCAACCTAAGAACTAAACTAACCACCAAATGATCTGATAAATGGGCCCCAATATGTACAACTGGTTCAACCAAGTCCCTCAAACCCATATCCAACAAAAAATAGTCAATTCTGGAATGATGTCGGTACTTATTTTAAAATAAGAATAACCTCTCTGTGACCCCCTTTTATCCCTCCAAACATCATATAACCCCCATTGGGACATCATTACCCGGATCTGACCCTGCATTTTCTCGTTTACTTTAGACCTACTACCCGCTGATCTATCTAATTCGTAATTCAAAACAACATGAAAATCACCTGCCCATATAACTGGATCGAAATATTGCAAAAGAGAATCTGAGAGTTCCCTTAAAGGGCCTACATCATCCCTGTTAGGACCGTAATATCCTACCAAGGTAAAGCGTTATTCACAAGCCGACAGCCTCCCCACCACCCACCTCCCCGAGTTATCTATGGGGCCTTCCTGAAAAGTAATACTAACATGTTTCTTAATTAGAACAGCTACTCCTTTACCACCACTCAAACAATTTGAGCTGGCTATCTGCTGGACCCACCCGCATGTCTTAAAAACTTCAAAACATTCCTCCCTGGAAAAATTAGTCTCTTGTAAAATCAGAACGTCGAACGGGACATCTCTCAAATATTGCACCAACCTTTTCTGCCTACTCTTTACCCTGAGACCATTTACATTCCAGGACAGGAGTCTCAAGTTCTTCACTGCCATTTTCTGTCATCCAAGCCGCCTACCTTCTTCCACCGCATCCCTCCCCCGCCCCCCAGGTCCACTTTCCACATTGAGGATCATTTTCTCAAAAATAATATACTCCCCACCCAGTGATCACCATCACCACCCCTTCCTTCCTTTCCCCCCAAACTACTTACACCAAAAATAATCTTTTTTACCAGTATTACCCACCCCACCCAGTGCCCCCTCCACTCACCTCCTGCACCCTACCCAATCCCCCTCCTCCCATGGGAACCAACCCAAACATTGACCTGACTCAAGGTCAGAGGGGGATCGCAGCTCCTGAGTTAGAACCTTACCCACAATGCCCCCCTACTGGGGAACACTCCAATCTTAGGTTAGACCTGCCTCATTCCTGCCCTCTTTCTCAGTTTTCATAATCAACTCGTCCACCTCCTTCCAGTCCGTAAAATTACACATCTTATTATTCACCATAACTTTTAGAGGCGCAGGAAATCTCAACTGAGCTGTAGCGCCCAGTTTTCTCAGAGTATCTATTCTTTTTCCCAGCTCCCACTGTTTATTCAAAGTCACGGCCGCAAGGTCTGACCTGATTTCAAAAGGGGATCCGTTAACCATCAACTATTTCTTTTTTAGCGCCTGGGTGAGAATATGTTCCTTCAAAGAATATGTCTGAAAGTAAGCTAAGATTTTCGTTGGTCTAACCCTGTTAGAAGGCATTTTAGCCAGAACCCGGTGCACCCTTTGAATGTCTTTAGCAATATCTTCCTCTGACATTTCCACATTCACCTCTTGCTTTATCAGATGCGCCAAAAACCCTTTTAAGTCACCTTCTTCCAGCCCCTCCGGGACCCTAAGAAACCTCAAGTTATTCCTCCTCAAATTATTTTCCAGAGATTCAATTTTAACCATCACCTCTGTCTCTCCTTCTTTCAAATATCTTATCTGCTCCTTATTTTCTTCTACCACCATTCTTACCTCCCCCACTTCCTCCTCCAAGGCAGCAGTACACCCTGCCAGATCTTCAATTTTCTTCCCCAGATCTTCACAGAGACACCTTATCTCCACCTGATTGGCATTAGATGTCTCAAAGCCATTCTTCAGTTCCATGGATAATGCTTTTAACATATTCGCAATTGATTGCCCATTATCCTCTCTGACAGGTTGGGAAACCTGCACCACATTCGCTTCTTGTTTGCCTTTCTATGGAATTCACAGGAAGCGGATACTGAGCCCACTTCCCCCATCCACCCGGGGGTCGGAGCCTCTGCCCTCTGGCCTAGCGGCACCCTCCAGTCTGTCCATTTTGTCCAACTCTTGCGTATTTGCCCCGCCGGCTAACACCCTGGGCCTGCCTGGCAATAATCGAAAATATGATCTATCTGAAGGGGTGACCTGCGCTTTCCTATAACTCAACCCACCAACACTCTTTGCATCCAGTTGCCTCCCTACAGACCTATTATCTTGCGCTGCTTTATTTTTCACAAAGGACGATTTCTGAGGCGGGGGGACCAGACCTTCAATTTCCACTTTTTTCTTACATTTCTTAGCGCTGCGGAGGGAATACGCTACTTGACCAGCACAATTTCTAAATGCCACCTTCCCCCCTTCTTTCCCGAGCCCCACCTGCCCCTTTACCCTATACACCATAAGATCCAAAAAAGTGTCTACAAAATTTGTAACATCAGCCTGAAAAAAGCTTTTCAATCTTGATGCTTTCCTACCAAACTCAATAGTCTCCATGTCCTCCTCCTGCTGCACAATCCTGAAGCACCTGTTCTTCTTGCTTCCCCCAATATCCACGCTTGTGCTGGCTCTACCTTGATTCCCCCAGAGGGAAACAAGAGCCACAGCCTCTCTGACCCGGTTGAGCTTCAGAGAGGCACTCAGCAATGGATCTCCGTGCTCCCAGGAGTGCTGTCTTCCCGCCAGCTCCAGTGCCCTCGCTGTCCTTTGCTGCCCCGCCGAAATCGGAAGAAAAAAAACAAGAAGAAAAACTGAGAGAAAAGAAATCAGATCCCTTCAATCAAGGTTCCGTCACGGTAAGGGATTATGTTCAACGGACATTTTTTTCTTTTCCAGGAGCGGCGTCCCCAGCGAACGGCTCCTCAGACGGCTGCCATGTTCCCGAGCCCTTTCAATGTTGCCAAACAGGGGTCTTTTGATGAATGAACACAGTTCTGGTGTTTTGAGTTGCTGAAGCAGTGCCTCCTGTGAGTTGTAGTCAGGTTATTCTATCTAGTTCACGTACTTTTCCAATGTTTCCCCCCAGGTGAGTATACTTCATTTGGGAGTTGACACACAGGTGTATATGAACAAGTGACCACTGTGCTGGTGTTTGGAATTACAGATACAGGACCTGCTGGGAGTTGAAGGCATGTCACTCTCTCCAGTACACACACTATACAAATATTATCCCCCAGGTGAGTACACTTCATGTGTGAGTTACTGTTGGAAATGGCCTTTCTGCAGGATTATCACCCAGACTTTTTGCCTTCCTCCTTCTCTTTTTCTGACCTCATTTTTGCTGTTTTTTAGACTCTGCGCACTTTACCACTGCCAACCAGTGCTAAAGTGCATATCCTCTCTCCCTTTAAACATGGTAACCTTGGTTCACACCAAATTGGACTATTTGATTTACTTATAAGTCCCTAGTAGAGCGCACTATAGGTGCCCAGGGCCTGTAGATTAAATGCTACTAGTCGGCCTGCAGCACTGGTTTTGCCACCCACTTTAGTAGCCCCTTTACTTTGTCTCAGGCCTGCCATTGCAAGGCCTGTGTGTGCAGTTTCACTGTCACTTCGAATTGGCATTTAAAAGTACTTGCCAAACCTAAAACTCCCCTTTTCCTACATATAAGTCACCCCTAATGTGTGCCCTAGGTAACCCCTAGAGCAGGGTGCTGTGTGGGTAAAAGGCAGGACATGTACCTGTGTAGTTTACATGTCCTGGTAGTGTAAAACTCCTAAATTCATTTTTACACTACTGTGAGGCCTGCTCCCTTCATAGGCTAGCATTGGGGCTGCCCTCATACATTGTTGAATTGGTAGCTGCTGATCTGAAAGGAGTAGGAAGGTCATATTTAGTATGGCCAGAATGGTAATACAAAATCCTGCTGACTGGTAAACTTGGATTTAATATTACTATTTTAGAAATGCCACTTCTTGAAAGTGAGCATTTCTCTGCACTTAAATCTTTCTGTGCCTTACAATCCACGTCTGGCTGGGTTTAGTTGACAGTTTCTTGTGCATTCACTCAGACACACCCCAAACACAGGGTACTCAGCCTCACTTGCATACATCTGCATTTTGAATGGGTCTTCCTGGGCTGGAGGGTGGAGGGCCTGCTCTCACACAAAGGACTGCCACACCCCCTACTGGGACCCTGGCAGACAGGATTGAGCTGAAAGGGGACCTGGTGCACTTCTGAGCCACTCTTTGAAGTCTCCCCCACTTTAAAGGCACATTTGGGTATAAAACAGGGCATCTGCCCTATCACCTCAGACACTTCCTGGAGAAGAAACCTGAACCAGAACCTGCACCCTGACAAGAAGAACTGCCTGGCTGCCTAAAGGACTCACCTGACTGCTTTCTACAAAGGACTGCTGCCTTGCTGTAGGCCTGCTGTCTTGCTGCTCCCTTGCTTTGCTGCAGAAGTGCTCTCCAAGGGCTTGGATAGAGCTTGCCTCCTGTTCCCTGAAGTCTCAGGACCAAAAAGACTTCTCTCTTGCAACTGGACTCCTTGTGCGGAGAAAAATTTGACGCACAGCTTGTTCCGTGGTGAAAAATTCACTGCACGCCGAACCGGAAGGACGCCGCTTAACTTCGCGAGGAAAAGAATGACGCGACGCCTGTGGTGTGACCGGAACTTTGACGCACGGCCCTCTTGAACAACGCCGCCCGACTCCCAGAGGGGAAATCGACAGCGCCTGCCGTGAGGGAGAAACTTCCACGCATCACCCACCGGAATGACGTGCAGCCAGTCAACAAGCCCAGGATTCCACGCACAGACCCCGGGGCGTCTGAAAACTCCGCAACCCGAAGAGGAGACCCGTCCGCGAGTAAATCGCACCGTAAATTGAAGCAACGTCTTCCCCGCGTGGAAAGTAACAACGCAAGTCCGTGTGTGAAGGGGCGAAACCAACGCACACACCATTTTTCCACGCATCTCCTCCTCTGCAGCCCTTTGCGGAGATTTTTCACTCCAACCAGGTACTTTGTGCTTGAAAGAGACTTTGGGGGTCATTCCAACCCTGGCGGTCAATGACTGCCGGGTTGGAGGACCGCGGGAGCACCGCCGACAGGCCGGCGGTGCTCCCAAGGGCATTCCGACCGCGGCGGTAAAGCTGCGGTCGGACCGGCAACACTGGCGGTCTCCCGCCAGTGTACCGGCGCCCTTTGGAATCCTCCAAGGCGGCGCAGCTAGCTGCGCCGCCGAGGGGATTCTGACCCCCCCTACCGCCATCCAGTTCCCGGCGGTCCGCCCGCCAGGAACCGGATGGCGGTAGGGGGGGTCGCGGGTCCCCTGGGGGCCCCTGCAGTGCCCATGCCACTGGCTTGGGCACTGCAGGGGCCCCCGTAAGAGGGCCCCTACAAGTATTTCACTGTCTGCTTGGCAGACAGTGAAATACGCGACGGGTGCAACAGCACCCGTCGCACCTTCCCACTCCGCCAGCTCGATTACGAGCCGGCATCCTCGTGGGAAGGGAGTTTTACCCTGGGCTGGCGGGCGGTCTTTTGGCGACCGCCCGCCAGCCCAGGGAAAAACTTAGAATACCCTCCGCGGTCTTTCGACCGCGGAGCGGTATTTCGGAGGGGGGAAGTCTGGCGGGCGGCCTCCGCCGCCCGCCAGACTTGGAATGACCCCCTTTGTTTGCTTTTTAAAGACTTAAGACACTTTATATCACTTTCCAGTGATATCCTTACAATTTCTTATTGCATCTTTTATCGTTTTGCAAATATAGAGATGAATATTATATATTATTCTAAACACTCTGTGGTGTATTTTTGTGGTGCTATATTGTGTTATTACATGATTTATTGCACAAATACTTTACACATTGCCTTCTAAGTTAAGCCTGACTGCTCAGTGCCAAGCTACCAGAGGGTGGGCACAGGATAATTTGGATTGTGTGTGACTTACCCTGACTAGAGTCAGCCTTGGCTGAAAATAAACTTTTGTTGGATCATGAACTGAGTCTCAAGGAGCTGGATCTTAAGGCAAGACAGTCTGAATCCAGCAGTAATGGTGGCAGCATACAGACAGGACCTGCTGGAGAAAAGAAGATTTGTATACCCAAAAATGTGGTACCCAGTTTTGTGGTGGGAGATGACATAGATAAATGGCTAGCTGCTTATGAAGTTGCACTAAGGGCTCATGAGGTTCCTGAAGGGCAATGGGGTACATCTATGTGGAGTTATGTGCCACCATTGGGGAGGGACACACTTCTCACATTGGACAGACCAGATCAAAACACATACCCACTTCAGAAAGCCATTTTACTTGCCAAGTTTGGGCTGACCCCTGAGAAATACCGTCAGAGGTTCAGGGACAGCACCAAACTATCCACACAAACATGGGTAGATTTATTTTACTTTTCCAGGAAGGCATGAGAAACAGGAGTCTTTGGAGAAGAGGACAATGGACTGGTGGTTGGAGTGATAGTTACACAGCCTCCTGGGAGTTGCAGTCATGTAACTTCCTGCACTACACACACTATACAAATGGTATCCTTCCAGATGCGTCCACTTCAATCGAGAGTTACCAAACAATTGTATTTGGACAAGAGAACACTGGACCTTCACAGACACAGGACCTTCCTGGCCTTAGCAGTCATGTCACACCCTCTACTTCCCACATTTGACAAATGATATCCTCCAGCCAAGTAAAATTTAATTGTGAGTTGACAGATGGTAGTCTTTGGACAGGGTAACACTGTTCGGATGTTTGGAGTTGCTGAAACAGTGCCTCCTGTGTGTTGCAGTCAGGTAACTCTCTCTACTGCGCACACTTAACAAATAGTATCCTCCCAGATGAATGAAGTTCATTTGAGATTTGCCAAACAGGGGTTTGTGGACAAGTGACCACTGGTCTGATGTTTGAAGTTATAGAACAGTGCCTGCTTAGAGTTGGAGTCATGCCAATCCCTGTACTACACACACTATACAAATGTCACCTACCCAAGTGAGTACACTTCAATTGTGAGTTGCCAAATAGAGGTCTTTGGACAGGTGAACACTGGTCTGATAAGTTGAGTGACAGCAAAAGTGGCAAAAGGAGAGCTGTGGGCATGCATGACATTGCATTTTGGTGACATTTTTTGCATTGTGGCTTACCAGACACCACTACCCCAGGTATTTCTATCAAGCCCTCAGAATGCAGGTAAAGAGATGTAGTGGGGCGCTGGGAGGGAAAATCTTCCTGTCCTGCAGCTGATGGCTGGACACCAGGGGGCAGACCTTCCCCTGAGGTCATTCCACCTCTTACTATTGTTCTCCTTTGTGTGCAGGGTGGTGCCTACAGCATTCACTCTGTCGACTATCATGTCCCACATTTCCATTTTCCTACTGAGAGGAGTATGCTGGACGTGTGCTACAAACAATTGTGGCTCTACTCTTATGATTTCATCCACCATGACTCTTAACTCATCCTCAGAAAAAGTGTGGCAGTGAGTTACTTAACAGATGAAGTGCAACAGGGTGTTTATTGAACAAAAGCATGTGCAGGGTGTTCAATGGGATGGTGAAAAAAGGGGTGCCTAATCTGTGTAGTAATTGATATGTGCTGGTCGTGGTTCTTTGGCTCCGAGTGGCAATGCAAAGGATTTTTTTTCTGTAAAGTGGTGTGTTTTATTGTATCCTTCGTGTGTCCAGTATGGGTGATGTGTGTCAGCTGTGTTGTATTCAAATTCATCCAATATGCTGTTGTGTATTACTTTGGTGACTGCGGACCGCTGTGGTTTGGACTGCCATTGGCTGACCGACATGGGGGTCCGCCACGGTGACAGTGTGCATGTAATAAGGTCAATGGTTGGTTGCTGATGGTGCTGGAGGTCAGACTGCCTATTTCCAGGCCTCTGCGCCGCTGAAGGTCTGTCTTTTTTGGGTGGCAGTCAGCAGTCCTGCCTGTGTAACTTGTAATAGGGCAGTTTGGAAGACCACCAACATGGTGGTCTTTTTAGAACCGCCAACATGGAGGCCTGGTGGTCCAACCACCAAACTGGTAATGAGGCCCTTAATGTCGAACACCTACCCCTGAACCGCTAAGAGTGGGAATATTAAATATCACCCCTTTTTTGTCCAAAACCTTTTCCTCAATGGTTTAGATTGGAGTGGGAATAGTAAATAAGACTACTTTAACGGGTAAGACGTTCTCCCAAATGCTTTAGATTGTAGTGGGAATAGTAATTATGTTTCTTTTTCTATACAACATAAACCTGAAAATGGTAAATATGGCAAATTTTGAGTGAGAGTTGTAAATGTCACCCCTTTTTGTGTACAAAACCTACCCCTAAATTTTATAGATCGGAGTGGGGATGCTAAAGATAACGCCTATAGGGCGAAACCATTCCCCTACATGGCTTAGATTGGAGTGGCAATGATAAATGCTAATACTTTAGTGTGCAACACATTACAATACATGGCTTACATTGGCGTAGGATAGTAAATGTTACCCCTGTAGTGTCCAAATTATTCCCCTCAATGCTAGATTGGAGTGAGAATAGTAAATGGGCCTACGTTAATGAGTAATAACTTCCTCTAAATCCTTTAGAATTTGTGTGGGAATAGTAATTAAGATCCCTTTTGTGTATAACTTAACCCATAGAGTGTTTTCAATAGTAGTGGATGTAGCAAATGTAATTATTTTAGAGTATAACATGTTGAATATATTATGTTATATTATACAGCTATAATACATATAAAAATGTAATTATAGCATTTTTCATGCACATAATTAGTATTGACTTTTTAATAATGACACTATTTTGTAGTTTTATATTTTTCATTATTTATATTTTTTATTGTGTATATATTTCTATTTTCTATACACATATATATTTTGAAACATATTTTTTTTTTATTGTGTAACAACATTTTTGATATTATTTTCACACACACAACATTTTATATATTTTATTACCTTGTTTCACATATTGGAAGTTCTCACATTTTTCCAAAACACAAATCATGTTATATATTTTTTCTCGTTGTTTTACGCGCTGGCATTTTTCATATTTTTTTAACAAAATCATGTTATATATGTTTTTATATTGTTTTACATATTTGTATTTATCGACATTCAACTTGGCACTTTTTTGAAACCATATACATTTGTAACATACAAATTTTGTTTTATAACAAGTTTGAAATATGTTTTAAGGTATATTATAACTAGTACTATATTATATTATTTATTATTTTGATAGTACTATTTAGTTTATGCTTTACATATTTATTTATATTTTCATAATGCATTTTTGACATTTTTATTACATATTTATAACAATGTTCCATATTGTTTTTAACATTTAGGGCCTGATTACGAGTTTGGCAGTCCATCGACTCCAAATGCGGCATTGGCGGTCACACCACCGTCAGGTTGGTGGTCGGATCACCATATTAATAGTCATGCGGGCCAAAGACTCACAAGGTTCAGTTGGCACTGCCAGGCAGCACAGACTGCCACGGTCACAAGAAAGCACAAACATGCTGATGAGACACTGTTTCTGCTTGACACATTACGAGGTTTCACAGCGCCAATGTGACCATGGCAGTCCAACCACCACCCCTCAGAAGGCAAAACAGACAGTATAAAAGGAGACACTCACTTCCAGGCAGCTTTACACGTCTTCTGCCACTAGGGAACACATCACGCACATCCTGCAGCTGCTGATGATCATCAAAGGAGACCAAAATCAGTGGTGTTGTGGATGCCACTGACCATTAGGTACACACACCTACCTGTGTGATTAACCTTATTAACAGATTGTAGCATCGTCGTCCGCATCATATGAGTGGCATGCTTCAGGCAACAAGTACAATTGGCATTGTGTTCCACATCGGAACCAGACACCATGAACACATGCACTGTTACAATATGCCCCATTTGGGCAGGTCACTACACTGCACCACAACAATACATAAAAACACACAGCCACACATCTCAGGCTCAAAGACAGTGAAGGATACACAACATTCTCACACACATCACACAAACATCACATATACAAATACAACTCACACACCCACATTCCACACAGGTCAGGGACTGTCGTCACATACAACACACATATATATCACTGTGACAATAAACACAAACAACACCACCATTAAACAACCCTGCAAGGGACACACATCACAGTACAATGGAAGGACAATGGCATGCACAATACACAGAGAGACAAATAGACAAAGGGCAATATCCACACAATTATTGCACTATTGGGATGGGGACACCAGGAACACCCAGGGAAGGAGGCTTCACTGGAACACATATCACTTCGCATATGCCCATAAAACAATAAGTGTGCAGGAAAGAGCCATACATGTGTCTCAGGGACAAACAGTACCATAGACAAATGTCATGAGCATCTGCACAATGTGAAACTACAAGTCAACAAAGCACATACAGCTCCAAATGGATAGGACATACCCCTAGAGGAGCCAGCTGCAAGGGACACACAGATAAATGTACACATGCACAGGCAACTACAAACAAAGCTAGCATGACTGAAAACAATCCACGTCTGCACTAACAAAACTCAAACTGACACATATCAGATGAATACATAAGCCATATCAAGGGAAATGCCCAACACCTTACATGCTCTCCCTGGATAACACAAGATGAAATACTCACCATAACAAACACCGCACAATGCCATGACACCACCATTGTATTCACACCCACATATATATATACACACTCACCATATAAGTTCCTCTTAGGGGGCACCAGAACTGCTCACAAAGTAAGGTAATGCAAACAATAGCAAAATGAGCAGCAAGTAGGCTGAAACACACAACTGTAGGCACACTGGTGGTCTTCTTCTTGGGAGGAGTAGGCTTCTTCTTGGCATGTGGAGATCTATGGGAGCATGCAGGGGGTTAGGGGAGGCCTTTGAGGTTTAAGGAAGAGGCTAGGAGCTGGGTGGGAGCCTCTTGGGTTTGGGATGGGGTGGAGGAGACAGGGGAAAGGGCAAGGTCAAACAAGAATTTTTTTTGTAGGGCCACTGGAATGGTCAGCAGAAAGAGGTAAGGATTTGGAAGGTAAGGGAGTGGTTGTAGGCTGTGTAGGTGTGGATGTCATGATTGTGTGCTTCTAGGAGGTATGCTTGTGTGTGGTGGGTGTCTGTTCGTTGAGTGAGTGAGGGTGTTTATGTGTCTTGGGCTTAGCGGGCTAGAGGTGCTAGTGGATGGAGTGGTGGGTAGGCGTGTGTCTGTTGAGGTGGTGACTGCAGGTATGGTGGATGCGGTGGGTGTCTCTGTGTTTGTACTTGTGGTGTCTGCAGGTGTGGTACCTGTGGTGGATGGTCTGCTGGGTTGGTGTCTGTGGGTAGGATGGGTGTGGTGGGTATGTCAGTAACTGTTGGTGTGGTACCTGTGGGTAGGCCTGATGATGTCTGTGTGATGCTGGTGATTTCTGGGGAAGTTGTTAGTGTTGCTGTGTCTGTTGTGGAGGTTGTTTGTGTGCGTGCCAGTGTGTTTTGTGGTGCTTGTGTTTGCGTGCATTCCTTTTGGGTGTTGAGGTGGATGTCTGCAGATCTGTCTGTGTGTTCTCCTTAGGTAGGGAAAGGGGGATTTGAGCTGGGAAGGAGCTGGAGGGGGGATGGAAGGTGGGGGGTGACTGGTTGCCATCAGTGAGGAGGCCAGAGCCTGAAAAGATCTCTGTAGGCCAGTCATT
Organism: Pleurodeles waltl; assembly: GCF_031143425.1. Classification (NCBI taxonomy): domain Eukaryota; kingdom Metazoa; phylum Chordata; class Amphibia; order Caudata; family Salamandridae; genus Pleurodeles; species Pleurodeles waltl. Next base: position 923,008,876 of record NC_090443.1, on the reverse strand, counting down.
GCACCATAAATGCCTTCCAGGAACACATTCACCTTTTGAAGTTGGGTTGCCAATCTCTGAATGGCATTTACAATGGCTGACTGACCCACAGAGACCGTTCTCAGGAGGTCAATAGCCTCCTCACTGACGGCAAAAGGAGTAACAGGGGCTGGGGTGAAGCTGCCTGCGGTGAAGGAGACGCCCACCCTTTTGGGTGAGCGGACATGGCCAACTTGGTAGGGAGCAATAGGGAGGCTGGTAATAGAACACGTGGTAGTGGATAAGGATGGTACTGTGGGATTCCCCGATGGGTCAGCCACCACTAGGGAGTGGCCACTGGAGGAAGAATCTGATGTTGATGGTGATGATGATGTCAGTCCGATCTCCCCCATGGCACTCCCCTTGCCCTCTGGGTCACTGGGTCCCACTGCACCAGTAGTCTCTTGACCCGAGGTTCCATGGCCAGATGCTTCCCCACTTGGCTTGACCCTGTCTCCTTCACTTGCCGGTGAAGATGCTGCAATGAAAAACAGAATTAGGGTCATCACATGTCCATGAACACACTTGAACAACAGCTCTGATTAGCAAACATTATCATCATGTCAAGTAGGCCCCAGCTACTAACTCCACCTAAGTGGCAAATGCATGTGCCATACATATGCATGCATGACAGAAAAATCAGGACCTATGAAAGCTACAATTGCATGACTGAAGTTGTGCAATCACAGTAACCAGTGAACTAGTCGGAGCCCTCATCACCCACAAAGTGTTTCCCCATGGAGCAGACCTAAGTTACCTGTTCTCACATAATTATAGGACATGACAAATGTATTCCCACATTTCCCACACAAGGCATGCACACATCTATTTGTCACATGTATAAGGACCCAACATTAAAAAATGATGCTCCAAAATCGTGCCACATTGATGGCAAAAGCACAGTAGCCTGGAGAAGGTGACAGGAAATACTCATATCATACCGGAAGCAGTTCCATTATGCACACTTCACCAAATGATATCTGACCCAACAGAGTCAGGGACTTTTCATTGATATTGCTTAGATAGGCCACATATGTGGCATGGAAATGAACACTGTAGACATCATGTGTAAGATGTCAGGGAGAGATGCCTACTAAAGAAACAACACTATGAATCATCTTGCCCCAGGGTGATCACCACTGTCTAGCACCCCTTACAGTGACATGCTCTGAGTGCTTCAGTAGAAGTCATTAATCCATGGCATCTTGGAGAGACACAGAAGCTGCAAGGACTTGTAGAGGTCCCTCAACAGGTTGCCTAGTGGGAAGCTATGCAACTATACCCATTTTGGTCATGCAAACCCAGATGTATGTCTATGGATGAATGCCTGTACCCGAAGATATGTGACTGAAGCATTAATGCAAGTCACTCCATAATGCATGCCAACAGTCAGGGCACAAACCGTAACAATGACACATGTGAAGTGCACTTATCAACATCATGCCACATCAAGGGGATAGATATTCACATTCTGGCTCTAAACTCTAGGTCTACCTGTCATGTCCATCATTGCTCCTGTAGTTGTACATGCCATCTGACTTGCTAAGATACTTGAGGGTATGTGTCAGCCAATAGAAAATGGTGATACACTCCTGCATGTGGCATAACATGACATGTACCCCCATTGTAAATGGCTTTTTCCACATACAGATTGCTATGCACATATATATATATATGTGGTAATAAAGACATCATCCCATCAACATAGTTAGAACATGCATGAAACTGCAGCTCATATATGTATACTGAAGAGAAAGGGACACATGCTGACATGTAGGTCAAAGGAATGTTGGCAACTGTCATGGCACCTAAATCATGTCAATGGACAGTCCACACCTACCAAGTGAAAGTAGTGCTCCATAGCTGAATACAAAGTAAAATGTTAGCCCTGTCACATGTATGTCGGACACATTCACACCCTCTACTCACCCCTCTGTGGCTGCTGCGCTGCCCTCAAACACCTATCAAACTCCGGATAGGCCACCACCAGAATGTGGGCCATTGGGGGGGTCATTGTCCGACGGGCACCCACTCACATTGGGAGGACAGCCCCAGCTGGCCCTCTGTGATATTCTAGGCCCAGTGTCTCAGGTCCTTCTAACTCTTGTGACCGTGGGCGCTCCACCGGCTGTGGACCCCCAGGGTCAGCACCTTCTGGACGATGGCTGTCCATATCCCTTTCTTTTGATGGGCATTCACCTGCATGGATACAAAACACGCATCAATAGATCATGTTCACCAGCCCCATCACAAATGATAGAGTCTTTTATGACATACATGTCAAGCTTGGCCATTCACATTTTGTCAATACTCACCAAGTGTGGAATACACAAGCCAATAAGTACTGGGCCATGACTACAGACATACATTTCGCAATCTGCAGGACAACCCACCACCACCTTGTTCTGGCCCTACAATGACTGTGCAGGCTTACTGGCATCTTGTGGGACATGCACTAGCAACCTGACTGAGATGGGAGCTACCATGATGCACTTCACACCTCAGTGGCTTTTGAAAGGTAGACTACTTAGGCAGGAATGGACCAACACATACACACTCATACTTACTTTCTGCATGCATTCCCTACAGGCCACTGCCAGAGTACAAACTCATACAACACACATGGGTAACAATGAAGGGACTGGCATGGTGGGTACAGAAAGTGTCTTGCTAATCCCTGTGTGAAGCTTTGCATTTACAAATGCAGACTCCTGCCACTTAAGGGAGTTTGTCTCTGTGTTATGTATCGTTAGCACAGAACACGCTTTTGAACATTTGTCTCCATCCTACAGAGATGGCATACAACAAACAAAGGCATGCATTTTGCAGTTTTTACTATGTGACCAAGCTATTGAGTCATGTATCATGGTCTCCAAGAAATCAACACCCTCTCTGCACTGTGGAAATGTCAGTCATGCAATGAGCCTGCACAGGACATATATGACCTGTGGGATGGTGACAAGAGGGCTGTGGGAGTAAGGGATCTGTTGTGAGTCAGAGACACACATTGACATCTATCACAGAGCAGTAACCCACCCCTATACTCATTCCCAATATGAACAAAGGAACATGGCATTCTGGGCAGGAGATTAAAACAAAGACTCATATTGGTCACATGACAAGATCTGCTGGGGTACAGGGGTGGGCACTGTCCCACAGTTGTATTGCCACAGTGACTCCACCCCAACCTAGACTAGGACCCATGCTGGGAGGTACATGTGACAGGCCCTGGACTCTGCAGGCTGGGCAGACTGAACCTACATGACACTACATCACCATCACTACCATGCAGTACAGCTTATCATGTAGCCAACATTAATTTGGCATGTGGTGTGTGTGGCAACCTGAAGGGTAGAGAGAGTGATGTCATACCATCCAAAAAACAGACTAGCAATTGCAAATGTCTGAAGTAATCTCAGTGGCAACATATATATCGCTTACATTCCTCGCAATTGACACATACAACATGCATACTCAGCTCATGCTAACATGCACATACATGTTGTCCAACATATACAACATTCTTGATGAAATAGATGTCAATGGATGACTGTGACGTCACATCACCTAGTTCTGTGCATCCAACCCAAGTTGATTCAGGGAACACAGGAAACAGGAACAACACAATGTGAATAAACTCAACATATGCCACTGGCCACCAATACCTGCACATTGACTCCCCCATTAATACCACACAGACTGCAAGAACAGACACATTAGTATAACATCTGGTACATATGGGCAGAGCCTGTGAAGAGAGAAAGAATGGTGAGTTATACAGAAAACGGTGCACATGAGGCACTTACTTGCTCCTCAGGCGCACCATAGAGCTGTCCATACAGTGGTAGGATCTCTGTCATCAGCCTCTCCAGCTCCTCTTATGTGAAGGCTGGGGCCTTATCACCTGCTGGAAGTAGCATGATTGCTCCCAGAGGCGGTACACAACAGCTTGGTAGTGGAGGTCTTGCTGGCATCAGTGATGGGAGTCAAGTGAGGGATTTTTCAGAACATGTTTGACACATGCACCACATATGCAATCGTCACTGCCGGCGGACACAGCCATTGTCCCAAGACTGCAACTGGCAACAATGTTAGCTTATGGTACCACCTATGGCCATGCTGACTTCCTCTGGCGGTCTGGGGCAGCTCCTAATGCCCAATTGTTAGGTCTGGCAGCTGCCATTTTAGAGGCCGGTAATACAGTATTTGGAGTCATAAACTCTGTCACACCTCATATTGCATTGTTTTGAGCACTGAAACCTGCTCTTCCTGTATGATTACGTTGGTCTTACTACTCAAGTACCATTGTAGTATGTTGCTGGGCACATATGGAAATTTACAGTGGGGCACAGTCAACCCCTGTTGAAGGTAATTTTTGTGCTCAGGACATCCAGTCACATTCCGAGTGGCATCTATGATGCACAATGTTGCTTTTGTTCCTGATACATGAAGTGTACACACATGTGGCAAATCAAGGGGGTAACATGTGACCGTTGTGTTTTGAGCAGTTGTGATGTATACTGTTTGCCACGTCCATCCATTCAAAATTGTCCTGTCACATGTAATTTTTGAAATGCATCATGTATGATGCTGTGGACACAATGTCACATGTATGTTGCTATGACTAATGTCAGAACTAATTTCTCGTCATGTATAGGCACCCAGGGAGAGGGATGATGCAACAACCACATGTCTATCATCCACTGGCAGACCTTAAGATCATGGAGCAAAGGCTGATCATAACATGTTACTGCATGGATAGACAAACAATAGTGGACTTATGTCGTCTTTTGGAGCCTGATCCGATGCCAGCTGTTAGTAATCCAATCAGCATACCACCCATTGTACAGGTCATATCAGTGTTGCACTTCCTAGCTACAGGGTCCTTCCGAACATACAGTGGCCCTAGCTGCTGGCATGTCCCAACCTATGTTCAATTTGATGTTGAAGGAAGTTGAAACTCCTGGACAGCTACATCAGGTTTCCCCAATGTGAGGGAAGATATAGCCCATGCGAAGGCTAAATTTTGTGGTTTTGCATGACTCCCACATGAGGTGGGGGCTATTGATGGCACACATGTTGGCTTGGTCCCATCGCATGCCAATGAACAAGTATACCAGAACAGAAAGAACTTCCATTCCATCATCGTCCAAGTTGTATGTTTAGCGGACTTACACATTTCACAGGTCTGTGCCTGTTCTCCGGGTTCAGTCCATGATTCCTTCATAATGCAGAACAGCACAATCCCGTGGCTGATGTCACAACTGTACCCAGAGAGGGTGTGGCTGGTTGGTAAGTCTGTCCTGGTTTTGTGTGTACAATGTCTTGTGCGACAATTCTGATGAGTGACTCATAGTTGCACATATTTCCCATTCCTTAACAGGAGACTCAGCATCTCCAAAACTGTCTTTGGTAGTTGACGCCACTAAGGAATCCAACTACACCAGTGGAAGTCCGTTTCAATGAGGCTCACGGAAGAACAAGGCGGGTAGTGGAGCAGGCTTTTGGGCTTCTGAAGCCTAGATTTAGGCGTCTGGACCACACTGGTGAGCCATCCTCTACTCATCTAGTAAATTGTGTAAGATCATTGTGGCCTGCTGGGTGTTTCGGAACATTGCCCTGTGAAGGCATATCCCATATATCCCAGAGGAGAGGGAGCCTGCAGTGCAACCAGGTGAGCCTCCTGAAATGTCAAGTGAGGATGACAGTGGTGAAGAGGAAGGAGTTGACTTGCGGGAAGATCTCATCAATAGCTACTTTTCATGACTGTAAGTATGTCATGTGATGTAATGACTGTGACTGTGCATTGAACTGTAGTTATCAGAATGTGTGCAGTAGAGCGATTTTGCAAGACAATGAGGAGCTAATGCTATCCAACATTCCTCCAAAGGGTGCTTGAAAAGTTAGCTTTGGACATATCCCCACCTTGATATAGCTGCTTTGTTTGTGTCATTCTCGTTGCAATGTATTCTCATTTCCAGATGTTTCCTATGTGATTTGTGTTGTAGGCATGTTTTCAAATCGATACTCCTTGTCTTGTCTTTGTCCAGGTATCTTCACCATTACATCCTCATGTGGGCATTTCAGAGTTGAGACATTGGCAAGTATTTTATGCTGTTCTGATGTGTGAAGTGGACATGGGGTGTTCCAGGTAATATAGGTAAGAGATTTGGGGTATATGAAAGCTGTTTCAAGGCAACCTGGCAGGTGTTTAGGTGGACAGTCTGAAGCGCACAAATAACTTGTTTTTTGGTCCTGTGTTGGGTCAATTGCATTATGTGTGTGAATATGTGGACATGAAGTATGTGGTCATCAAGAGCAAGCCAGGTATTCACCCTTCACATAGGTTAAATACTCTTCTTGTATGACCTGTATTTAGCTGTAGATGTGTTTCATCATTGCAGGCCACAGTACCTGTGCAACCACACTGATATGTTTGTGTTATACCACCAGATGCATGGTCATTGGAGTATGAGGAACCTGTGATCAGGGACTGTTGTCCTACATTCTGTTTGCACCTTGGTTTATGTGATGTTGGATTACTTGGGTGTGGTATGTGATAAAGCTCAAGCTGGTGACACCATTCACCTTTCTGTTTGCTAGTTCTACAGGTCAATGTCTGATAAGGCCCAACCTTCAGTAGTCTTGGGAACTGTGCCTTGGTATATCTACCTTGACACAATATAAGTAAGCCATTCTTGGCTTTGGCAGTCCAGACAATTTGACAGCATATGTGCTGTACAGTGAAATAAAATGTTTGGTGTGACCAGACACTTGTACCAATGTGTTTGTGTGTGTTGTTAATAATCCTTAGCGGGACAGTGTACCAGTGTACACATCCCTCCTTCCACTAGTATCTTGTGTCTTCCTCATTTGTTTCACATGGTCTTTAGTCTCTACATAGCAATGATTGAAACAGAAGCAAGCAGACACAAACTTTGTGATAGGTGGTATTTATTGTGCATACATTCATAGGATGAAAATAAGGGACATGATGCTGACAGAACAGTGAGGGGTTCAGTCATGGTTGATTAAATCATTGGAATAGATGTCACAGCATTGGAAGTCCAAAGTCCTGTGCACTCCTCCCATAGAGACTGTAAGGTTGTTGAAGGCGATTCAACAGAGTGATTATATGGCACGCAAAGGAGTTTATTTAGGAAGAAGTCACTTGCTGGCAGTGGTGGGTGTCTTGCCATCTGCACCTCTTCTATTCTTGGCTGGACGTCCCCGCTTGCTGGAGTGATCTGATGCTACAGAGTCAGGGGTGTCTGTTGTGGGTTCTTCCCCTGACATGGCCTCCCTTCCAGTAGCTGGTACCGATGATGACGGGCCTGGTGTTGCTAGTCCAAACAAAGGTATATGGTGCTGCTCACAATCCCTGATCAGGGTACTGCAAATCTCCCTGAACACCCCTGGTAGGCAGGCCAGGATGGTATTTGTGGCCTCCACTTTTGAAGCATTTCTTTATGCATATCCCTCTGCAGCTGCTATATCTCCCGGAGTTCAGCAACTATCTGGCAATCTGGCACTCTTCTTGATCGATCCCCAAGACTTGGCTGATGGTGTCCTGGCCAGGGGCGTCCCTGGTGCCCACACCCCAATGGCCCACAGCATCCCTACCATGCATCCTATCTCCATGGGCCTATACCTTTGCCACTGGGTGCCCCCTACTACTGGTTCCAGGACCATTATTGTCCAAGTTGTAGTGATGTGACTCAATATCCTGGACTGGGGGCATAAGATGGTTGCCACTGTCCTAGGGAAATAGGCTGGGGGAGTGAATGGCTGCCTGTGAGGTTGATGCAAACTGGCTGGGAGGTCTTGATGTGAGCACAGTGAAAATCAATGTTGGTGACTGACCACGTTGCTCAAATGAGCCAGAACCATCCTCCAGATCCACGGGGGCAGTGCCAGGGCTTTATCCATGGGGGCCGTGGCAGTCTCTTCTGTGAGCTCAGTGTGCCAAGTGGCTGTTGATGTGAAAGGTGACGTGAAAGGGTTTGGACTGAACTTGCCTCCTGTTACAAAGTTTCAGGGACATCAAACACTTCATCTGCCAGTATCTGGGATCTCTTGCTGAGACCCCCTGACTTGCCAAGTGGTGCCACATCCAGTCCCTGGGCCCCTGAAGAAGCTGGCAGAACCAGGGAGAAAATCACGCAATGGAGCTAAGCACCAGAAAAAACGACTTAGTGCCTGTACCGCAGTTGAAAAATCATCGCCTCACCAGCTCAATGTGGATTCATTGGTGCTGTGAGTCCGGATTTTCCACGCATCGTCCCTGGGTGTCAAAATCTTCAACATCACTGCACGGACCCGAGGATGCTGGTCCGGAAACCGACGCATCGCTTACTTGCTGTAGAAAGAATCAACACACGGCCTCACTAGCGAGTAAGGAATCAACGCATTGCTTGCTTTTCTGATGTACGCTCACCCGTGCAGCTTTATTTTTCCCACATATCAGGTACTTTGTGCTAAAACAACACATCCATTGATTTCTCTAAATTAAGACTCTTTTTACTTTAAAAATTCATATCTCTGCTTGTGTATGTTGGATTTTTGTTGTTTTGGTCTTATTTGATATTGGCTATTTTTCTAAACTGGTGTGGTGTTTTGTACTGTGTTAGTGTGTGTGGTGGTACAAAGTCTTTACACATTGCCTCTGAGATAAGCCTGACTGCTTGTGCCAAGCTACCAAAGGGGTGAGCAGGGGTAATCTCAGCTGTGTATCTCCCTTACTCTGACTAGAGTGAGAGTTCTAACTTGGATAAGGTGTAAACTAACTGCCAACTAGAGGCCCCATTTCTAACAGCCAACCACATCTCTGAGTTGAGCATGATCTGTATCTTGATCCCTCCCAGGTGAGAGTGATCAGGTAAGTGCTTTTGGACATGTGACCACAGTTCTGCTATTTGGAGTCACTTGAACAGTGCCTCCTGATAGTTATATTCAGGTCACTCCCTCTACTTCCTAACACTATCCAAATATTATCCTCCCATGTGAGTAAACTTCCTTTGAGAGTTCACTTACATATACATTGGGGCAAGTGGACACTGGGCTGCTGATTGTAGTTAGCAAAACAGGGCCCATTGGGCTTGGAATTCAGGACACTCCCTCTAGTTCCCAATAGTAAGCAAAGGTGATCCCCCAGGCGAGTGGACTTCATTTGGGAATTGATATCCAGTGGTCTTTTGAGAAGAGAACACCATGCTGATGTTTGTAGTTATAGATACAGTGCATGCTGGTAGTTGCAGTTATGTCACTCACTCCAATACACACACTTGACCAATGTTCTCCCCCTAGTGAGCACACACCACTTGAGAGTTGACTGCCAGATGTATTTGGACAAGTGACCACAGGTGTGGTGTTTTGAGTTACAAAAGCAGTGCCTGCTAGGGGTTTTAATCAGTTACCTCTGTCTACTACACACACTATACAGATGTGATCCTCCCAGGTGAGTAACCAACAATTTGGGATTGACCAAACAGGGGTATTTGGACAGTTGTATACTGGACTGGTGGTTATAATTACATACACAGTCCTTCCTGGCCTTTGCAGTCCTGTCAGTTCCTGTACTGCACACACTTTATAAATGTTATCCTCCCAAGTGAGTAAACTTCAATTGAGACTCATCAAACAGGAGTATTTGGACAATTGTATACTGAGCTGGTGGTTGGTATTACATACACAGGCCCTCCTGGCCTTAGCAGCCCTGTCAGTCCCTGCACTACACGCACCATACAAATGATACCCTCCCAGGTGTGTACCCTCCAATGGTGAGTTCACAAACAGGTGTATTTAGTGGAGAGAACACTGTGCTAGTGTAAGGAGTCATAATAACAGTGACTGCTGAGAGTTGTAGTCATGTCAGTCCCTGTACTATGTACACAATACACTGATGTTATCCTCCTAGGTGAGTCTACTACAATTGTGAAATGCCAGACAGGGGTCTTTGGACATGTGTACACTGGGCTGGTGTTTGCAGTTACAGCTACAGTGGAGAAGTGTGGCACAATGGTTATAGTGGCAGACCCTGATGCAGAGATCTGGCCCGGGACCCGGGTTCAATTCTTGCCTCGGTGGGTCTTGGGCTCAATTCCCTTAGACCAGATAATTCTCTTCTTGGTGCCTAATCTAATGGGTCCCACTCTGTAACTCTGGGCAATAGCTTGCTTAATCTCCACAACGGCTCTCACAGTGTTTGGATGCCTGGCTTCACCCTGGGGCTGTCCAGGAGTGGGTGTCTCACAGGGAAAAGCCAGGAGGGGTTGTACAGCGCCTTGAGACCCTAACGGGTGAATAGTGCGCTATACAAGTGCAAAGTTTGCAGTTTTTTACACAAGGCCTCCTGGAAGTTGCACATATCTTACTGCCTGTATTACAAACAGTACACGAAAGAAGTCCCCCAAGATGAGTATACTTCATTTGTGAGTTAAGACACAGGTGTATTTGGGCATGAGAACACTGGGCATGTGTTTGTAGTTGGTGAGATAGCTTCCTGGCCTTAGTAGTCATGCCACTCCCTCTACTTCATGCATTTGGTACATGTCAACACCCCCACCCCCCAGTGAGTACACTTCATGTGTGATTTCCCAACCATGAGTGTTTGGAGAAGAGGACACTGGACTGGTGGTTGGAGTGACAGTGAGAGAGCCTCCTGTGAGTTGCAGTCATGCAACTCCCTATACTATGTACACTATATATATGGGGGCATATTTATACTTCGTTTGCGCCGAATGTGCGTACAAAAATGTTGACGCACTTTCAGCGCAAACATTGCCCCATATTTAAACCCTGACGCCCGATCCGGCGCACCAGGAAAATGGCACTATGTGCGCCAGTTTTTGGAAGCGGCACCCCGCCCTGCGTTAATGACATGCAGGGTAGGCGTTCCCGTCCAAAAACAGATGCACATAGCGGTGCGTGGTATTTATGCTTCAGGGCAAAAATCACTCCCGCGCGGCAGGTGGCGCAAAAAAATGGCGCAAAGCACGAATATCGTGAAATTTGAACGCCTGGGTCAGGGCAGGCGTTAAAATGGGGCAAACACACCTGTACTTAATCAGAACACACTGAACAAACAACAGAGCAGCAGAGCAGCAGAGCAGCAGAGCAGCAACAGGGAGACATGGAGGTGATTTTTCTTCAACGTGCACGTAGACGCAGAGCCCTGCAGCAACAACAGCAGCCACAACAACAACAGCAGGGACCCCAAAGACAGCGCAGAAGGCAGGAGAGGATATTCCGCCCAAGAACAACCCTGCATGGCCTCAGGGAACGAGACATCATCCAGAGGTACCGGTTGAACTGGCAGGCCATTCAGCAGCAGCTGACAAATATTGAACAGCAATTGGCCCCCACTTTAGTGACTCCACGCACTATCCCAACAGAAACAAAGCTGCTTGCCGTACTTCACATGCTGGCAAGTGGCTCCTTTCAGACAACTGGTGCCCTGGTTGGTGGAATCTCACAACCATCTTTCTCCGCATTCCTGCCTAAAGTACTGGATGCCATCATTGGACTGACACCCCGCCACATCTGCTTCCCTAACACAGTGCAGAAGCAGCAGGAAACTAAACAGGGGTTCTACGCCATCAGTGGCTTTCCGCACGTCCTTGGTGCAATCGACTGCACACACGTACGCCTTGTGCCACCTGCTGCGAGTGAACACCTCTACCGCAACAGGAAGCACACACATTCCATCAACGTGCAGGCCATAGTCGATCACCAAGGACTGATCAGCAACATTGTGGCTAAATATCCTGGGAGTGTACATGACGCATTCATCTTCCGTCACTGCACCATCAACCAACACTTCCAGGATGGACAGTATGGCAATGGACTACTTGTTGGTAAAGACAAAAATCCACTTATATACTCACTGCACAGAAACCCTCTAGGATAAACAACCCATACACCACAATAGCAACACCTAGACAGGAACACACTGAGGTACTCACATCACTAGCCATGTTTCACAAGTCACCATTGAACCTCTCACACATTGGAATTTACTCCACAGCTTAGTGTGAAGACATTCATGACTGTGGTTGCCTAAATGTCACCTTGCAAATTGGAAGTCTCACAATAACCTGTACACTAATACAATGCATAACTTTTAAGGGATGAGATGGCCTGGGTATGTTCAATTGAACGTTTCTAATACCCTTTCATGTTTCAACTCTGCATGGAACTATCATCACACCCCCAGTGAGGACACACGGACACCTGTGTCACAAGTCACAATGCAAGGGAGGGCACACTGTACTTGAGAAACCGATACATCCTGCTGACAAACAGTTAGCCAACAAACACTTGCTCAGCAAAGGAAAAAAAACAATGCCAAAGTTTCCACCAACAACCATAGGTTGTCACATTAGTACACAAAATAGTCACAGACAACACAACACAACTACTTCCATCAAAGATACGTACAACAGTGCCTCCTACATCTAATTGATACCATTCTGTGTTTCTCTTTCAGCTGATCAGGGGTATGGCATCCAGCCTTGGCTAATGACACCATATGGGAACCCAAATACTGCTGCTGAGCGGGCATACAATGACGCCCACAAGAGGACACGCAGCATTGTGGAGCGGACCTTTGGGATCCTAAAGTCAAGGTTCCGCTGCCTTGACATCACTGGCGGAAGCCTACTATACTCCCCAGAGATGGTCTGCAAGATCATACTCACTTGTGCCATATTACACAATATTTGTGTAAAAAGGAACATTCCCCTCCTTGAACCGGACCCAGACATGCCTGAGGATGATGATGAGGAGGATGCTGGCCTGCAACAGGAGGGGGAACAGCCTAACACGGCAGCAGGAGTGCGTAGGCGCCAACAGCTTGTGAACAATTTTTTTACTTGAGTTATTATAATCACTTGTATTCCACACTTGTAAATAAACACAGATAACAAACACCACATCATGCTTTGGCCTATTCATTTCTGACCACCTTTAGTTTGAAATAGCTGAAGATGAATGTCGTCTCATTGATCAAGAATGCCATTAAAATTCATCACACCAAAAATAAACATCACAACTGTATGCACAGAGGGTAGGATGTGACATGATACATTACCATACACAGAGCCCAACAAGAGTACAAATGTGACAATTACACATGCCGGATCCAAACAACTGAAACAGTCTCTCATCCAGCCCAAAATTGGAGATCATTTGAAAGTCACATTACACGTGTTCAGAGACTGGGTGGGACCATCCATGTGTACGTGACCATGTCATCAATGGCTACTCTCAAGTGTGTGATATGAGCAATACACAATAGCTACAACATCAGCTGCCACTAACTCAGGAGGAGACCTTGAAGTTACAGTGACAACATATACCCAGACAGGTGATAGTGGATCCACATTCCAACACACATGTACACATATGTCATACAATCAATCTAATATTTGAAAGTAGACCATCACAGTTGTGTCCCAGTCTGAACCTAGCAGGAAGATTGTAACATGACACTAAACCAGTTTATGCAGAAAGGGACACAGACAACCAAAATATTCTTCTCATTATCACATCGGGAACGCTGAGAGTCTTGCAAACATAGTCATAGTAAAATGGTATGCAAGTTTGCTCCAATTCATCATTACTGCAAACGTCAAATGGGCTAATGAGATGAATGAATGGTCAACAGTCATTCATACCATATGGCCTTACATTAGCCCGCTGCTGCAGGTTTGCCATGATATAATAAATATACTCCATGGATACAGTAGCAATTCTGGATGGTCAAATCCTAGGGTGCTGGTGGCCTAAGTCCACCTCTACCGCCCCCAAAACATACAAGAATCATGTACTTGTGAACCACACACATGCATAAGGCACATCTGTGGCCTCCATGTCACAAGTCCAACACAAATCTGAAACACAAAATCATAATGGGACATGCTCAGCCCCATAAAAACTGAAAGTGACTCTCCCACTCCCTGTTAGGACTACAGATAAAAGCATCACCATCATAAATGTGGACACATTTTGGAGACGGAATACATAATGGTATCCCATCCATCATTTCAAAATAGCCATCAGCAATTACACCAAATATGTCGTCAAATATGGTCAATACATTAGTTAACGTATCCCAAACATTACAGTGTGAATGCCTTCTATACATAAAACAACGGACATGTGTCATATACAAACACATATGTGTATCACATCGCACCGTTTGACCATGACAAATCCCCTTTCCAAAGCTAAAAACATGAAGACATAAGGAAAAATTTGCTCCATATTCGACGCATACAGCATGGCCGTCATAATTTGTTCACGTACATGTGTGCACACAATGCAGAGTCAAATACAAATGTATCCAAAAGTGTCTTAATATTTTGCCTTCAAAGTATAATTTACATCCACAATATTTTTGACTCTGCATCCTGTGCACTACTGAACGTGTAAAAAAAATGACGCCATGCTGTATGCGTGGTAAAATTGACGCTACATGGACAATATGTTGGTCATCTCATGTACATTATAAAATATTAATATTCATATCATATTTTTTCACTCCGCATCATGTGCACTACTGTACGTGTAAAAAAAATGACGCCCATGCTGTATGCGTGGTAACATTGACGCTACATGGACAATATGTTGGTCATCTCATGTACATTATAAAATATTAATATTCATATCATATTTTTTCACTCCGCATCATGTGCACTACTGTAAGTGTAAAAAAAATGACACCCATGCTGTATGCGTGGTAAAATTTACCTTACATGGACAATATGTTGGTCATCTCATGTACATTATAAAATATTAATATTCATATCATATGTTTTCACTCCGCATCATGTGCACTACTGTACGTGTAAATAAAATGACGCCCATGCTGTATGCGTGGTAAAATTGACGCTACATGGACAATATGTTGGTCATCTCATGTACATTATAAAATATCAATATTCATATCATATTTTTTCACTCCGCATCATGTGCACTGTAATGCGTCAAAAAAAAATGACGCACAACTGTGTATGCGTGAAAATATGACGCAAAACGGGAAAATAAAAACGGCGGCCATTTTCTGCAGGAAGTGATGTAATAGGATATCCTGTTTACAAAATCTGTACTGGGAGTTAACTTTCACTTTCACTTTGCAGTCTCAGATTTATCTAGACTGTGTGGTTGTGTGAAAGGTGTTGTCCTGTGTTTTACTGCTTTTGTGTCCTGTGTGCCTTGTATTTTGTCTTAGTGTCAATCTATTACTGTTGTATAACATTGTCTCAGTCTGTTTCGTGTTATTTTGTCTATACCTGTGATAGTTTGTATTGTCAGTGGGAGTCTGTTGTGGGTAGCATAGTTTGGGGGGTTATTTGGGCTATTTTTCTCCTTCTTCTTTTTCTTTCACACCTCTACCTTTCCCCATTTCCCACTTTTACTTTCATATTTATTTTGTCCAGCATTAGTCCTCTCAATCTGTCAGGTAGGCCTCGCCTGTCCAGGATGGGTGAAGACGAATTGGGGGGGTTCCTATGGCTAGTAAGCCATTTCCTGCCACTAATGCTGGAAGCTGGGGGCCGTGTGATACAGGGGTATCACACGGAGGCAAGGAAAATCCGGTGGGAGAAGGTGCGCCATCACCTGGTCCGGGTCTACGGGAGTCTGAGAAATGTACACCAACTCAAGCACAGCTGGGCAGATCTGGTCACCAGGGAACAGGACCTGCTGGACTACCTGGGACTCCGGATTGGTGGCCATGTTGGTGAGTAAAAATCTATTAAATGGGAATGATGGAAATCTGTGTGTGAACATGTGATGATTGTTAGCCAATCTGCAAAATAAGTAGCTGACTGTGTGTAATGCTAGGGAAACCTAGGACCATGGTTATACACATAAATCCTCATATTTTTCAACACATGTACACGCAATAACAGCATTCAAATCCAACATCTATTTGTATTTTGCTAAGTCGCCCCCTCTCTGCGTCACAAAATGTTGCAAATGCTGCGCTACCAAGGTATACATATGTGTCCTAATGTGTATTTGTTGCAGAATGTGTATGAAGACCTATGCTACCAGTCCGATGGCTCATTTTTGCAACACATACCAGATGCCTGTAGCTGCATGTAATGTAGTGTGGCATTTGGGTCAGAAAAGCAACACGTGAACTGCTCTATTTGTACTCCACTGGTCATAATGGCCAGTGAGTACGTCATGTAGAAACAACATACCTACATATGCAGACGCCATAGCTAGACAGAAAATTGGAAACACATGATGATGCTATACATGTGTGTTGCCTTCACGTCACATGAAGTTAGTCATGTTGTTCACACATATGTCACATGTGTGTCTGGTTGCTGTGTGTTGAACCTGTCCACATAGCCTGTTGGATTGTGAGTGGTCATGCAGTCCTCATGGAACCAGTTTTGGAATGTCTCTCTGGGATGCACATGCTGAGATGTATGGTTAACATTATTGTTGGGGCATACTAATGGAGTATTAACTTGGACGACACATGACTGTCCTGCCCACTGCATGAGTGTAGTAGGGTGTGACACTGGAGCAGGAGACTCATCCAATGATAATGTTGAATACAAAGTTATCCATGCAGGATGAGCATGTGTGAAAGTCTATCATTACCATGTCATATTCACACAGTGTCATTGTAACAGAAATCATTTGTCCGTTCACCCAGTCTGAGTATAATCTTTGTTTCATGCTTTACAGGTGGACCAGCCCCGTACACCGTGGGAGAGGTGGCCCATTTTGACGACCCCGATACCTACAGTGAGTGTCGCCTGAGTGCTATTTACATTGTTTGGTAATGACGCATGATGGATTACTGTGTGTTAAAGAGAATTCATGATTTGATGTGCTGGCCGTCCATTGGCTTTGTTCTTTTAGTGTGATATCAAATTTGAATTATGTTTCTGCAAAGCAATACGTAGTCATCTCTCAGATTGAGGGGCTGTAGCCCATTCAATTATGCCGGCAATTGGGAATGGTATGACTCATTTTTAATACACTGGTCAATGTTAGACTTGGTCAGGGACTTGCCATCAACTGAGTCTGCATATCAGACTGACAGTCTCCCAGATAGCTTAGGCACATGGCTTTGATGACAAATGCTTCTTCCTAGTTGAGGATGGACTGTGTACACTGTAGGTTGGATCTTACGGGGGCATGTACTTCCACAAGGTGAACTCGAAGTGTGTGTGACTTGAGTGCAATGCCCTAGGTGTTCAGTTGAATCATGTGAATGGGTGTACTACCTCCTCTGTGTGTGTTGTTAAACATGCCTCACTAATAGTATGTTATGTTGGGCTAAGTCATACCAGTTTGACATGTGTGGACCTGGGATGTGACAAGGTTGGGCTGACTACAACGTGTTGCTAGCCCTTCATAGGTGTTGTGTGTGAAGGCACATACTTGTTGAACTTTCTGTACACTCCTGGGTGTGCATTGAACATGGGATTGTTGGTTGTTCTTCCCACACCACCCACAAAGACTGGGATCTTACTGTGAAACAGGGTACCTAGGACTGTAGCAACCAGTATGTTACACGTCCTTAACACCTTTTGTGACTTGAGTTAGTACCTAGGGCCAGAGTGAGAAAAATGTCTACACGTTGCAAATGGCATAAATATATGTGTGGGATTTGCAAACGTCTGTTTCCTATTCCAAAATGTATTTGGTGGTCATGTACATATTAGCAAAATGCTTTTCAAAATTGAAATATTAAAGGGTTTTACCAGACCTACTTGCAAATCACAGTGGTAGGCAATCCCATTTGCAACCGAGTACGTGGTTGCAAAGTGAGTAGCTGTTATCATCCACTTGAAGTGGATGGTAACCAACTTTCTGACTGGAAGGGGTCCTCATTGTAAAGCCTTTGTGAGTGGACTAAAATAATCCTGCGCAAAACAGCCAGTGGTCTAAGGGACCAATAATTACCGTGAAAATTTCCAAGTTGAATTGTTGTGATTTAAAACTAATTGCAGCTCATTTTCCTTTCCGGTAAACGGCCATACACTTGGGGAAAAATAACTTGCTTAATTTAAAAGCAGTCACGTCTATGGAGTTCTGCTGGTCCCAGCAGGCCTCCATCCCCGTGAGTGCCCATGTTGCTAAGGTGGGGCAACTTGGAACCCATATCATTGATGTTCATGAGGTGGGTTTTAGGGACCCCATAGCGACTCGCAGACGGTGTCAGAGACACCGTTCTGCTTTGCAAATTGCTAGTTGATTTTTCTAAATTCCTACATCTGACCCCTAGTGTGGACATATGATTCTGGGCCAGGGGTTCAATCTTAGCACACAACTAATTCCAAATGCCATTGAGTGAGGAGTGTGAGTGTTATCACATAGAATGACATATGTACTGAAGTCAGTATGCGGAAGAGCTGGTGCCATAATGTCAAATGCCTTAGGTATGATTTGGATGAGTAGTTTAGGGTGATGTCATCCATCATGTAGAGACATGGATATGCTATGTGTGATATGACCTTAGGTATGCATGATTCATATGTACTTCCTCTGAGCCTTTCCGTGAACTATGTTGTAACAATTGCTGCAAACAATACATTTCTAGTAATGGACAAATGACCCATTGTGGTATTCAACCCACTGTAAATTCAATGCTCAATATTTCCCTTTTCTCTTCACAGCTGCAAACCTGAGTGCCGCAGAGCGCAACAATTTTGAGCGCCGTGCAATGAGGTACAGGCACATCCTGCAGGTGCAGTGTGGGTATCGGAGGATGGCCCGCAGATATAATTCGGATCGGGCCTCCGGGGCATGGTATGCCACACCACAGGCTCCCCCAACGGTGCCAGCTACAACCACCGCCACTACAACCACCAGGTCTGCCCAAGGGGACCCAGCGACGGACCAGGCATCTTCATCAAGACCTGGACCCAGCCGTGTGTTGGGAGCAGGGCTGTCCTGTGGCCACTCCACTCCAGCACCAACATCCACCTCCACCGGCATGCAGACCAGCACTGACCCTCCTATTGACCCTGCAGCCTTCCAGGCATTGTCTAGAAAATTGGACAGGTTAATTCGCAAGGTGGACAACCTGACGGAGGACATGGCTGAGGTGAAGAAGAAGGTGTGCTCCATCCGGCGCACACTTCGGAGGGCAAATCTTTAGTCATTTTGCCCTCCTGAACTTTTACCCCTCCCCTCTCACCTCTTTCCTTTTTCATACTGTTAGTTGGGTTTGGGGGGTTAGTTATAGGATAAGTATAGGAAATTAGCTTAGTTAGTGTTAGGTAAGAGGGTGGGGGGTCCTTATTCTTTCTATCTAATATTTTTGTGTGGGTGGGTGGGTGGGGGGCAATGTTGGGATTCCTGTTTAATAAAAAAAAAATACAAAAAAATATATGTTTGTTTAGGATAGTATAGTATGTGTGTAGGTTAGTAAGTGTTGTCCTGCATGTGTCTTGTCTCTTAATGGTGGGTGGGGGGTTGATGTTTAGATCGTTTCGTTAAATGTGTAGAGTAAGTTTAGCTTAGGTTAGTTAGGGACAGTTGTGGGTTAGTAGTAGTCAGGTTAGATTAGTGTAGGTTGCCTCTTTTATTACTACTTTTCAATAAAAAATTTGTTAACCCTTTACCTGATGCGTTAGGTGCTACCTTTTCATGGCCTTGACATCAGTGTAGCAGAAAGTTTAAGTATGATATTTGTGTTCCATGCTCGCTATCCCCAGGCTTATGAGGTTTAACATGCCAGCTACCCGTGTGCTAACTTGGTAAGTATCCACCATGTTGGAGAGCCACCATTGGTAGTGTGCATTGATCATCAAGGTTTGGGGTTGGTATGTATCCTACTTCACAAAGAGTGCTTCCAGACTTGTTATTGTAGGTAAATAGATAGGTCGGACAGCATTGTGAAGTTCAGGGAGAGCTTTATAGATGATGATTTGTTCACACTCTTGTCTTGTTGCTGTCATTGCTGACCTACATCATGTGTGTACTGATTCAGCATTAATTTCCTTCATGGAAGTATGCGCCGTAAGGGTGATTGATGCTGTGTAATTTGTTTATCATTCCTTTCATTCTACAGCATAATTTCAAATTTTAGTATTGCATGGTGCCTACATTTCTCAGCCACCATTAGTTGTGTAGAATAGCTATAGATGGTGCATCATTCTGTCCAACACAGCATGATTGTGTGTGCTTAGTCCCTTCATCAGTTATTTTCCTCAGTATAGTAAAGCTATGATGCAATCCTGGCTACTGCACAGATGTTTCAGTATACATGAAATCAGGACAGTAGTATAGAGAATCGACATGGTTGCCACACAGCCACTTTGGAGTTATCTACTGCACAGTTGAATTTTGAAATGACACAGAGACACAATAGGTGTGCAGGTGATATTTATTTATAGGTGGTGTGGTGCAAAATGTCCATTCACCATGTTTGCTGACTCCTTTCTGGTGCATTATTACATGGTGATCCTACAGAAGGGGTGTGGATGATGCTCCTGACATGCTGGGGTGATGTCACAGACAGTGCAGAGGAACATGAAATGCCAAATGGTAGGAGAGAAACATTCACTGGCAAGGTGGACAAGTCATACAGTGGATTGCCGAACAGTCATTGAGGTTAGTTGTAGTGAGACTGGCATGTGTCAAAACGTAGGACCTTGGTCAGAGTAGGGCATGGTGCAGGGACTAGGGCTTCCGGGTACTCTTGCGTGTGAATGTTATCTGTTCCATGTCTTCTTCTTCTGATGTGTGTGTTGCCTGGTGTGTCCTTATTGTTGTTGGTTGTGAAGGGGCAACACACATCTCAGTGTTAGAAGACATGGAGGCAGACATCCCGGGGGCTGATCCCTGTTGAGTAAGGAAGGGCAGTACTGCAGCAAGGAGGGCCTGCTGGTTTTTCAGAATGGCAGCCACATCCCGATGGTAGGCAGCCAGGTCGGCCCTGAGGGGTTCTATGTTGCATTCGTGCACACGTTGAGTGGCTTGCAGTTGGAGTTGTTGTGTCAACTGGATGACAGCTGTGCCAATTTCCTTCAGTGTTTTTGAAATGTCCTCCAAGAGCAAAGTTCTGGCTTGCATTGCAGCTGCCTGATCAGCAGTTGACAACATGCACGAACGCACCCCCTCAAGGCTGGCTGCCATATTTTGCATCCCCACCCGCACCTCCTTTACCAGCTCCCGCTGGACCCCAACGACAGTTCTTTCGAAGCTGGTGCCAGTGTTGTCAGAGTCCTCAGCTGTGTTGGAGCTGGCAGGTCTTACAATTGGGGTGGCGGGTGGTTCTACTGTGGTGGCTGCTTCTTCTGTGCTCCTCCTTGTGACTGAAGGTGGGGTTTGGAGGCTTTCAAGGACCATGTCAATGGTCTCTTGTGGGAGGTTGATGGTCTCGTCATCCATGTCATCAGGGAACTCATGGACATGCAGATCAGCAGGAGATCCGTGTTCCTCTGCAATGAAACAGGGTACAATTAGTGTGTCTGTGTTGTGACAATTTTGCAGTAAGATACAAGCCTTTGGATGCCTTAACATTGTACTCTGTGTTTGTCTAGGTATCTGCTGTCCGTCATAGGGCATTGTTGTAGGCCTATGGCCCACCTGTGTGTCACATGTTTGATATGGAGCTATCAGACATGTCTGCCTGATCGCCTCTAGCTGTTGCTTTGTAATTATTTAGGAATAGGCGTTTTTTTCTCCTACTCCTCACTCGGTGTTTCACTATTGTTATGGAGGGACATTTTGTAGGGTTGGCTCTCATTATCCAACATGTGATTCTTGGCTTTCTAGGCAGCAGGATAGCTAATGGTGTGGGGGACTAAGTTTGACCCACTTGTAAATAACTCTGTCACCCAGATATTCAATTTAGCTAAGACTAACTAGCAGTGCCTCTGGTCTCCCACATCAAAGGAATGTTTACACATCCAAGCGCATGACATCTTTGGAACTTCTCAGGGAAGTGGTGGTCACTCAGGGCCTACACATTTCTATCTTTTCCGGTATGTTCCCATACACAAATGACAAAGACAGTATTATTTTGATATGAATTTTCATTGTACAACTGACTTGTAGGAATTTAGGTGTGAGCCCCAATTACACAAACAATACACACTGTTAGAATTGAAATAGTCCGCAGGAGAGTAATACATTAGTACACAGCTTTCATGGTGCCTAACAGTTTCTACTCTCCCTCTGCATGTTCTATGTATAGCACAGCATGTTAAGTTTGGAGGTTGCCTGTCAGAATCACAGGGGAGACATCATCCCTCATATCAGAGGAATGGGCTGGGATCTGGTTGTGCATCAGCAGCAAGGCAGGCAGCATCTAGTTGTGATTTTCTGTTTGGAAACTCCCCCATGCGTGTCTTGGGACAAGGAAGTGAATGTAAAAGACATATGTCATGGTGATGACAAAGTTTCCCTACGCAGGAATGCCAAACCTTAACCCCTACCACATCTATCAGCAACGTACCAGACGGTATCCTTGACTGGGGCACAGAGTGAATATGTTCTGGCAAACTCCAGTGCAGAAGTAGGCAAAACAGTGTGATTTGACTAATTAAAAACACCCTAGGACTGACTATTTGCTACATTAACTGATAGGAAGGGCAATGAGAATCATTTAGTGCAATTTGCTCTGAGGCACTTAGATGTGAGCAAATGAGTATAAGTACAATCAGGGTAAGATGCACAAAGGCCTAAAGCCTGAAGCTAATGCGCAAAGTATACGTTACACTTACAACACTACACTTTGACTGACTGTGGGTGTTGTGACTGCCCTGGCAGCACACTTGCCTCTCAGGCCCTGCCCCATACACTTTTTATTCACATTGCATGATCTGTACATGTCACGTGGCATTACCTATGCATGTCAATGTTAGGATGTGGTATGGATGTAAACATTCTTGATGTTTTGAGATGATGTTGGGTGATGTGTATTTAATTGGATTGGCCTGTTTATCGTATGAATGTCCTATTTGTTTGTCCGACTTTGCAGGTGTGTTTCAGTGACCAGTTGCCTGTGTCCCCTCCTCAATGTTGTTGTCTGAGCAGTATGACATTAGTGATGTAGCCTTGTTAGCCAGGCACGTGAGGGACCCTGACGTATGCAGCATGTGTGTATCGTTAGTGCTGTGTGGCTCCTATTGCTGTTTACTTAGGCTTCTGTATGTGTCAGTTATGGACATTCGGCATTTGAGTGTACTGGTACCTTTGTCTTATTTCTAGGAGTAATTGCAGATGTCATCCTCACCCCCTAATTTAGGTATGTATGTTCCAGGGTGGGGTTCCTGCCATTTGGTACTATACCTGCACAGAGATGAGAGGTGTTATTGTCAACTGTGGTTGCAGTTAAGTTACAGTTGGTGTATTTGCTACTGCATTACAGGTAGGTACCTAGTTGATGGGGAATAGATTTTGCAATACAAGTGCCTGGATGTGGATTTGAGGTAGTGTCCTTCCCACCTGTCACTGCTTTCCCTTGGCTCTCTTGTTGTAATTACAGGATGTCCCCGTGGGACTGTTGTTGTTGCTGTATTTTGTCGTGCCCCAGCTTCGGTCAGTACTGGGCATGCCCCCCTGCCGTGCCCCTTTCCCCATGCCACTTCATATATGTGCTGACTTACATGCATTGTGTAGTAGGTATCCCCCCCCTGCTTACAGTCCCCATTATTGTATTATGATTCCCCATGCGACTTACCCTGCATGTGCGTAGTGTCGTGGTAGTCTGCGCTGTCCAGTCCTTGAATCCCTGTGACGATCTCCTCCGGGATGACGGCTGCGACCATCTCCTCCATGTGGTCCAGGGCCTCCTGTTGTGCTGGACTCCCCCCTCCAGTCTGCATTGCTGCCATCCTGTTCCTGCCCATTTTCTCTTTGGTCCTACGTTTGCAGTCATGCCAGCGTTTCTTACACTCGGTGACTGTCCGGCGTTCTTCAGCCACACTGTTAATCTTGTCCACAATTTGTTTCCAGATGGCCTCTCTCCTACTGAGTGGCAATTTAGAGGTGATGAAAAGTTGGTGCTGGTGTTCCGTCACCTCTTTCACCAGGATTTCCTCCTCTGCACTGAAGCGACACTTTCTTTTTTTTTTTTAAATGTCCTGGTTCCTGTATGCTTCCTCCTGGCTGGTTCCTGGTCTGCTCTCATACTCCTGGGGTCTGTTGGGGCATCTAGGATCCATTTTGGGTCTCCTCTCCTGAAAGGGCAGTTTTCGCGCAAAAATGTGACGCAATAGCGTGAAAAAAAACTGCGTTTTCACGATTCCGCTGTCGTAAATCGACCCACAGTGATGTGCGTCGCATTGACGTTGGTTTCCTTTACGACAGACCGACGCTGTCTGCGTCACGAAATAATGACTCCCACCTGTTGGTTGCGCCGCCGTACGTCAAAGTATAAATTTGACGCCCGCATGGCGCATCCAAATGGCGTTAGACGGCGCAATTTTTTTGTACGCAAAACTGCGTTAGTGCAATTTTGCGTCAAAAAGTATAAATATGGCCCTCGGTTTCCTACCAGGTGAGTAAACATCAATAGGGAGTTGAAACACAGGTATCTTTTGAGGAAAGAACACTGGTCTGGTGGTTAAAGTAGGCGAAACAGTGCCTGCTGGGAGCTGCAGTCTGTCAGTCTCTGTACTACATACAGTATACAAATGTCACCCTCCCAAGTGCGTACACTTCAATGGTGAGTTTACAAACAGGAGTATTTGGAGGAGAGAATACTGTGCAGGTGTAAGGAGTCATTATAACAGTGACTGCTGGGAGTTGTAGTCCTGTCAGTGCCTGTACTACACACACTAAACACAGATGTTATCCTCCCAGGTGAGTCTACTATAATTGTGGGATGCCAGACAGGGGTCTTTGGGCAGGTGGACATTGGACTGGTGAGTGGGGTGATAGTAAAGGTGACAGAAGGTGAGCAGTAAGCATGCACGACATGGCATTTAGGTGAATTTGTTTATTGTTGTGACATACTAGACTCCACTGCCTCAGGTATTCCTATCAAGCCCTCAGTATGCAGGATGGCCAAGACCTTCCCCTTCCAGGAAGTAAGTTGCAAGTGGTTAGTGGGGTGCTATCACCAGTCTTCATGGCCTACAGCTGGCTCTTGGATACCAGGAAAAGGACCTTGCCCTTGAGGTCGTTCCACCTCTTACTGATGTTCTCCCTTGTGCTCAGGGGGGTGCCTACAGCATTCATTTTGTCAGTGATCCTGTCCCACATTTCCATTTTCCTACTGAGAGAAGTATCCTGGGGCCAGATGCACTAAATTCCTGAATTGCGACTCGCAATTTGTGACTCATAATTCAGGATGCAGGATGGTGCATTAATATTATTGAGGCGGGTCGCAATTTGCTACCCCCTTGCGACTCACAGCAGTCACAGGGATGGTGGCCTGCTGGAGACAGCAGACCACCATGTCTGTGACTGCTTTTAAATAAAGCAGTTTTTTTTTTTTTTTGTAATGCAGCCCGTTTTCCTTAAAGGAGAACGAGCTGCATTACAAAATGAAAAAATGAAACATTTTAGTTATATTTTTTCAGAGCAGGCAGTGGTCCATAGGACCACTGCCTGCTCTGAAAAAATGTTTTCCATGCCATTCACAAAAGGGAAGGGGTCCCATAGGGACCCCTTCCCTTCTGGGAATGGGTTACCACCAGTGTGACACTGGTGGTAACTGCGAATGCTTTGCGACCACATTCGCGGTCACAAAGCAATGCACCATTGCGCTGTGACTCACAATTAGGAAGGGGAACACTCCTTCCAAATTGCGACGTGAAGTCCCGTTTTGCGAGTCGCTAACCAGGTTACCGACTCACAAAATGGGGATTGGGCGTTGCGATGTGGTTTTTGCACGTCACAAACAGCTAAATTCGCTGCTTGCGACATGCAAAAACTTTCCTACATCTGGCCCTTGTCTTGTGCTTCAAACAATTGTGTCTCTACTCTTATGATTTCATTCACCATAACTCTTAACTCATCATCAGTGAAACGTGGATTTTTCACTGAAGTGGGGCGTACAAAAGTGTGTCACTGGAATAAGTGTGTGCAGGGTGTGGTATGTGTTGTATGCAAAATTGGAGGAGTGCCTATTCTATATACTTTTTTGGGATGCACTCTGTCATGCTGGGTCTTTCTGTGAAAATGCAGAGGATTGTGGTGTGTGAAGGTTTGGGTTTTATAGTGTTCTTTGCAGGTGTGCTGAGTGTTGCAATGTGTTTCAGAAGTGTTGTCTTCAAATCCATCCAATGTGCAGTTGTGTATTACTTTGGTGACCATGGACTGCCGTGGTTTGGGCAGTCATTGGGTTACCACCATTGGTACCTGCCACTGCAACTTTGGACTTATAATCAGTCAGTGGTTGGTCACTGTACTATTGAGGCTTGAGGTCAGGCCGCCTATTTTCAGCCCTTCATGCCACTGCCAGTTTGCCTTTTTTGGTTGGTGTCATCGGTCCAGCCTGTATAACTCGTAATAGGGCAGTCTGTCTTTTCAGAACCACCAACATGACAGTCTGGCGGTACTACCACCAAACTCGCAATGAGGCACTTAGATTAAATTTTTAATTAAAGACACATTGTTTTCTATAAGGAGATAAGGCCTGACTTTGGCGGTCCTGGGCCCACCCTTGTGGCGGCGATGGTCACCCCGCTGCAGTGTTGTTGTCGGACCGCCATATTACTATGCATGTGGTAAAAAGATGAAAGACCGCCATGGTCTCGCAACACCGCCAGAAAATCTAGACCCTGGCATTGGCTAGGTAGGCCATTGTGGCTGTCGGAGGGCCAACCGACAGTGCAACTGCCGGTCCAATTATGATGTGGCGCTTCGCTGACGTGACTGGCGCAGTCCAACCACAACATCTGAGTAGGCAGAAAAGGAGGCATACAAGGCTGAAACGTAGCTCCACACATTCGGTGCCACCATGGCGCCAATCACACATGCACTCCTGCTGCTTGTGCTGCTAGATGACTACCAAAACCAACGCTGTCATGGACACAATCGACAGTAAGCCAAACACTTACCTGTTACCAGCAAACTCCACAGCAAATCGATGCCCTTCCATGGATCTGGCATAAGGTCCAAGGGGCATATTTGTACTTTTTGGTGCAAAACTGCACTAATGGAGTTTTTCACCAAAGGTTTAGCACCGGCTTGCGCCATTCCTGAGCACCAGCCAGGCGCCATACTTATGGAATGGCGCAAGCTGGTGCAAAGGGTGGGCTAGCTTAAATAAAATGGCGTTAGCTTGGGAGGGGCTGGCAGTATGGGAGAAAGGGGTTTGCACCAAAAAATGACATTAGGCTGGTTAGAGTAAAAAAAGATGACTCTTATCAGCTTAGCATCATTTTCTGATGCAAAACCATCCATACCACATGACTCCTGTCTCAGAAAAGACAGGAGTCATGCCCACCACCCCAATGGCCAGCACAGGGAACCAGTGTCCCTGGGCATGGCCATTGCATCCTGTGCCATGCAGGGGGGCCCAAGTTGGGCCCGTTGCCACTTTCACTTTTAAAAGAAATTACTTACCTATACTTACCCTACTTACCTGAGATGGGGCCCCCTATCCACAGGGGTCCCTCTGGTGTGGGTAGGGGTGTTCCTGGGGCTTGAGAAGGGCATCTGTGGACCCATTCCATGGAGTTTAACCATGGAAATGGGTCAACAGGTCCTTTAACACATGGTCTGACCCAGGCATTAAATAATGTGCAGAGCACGCTTTGCACCAATATTTAGCCCCTCCTCCCACCCATGCATCATTTTAGTACAGGGGGATGAATATTGGGGTGTGAGGTTAGCACCTTTTTTTAGATGGGAACGCCTACCTTGCATTCAAGGTAGGTTCACGCATCTAAAATCTCCAATATTTTGACTTAAGACTGGTCTAACGTCAAAATATAAATATGGAGCTACTTTTGCGCCAAATTTGAGTAAAAAAATGACACAAACTCGGTGCAAATGGGGTTATAAATATGCCCCTAGGTTTGTGGGCCAAACATATTTTGTGGGCCCCTGTTCGGAGTTGTATTCAACGTATGACCCAACTATACCTCTATGATGCCCCCTTTTGTCAGGTCACTTACAATGCACAGCCACACTCCTCTAAATTTTAAATGTGTTCCCAACCAATATTCTGGGAAAGTGATATGTCCATAAGATTGTGTCGCTCAACAACAACTCATTATCAATATCCCACATACAAATCTAAGTGACACCCTCACATTGTTCACATGTCATGGCTTGTTGTGAGATCAAAGATACAATTGAATGGATGTGTCATGAAACTGAATCCTACCTTCTCTGCTAAACCTCTGTTATGGACTTCCACATATCACCCACATTTCAAGATAATGCAAGGGTAATGGGATGCCAAATAATCAGTGTGAGAAACATTCAAAGGTCACAATGTAAAGAAACCCTGCAGAATAGGAATGCCTCTACTAGGAGGAGCCCTGGAAGACTGGTGCCCTGGGCCACATACCACTTTGCACATCCCTCAAAACCACTATCTGCACAGGAACTATGGCTTGATGAATATCAGAGACAACCAATAGTATAACTGTGCCATGCATATGTGAGAAATGTGTATGTGCAAGTCATGAAAGCAAATACAGCAGTAACGATGGGGGTCAAACATTTAGTTAAAGTAGGTGTAAGGTACATACATTAAAATGGAGAAATGTCCATTAAAATGTATACTAATGTATGGCAATTGAACACCCTATATGTGTGGACAAACAAATCTCTAGCTTGCACACATGAAACAAATGTCCAACCTACATCATAGGGAGAAAGGGAACCCAATTGATGCTGACATTGGCCAAGCCAAGATGAAATACTTACCATATGAAATACCCCCATTGCAATGTCAGCCCCAATACGATTATATCTCATATATCCACCAATTGTACATTTCTCCTTGTCCTGCATGACTCCAACATTGGTTCCAAGGTCAGACCATACCAACCATATCAAATGAATCATCAATCAGGGTGAAACAAACACAACTGTAGTCATACATCCCAAAGTATACATGAACATCAAAATGGTATAAAAGTAATGGCAAGACTAATGTGTATGAATACTAGCAACCTCTTTTAATTTAGAACAAATAAACACATGGATATAAGGCCAATGGCCAGTCCAACAGTAATATTGGTGGTCCAGCACACTGCTGAGCCACTCAACTAACTTGCCTCTCCGAAAACTGACATGGGAACCTCGCCAGGAAGGGGCATCTAGTGGGTAGTCAAGGCATCTCAATGATGTCCTTGGAGGGGGCAGTCTTGGGATGGGTGGGTTTACCTTTGGGAGGGGTGAACCTGGGTTTGGGAGGGGGTCCTTTTTCTTGGGTTTCTTAGGGCTATGCCTGGGTTCAATGGAGGAGGATCAGGTGTCACAGGGGAAGACTTGAATCTGGAAGGGATGGATTGGGGTGTGGACGGGGTCCCTTTGTCTTTGGGGCGGGGTTGTTTTGACAGGGCGAGGGAAAAATGTGACTTTCTTTAGGAAAATGGGTAGAACATCCAGGAAGGATCAGGGGTTGGGAGGTTAAGAAAGTAGAAGTGTCAGGTGTGTGTTTGTATGTGTTGTTGGTGCTGAAGCCTGTGTGTCTGCTATATCATGTTTGTTTGTTGTAGGTGTCTGTTGTGTGGGTGGTTGTGGGCATTTGTGTTTCTTTGTGGTGTGGGATGTGGATGTGCTCGGTATGTTGGGAGCAGGGGATGTGTCTGTAGGTGTGGTATCTGGGGGTATGTGGGAGTGGTGGATGTTTCTGTTGGTACGGATGTTGTTAGAAATAGGGTCTCACTCTGTTGGTATGGATGTTGTTAGAAATAGGGTCTCACTCTAGTCAGGGTAAGGAAAATCACCCTCAGTCAACACCCACTCACCCCCTTGGTAGCTTTGTAGTGTGGTCAGTTTTACGCATATTTTGCGCATTAGCTTCAGGCCTTAGGCCTCTGTGCACTTTGCCCTAAATATATTTTATTCATTTGCTAACAGCTTAGAGCCTCTGTGCACTTTACTCTAAATGCTTTCTATTAAGCTTCGTACTGTTATTTTACAGAATAGCCAGTTCTACGGTGTTGTTTTTTATTCATATCACACTGTTTTGCCTACTTCAGCACTGGAGTTCTTCATAACATATTCACTCTGTGCTTTAGTCAAGGATACAGTCTGGTACATTGCCGATAGACGTGGTAGGAGTCTAGACTTGCCATTCCTGCGTAGGAACATTTTGTGATCACGATGACATGTTAGTTATAAAATCACTTCCTTGTCCCAATACATGCAAGAGGGAGATTCCGACCAGGGAACCACAACTAGACGCTGACTGCCTCGTTGCAGATGCTGAACCAGATCACAGGCCTTTGCTCAGGTATGAGTGTGTCCGTCTCCCTAGTGATACAGAAAGGCAAGCTGAAAGCTTAAGAAGCTGTGCTCCAAATAGAACAAGCAGAGGGAGAGTAGAAACGGTTAGGAATTATGATAGCTTTATTTCTATGTTTTACTCTCCTGGTTACTATATCAATCCTACTATGTTGTATTGTTCTGGTTATTGCGGATCACGCCTTAATATCTAAAATACAGTCGTTTTATTAAAACATTATATAAAACTTATACTGTCTTTGTCATTTGTATATGAGACCATATTGTGAATGAGAGAGTTGGTTTGGATCTGAGTGACCACGACTTCCCTGAGAAGTTCCAAAGATGTAATGCGCTCGGCTGCCCAATAATTTCTTCCCCGTGGGAGAAATGAGGCACTGCTAGTTAGCCGGAGCAACAACCGGATTTAGGGTGACAGAGTTCCTTACACGTGGGTCAGACTCAGTCCCCCACACCGTTATCGATCCTGCTGCCTAGAAATCCAGTAGTCTCATTTAGGATAATGAGAGCCCACGCGACATGGCGCCGCCAACGTTTGGTCTGGCTCTAATGTTTGGGTCCGACTGACTCTCTCGGTCTCGTATATATTTTGACTACTCGTTTCCGTATACGGAGACGTCCGTGGGGCTGAGGGTTTCCGCCACCACAGGTTGGGTACATCCTCATACTTTGTGGTTGGTTGTTCAAGCTTGAACTTTGAAAGGAAATACCCCGATATTGGTGTGCCTTCTCTGTCCTAAAGCTATTATTGTTATACTAATGGCGAATCCAGTTGTAGTAAATATACCGCTTAATATGCGATTTCCGCTCACGGGTCATCTGATGGCACATGAACTGACGGTCCAGGGGGGTCCGGTCACTTTTGTGGTGGACGCCCATGCAGCCTATAGAACAGAACTATTTTATTCTTGGGTCGTATTTCCAGAAGCTGATGGGGGTACAAATACTTTTCACGAATATACTGTTGCGAATGTCCCTGGACAATACAGGGCTTATGCATACTTAGAAATACCTTTATCTTATCAAGAACACCATAATTGGCTTGATGGCGCCCTCCCACATTCAGTAACACCAGTAAGGTTAGGTCCGTTGAGTAATGATGGTCCGACCTGGCCTTTATTGGCTACATATACACCATATCCTGGAGTGGCAAATGTGGCAGTGGCTGAAGTGCGTCGTTTATATGTGGAATTAACTGCAACGTACAGATGATTAGTTCAGTTTGTGATGCAGACATTGAATACTAATGCAGCGCGTGCTGCTCCAGCTCACCCACATGCGGTGGTACCGGGAATCAATCCGGCCACTGTACACTCTGTAATGGGCAAAGTACCGGCTAAACGTGAGGAGACTCCATTTTGGCTGGCGCAAAAAATTAATACGCTGGAAGCAGTATTTCCCCATACGGGACCTCAGGATAAGCATAGAATTTTGACAATGTGTTTGCCGTATGGGATGGTTCCTACGGTGGATCTTTGTAATACTTGGGGCACGGTGTTTGCCGCACTCTATACTACAGCACACGGTACACCGACTTTGGCTAATTTGCCGGAGGGCTTAAACAAATTCAGGATGAATATGGGGCTGCCCCTGCCTTAGATTTAGGCATGCAATTGATGGGTAATTTTGACGCGGTTTCTTCTATTATTTTGAGTAATCTCAAGGGGGAGGCTGTAGCACTAGCAGTGCGAATGCGTCTTCGGGACGTTCCGCAGATTAATCAGGAGTGGGAACTTCCGAGAATAATA
This sequence comes from Pleurodeles waltl, assembly GCF_031143425.1. NCBI lineage: Eukaryota > Metazoa > Chordata > Amphibia > Caudata > Salamandridae > Pleurodeles > Pleurodeles waltl. The sequence continues at coordinate 922,976,744 of NC_090443.1, read as the reverse complement.
TCTGAAACATATTCTAGTATTGGTCGTGATAGCCTAGGGGCTCGACTGCAGAAGCCACAATTGCAGGGTAAAAATAATAAGGATAATTCTAAGCAACAGCAACCTGAGGGTGCGAAAAAGCGCTGGGATAAGAAACAGCAAACACCTAAGAAAGATGGTGGGCAGTCTCCGCAACCGGAGACCCCACAAAATAAGTATAATCTCAGGAATAGGGATACTTTGAAGACGCCTGATAGATATCAATATACTGATACGCGCGAATCTCGTTCCTTTCAGGACTCCTCGGAGAAAAGAAGTGAGAGAGGTGGGCGGTCAGAGCGGAGGACGGAGTACGTGAAACCGAGACAGGATTCACAACGCTCAGCGGAGGTTTCTATTAAACAAGAAGAGAAACCGCTGCAACAAAAACAGCAATTTAAAAAGAAGAAAGTGGCAGCAGTCTCAGTTAGACATGACGCTCAAGAAGAGAGTTCTCTTGACGAACAAGACATGGGCGTTAGCGCTGTTAGACAGCGCGGTAGAGGTCACAATAGTTCGCTGGAGTCTTCTAGAGCATCTGGAGGCGAAAGCAACTGATGACTTCATACAAGTCGAGACGGCGGATATGCGAGTCTCTGATCCTGATGAAGTATATCTTGTGACTCTACGATTAGAAGGGGACATTGACCGCGTTGTACACGCCATCTTTTGGGACCATGTGGTGAAATCATATGATGTCCTGTTGGCCGAACAAGATTGGCCACCTGACTTTGTTCGCGACTGTCCGGTTGGGGAGGAGGTTATTGCGCCTTCCTTTTCACCACTTGTTCCGAGAGAACTAACGGAGTCATATGGTAAATCATGGGCTCTAGCACAAGCCCCCGCCCTATATAGAAATAATGTGGGGTGGGATAAACAATCACCTTATCATGTCATTCCCATTAAAGGAGAACCTCAGCCACAGCCGCAATATCCTATTAAATTTGAAGCAAGGGCATCGGTTCGGAAAATTCTTACACAATTGGAGTACCAAGGTGTGATTGAGCCTTGTGTCTCGCCGATGAATAATCCCTTATTTCCGGTTGCTAAACCGGACCATTCCTATAGGATAGTGGTGGATTACAGACATTTGAATAGTCATACACGCACATATGCAATACAGAATTCACATAGCGCTGCGCTTATGAATAATATAGTGCGTAAAAAATAAAAAACAACCTTGGATATCTCGAATGGATTTTTCTGCCAGAATATAGCACCCGAAAGTCGGGACTATACCAGTTTCAGTGCGTTTGGCTCTCAGAAAAAGTTTTGTCGTTTACCTCAGGGGTATAAGAATAGCCCAGGACTGTTTTCGGCTCGTGTGACTGAACTTCTGCACGAGTTGGACCCTGAGGCGTTATCATATGTTGATGACATTTATTTGACGGACAATGAGATTCTACAACATCTCAGACGCGTATCGCGCATTGTTGTGGGTTTTGCTGATATTGGTTATAAGTTTAATTTAAGAAATCGAAGATTGCCTTCCTCAGTGTTATTTTCCTGGGATATGAGTTATCGAGTGAGGGCAAGAGCCTGGCGCCACATTTTTTGGAGAAATGTGATTTACTGCAGCCTCCTAATACGGTTCGGAAGCTCCAGTCATTATTGGGGTTTCTGAATTTTGCCAGAACTTACATTCCTGATTATGCTACACGTATAAAACGTTTATATGAACTGATTCGCCCGAATTTTTCAAGTAGATTTTGGACGATTGAGCATACACACATACTGCGAGAGTTGCAGACTGATCTCTTAGCGGTTAAACATTTACACACACGGGACAATAAAACTCATTTGGTCATCAGGGTGATTCCTGGGGCTGTTGGATTTACGTATGTCACCTTTAATGAAGGGGAGACAGTCCCGATAGCATACAAGTCCCACTTGTATTCTGCTGCAGAACAACGTTTTGCACAGACTGAGAAAATTCTCACTGCAGTACAGATGGCTGTGATCAAAGAAAGACCGCTAGCCCAGGGCCAACGCATTATTGTCGTTTTCCCAATTCCGGCCTTAGAGGCTGTTACAAAAGCGAGTGTTCCTAATTCGAAAGCTTAACACCCGCGGTGGATACAATGGGCTACGTCTTTGACGGCCACTGATGTGGATTACATATTTGACCCTAAGCTGCAGACTCAAGAATTTCTTCAATATGAAATAGAGTACCCAGTTCCTGCTGGCACATTGCCTATTGACCAATATGAAGTGGTCATGTATACCGATGGCTCTGCGCAACCGGCGGTTGGGACTAAACAACAGTATTCTGCTGCATGTGCGGTGGTGAGCGGGACTATGGAGGGGGAAGTCTTCTGCCCCCGACATACTTATACTAAAACCTTGGGAGATTGCACGGCGCAGCTGGCTGAGCTCAAAGCTCTTTTGTTAGCGTTGGAGCATGCAGAGCCGGCGATATTGACCTTGCTGGTCTGTGACTCCTACTACTGTGCGCAATCCTTCAATGAATATCTGCATTATTGGAAAATGAATGGGTTCATAGATTCTAAAGGCAACACCATTAAACATAAATTGTTGTGGGGTAAGGTTGCGGGTCTGAAAGAAACGCTTCCTAAAGTCCATGTTGTACATACACTTGGACACCAGCGCGTTGGAATACACGTTGCTGGGAATACTTTGGCCGATGAGGCTGCAAAGTCGGCAGTGGCTATTGCCACTGTAGCCGCGGTAACTCGTTCGAGTTCAAAACCAGACATAGAGATTTCGGCTGCCATAAAAGCTACGGCTGATGGCACGCCATTTCCTAAAGGATTCCCTTCTAAATATAGTTACTGCTTGAGTGGTGCACTAAATGCTGTTGTTAATATTCCAGGCGTTGGTGTACGTGAGTTACCGAATAAGATTGAGAGACCTCGATTAATTTCTGCAGCACATGAAGGGGTGGCATCTGCGCATGCTGGTGTGGCTGCCACGATTTCACTTTTACAGGCCCGTTATTGGTGGCCTGGTCTCTATAAGGAGACAAAGCAGTATGTCCTTTGTTGTGACGTCTGTCAACAAATTAAAGCATCGTTGGCTAGACGCCCGCAGCAGACTCCTCTTCTGATATCAAATAGACCATTACAGTGTGTGTACTTGGACCATTGTGGTCCACTGACACCAGATAGTGCATACAAATACATATTGGTTGCTGTAGATTCGTGCTCCAGATTTGTGTGGGTCTGGCCACAGCGCTCGGCTGACGCTCGGACTGTTATTAAAGATTTGCGTATCTTTGTCGATACATTTGCAGTTGCGGCTTTTCATTCGGACCAGGGCCCTGCTTTTGCCTCTAAGGCATTCAGGGACACCATGGCTTCGTTGGGGGTCCAACTCCAATTCTCGTCTCCATTTCATCCCGAGGGAAATTCTGTCGTGGAGTGTTTAAATCGTGATTTAAAGCAATCCTTAACAGCCAGGGTTATAGGTACGGGTCGTAGTTGGCTAGCCCACCTGTATGGAGTACAGAGAGCACTTAATAACTTGCCTAGAAGGTCACTGGAGGGACGTACTTCATATGAGTGCCTGTTCGGAATACGAATGTATGTTCCTGATCTAGATGGTCCTGGTGTGGAGGCGGCAGATACGATCTTTGACATAAATGATCGTGTCACTGTTTTGCAGGATTTACAACAATTTCGTGAAGATAACTCTTCTGCGAGTGCTGCCTCCTCTGGAATTAAGGATGAGCCAGTAACACCTACTGGTTGGATACCCAGGATTGGGGATCTAGTGCGTGAAAAGGTCACAGTAAAGAAAGAAGTTGGTCCTTCTTATCGAGCACCTGTCCCAGTGTTGGGGGTGAGCGGCACGAGAACTGTGATTTTGCCGCCGCTGCAAGGGCCAAAGGAAATCGTTTTGTTTCCATTGATAATGTCAAGTTACAACATGTGGCCGATTCTGCACAGCAGACCAAGAGGGACACCCAGTAGTTCCGGCATCCCTCTCACTACTGGGGAAGAAGTCCCGCTGCAGGTGATTTGCACCGACCCTGTTTCCTCTCCGAGCTTGGGGAGGGTGGAATATGATCTTGCGATTGTTCCACAGTCAACGATTGATATCGATTCTTTTTCTCAAGTTGCTGTACGTTCTACTGATGTTTCTGAACATGTGATTTATAGCGTACCTAGGAGAGAACCTCCATCAGCTTCCTTGTTCACTGTTGCACCTTTTGCAAGAACTGCCTCTGGCTGCTTCAACGACGCGGATGCGGCTGTATCCAGCTCTTCGTCTTCGCTGTCTTCAATCCGAGGTCCACGTAAGCTACTCAGTTGGCTTAAACGTACATATTTTGTTATTCCTTGGAACTATTTGTGGCTTTTTATGGCTGTACTGACTCTTTTTTTATGGTTGGGATTTGTGGTTACCTTTTTTCTAGTAATACATGGTCATTTTCTTCCTGATCGATCAGACATTGAGCACGTGGAGACTGTGTTGAGACCACATTTTTTGTCTCATATGGTTCGAAGAGACTTATCCAATGTGAACATTTCTGCAATACCAATTCCGGATGGGATTGTGTGGGATAAAGTAATGTTTGATATATATGGTCCCACTGAATTGATTCAAATACCGTATGTTCTTAAGTTATCAATGAATGATATTGTTATTCCAGGCATTGTTTCTGATGATTGGGATGTGAAGACAGTAGATGCTATGCTAAAAGATTTGCAATATTATACTGTCTATGACGATGAAGATGCTTACCAATTTAGAGATAATCATGGTGATATGTTTTGCTACACCTATTATGGACACCACTTTATTCACAAAGCGAGTAGCCCTAAGTCCATCTTTAATTATGCACAATGGGAACATTGCTTGACTCCTCCACAAGGGAGTTCGAAAACGTATAATTATAAATTTGCATATTTTTCTGGGCATGATCAGCGAAATGCTAAGTCTTACTATTTTAAAGTGACACCGTATTCTAATAAGCAAATTTTGTTGACCGATACTAAATTACTGTATTCTAATTCGTTTGTATCTAAACTTTCGGTCGAAGGATATGAATACTGGTTGAAGACTGTTGACTTGAAAAGTGTTTGGGGTACGAAAAATTGGCAGATGCAAGGCAGAGATACATTATTTTGAGCATGCATTATCCCTGTGCAAATGATTTTCCTCAATGACACAGTACAACAGACTAGTTGTTTGGGCTTGGCGTCGATTAGAGAATTGACTTTGCCTAGTATACCTGTCCCTTCTAAATTAAATAACTGGCAGCACTATGTGAATGCTACTTTTAGTGAATTTACGCATTGATCCAGAATGGTACGCTTAACGCTTCATCGTTACATCCGGGCGGGTGGTTATTGTGGCCTGTAGACACTAATCAGTGTCATCAACGTTTTGTTACCTCTTCTGGGGGGTTCAGGACTAGTAGGGCAGACCCTCGTTACATTTCACCAGAACATGCTGATATAATAACTACATACAGTGTGGGGAAACTTTGTCAACAACGGTTGAAGTACTCCACGCTGGGTGCAGTTAAGTCACACCTCAAGTTACTGTCTAATGGTACTGATTTACAAGATTTCTTATCAGGTCCCAAGGTGCCCCGGAGAAAAAGGTTCTTATACGAAGTGTATAATGAGTTTTGGAAACTTTCCCAGCAGGAGGCTGCAGCCCGGTTAAGACAGATTGATCAAGAAAATCTGCTGCAGACTTTGTCTGTTGTTGATAATGGCATGCATACCCTTTCTGACCGTGTTTACACGATTGACAGCATTGTCTCTTCTGCTATTGACATTATAAAATCAGACATGTCTTCTTTATATCATGGGCAGAGTCAGACACGATCTATCATGCAGCTGGGTTGGACTCTTCAGACCTTGAAGGCGGGTCGCGTTCCATGGCAGCACATTCGTGCCAGAGAGATCTTTATCTCCTTTAATTTAACTCGTCAACAACAATTGATGGCTAAGAAGGAAGCGACGTATGTTATGTTAAATATTGAAAAGTTGGAGAAACTGCCTTTTACGGTGGCTGAGATTCCGTCAGCTGAGTGGTTGATTCATGGGGTTATTAATTTGCCTATCTCCACTCTGCAATTTACTTCTTGTTTGAAGCACATTCCGGTGGGAAGATATGAACTATTGGGTGACAGTTACATACACGAGGTGTGGGAGCTTCCTTTTCAGTACAGATGTGTTAATGGTTTGCGGGAAGTTTTTCTTAGCGGTAGCGAATGCGAAGCTTCTGTTAGCCATTCCATGGTTTGTAAACAGCTGTCCTTGCACGGAGCGTGTAATGCTTCGATTGCTAACTTAGCTTGTTATCTGAAGGGAGTTCCAGTCCCGGTAATTAAAAACACTTTCCAGGTGCTTTCTAACGGCAGTTACATTGTTCTTAACAGCGAACGCTGCTGTGGCATGCGTGCCGGAATAGTTTACGTCGTTGTCGTCAACAAGGCCGTTACGTGCTGCGGGAATGTGTTATTTCCCCCTACTGAATTTAGGGAGGTAGCGGACATGTGGCCTCATATTGCTACTTCCAAGGTTGATTTCGACAAGTTGATTCGGCTGAAAGCTTTATTGTTTCAAAAGCATGTGGCCCTTACATCTGCTAGCGAGACCTACGCACTTCAAGTGGCAAGGTCATCGGCGGAGATACAGTCCCTTTTGAATACTAACTTTCCGAGTCACTTCGGTGAACTTGTGGGACGTATATTTAATGCATCCAGCACTGCTGGTATTGCTCATTTTTTCAAAGCCGTTGGTGTTGGTTTCGTTCACACCTTCTCTTCCATATTCGGTTTGATACCTTCGGCTATACACTCTATTTTCGGAAGCATTTTGGGGGGTTTCCCAATTACTTTGGCTTTATTGGCTGGAGTTTTGCTATTGTTGCTATTTTTTCGCAATGGCTGTCCCGCCGCAACGAGATCCTGTATTGCTGCTCCCGTCAGCGCAGCTGTGTCGTGAACGCATGATGCAGCGTTTTGGAGCAACACTCCTGGCTCATTTGGAGTGTGACTGGTCTTTGTCGTTCCGACCGGTTTTGGATTGTGTGCAACCCGTGTTTCGATGCCTTTGGTGCTCGTTTGAACATGCACTGGCTTTCTGTCTCGCACTGCAGCGCTCTCCAGTGGTTGATCTTGATCTGTTGATGTTCCCGATTAGGGCTCATTCCCAGACTTGTGCACTACGGTTGCGTTTGCTTCGTGAAGCGGATTATGAGATTCCCTTCCTGGAGGAAGATGGTTTTGTCTCTTTCCTTGGCGCTACACGGGGTGCCGCCCTGAATGGTTTTGGGGCTTTGGAACACACCTGCTGCATGGTACTTTGTGGCGTGGATCTTCCGATATTGACATATCTCGAAGTGGAGGAGCTTCTACGTTCTATTGCTTCTGTCTGACAATTGGATTTTTTTTTTCTCTCTCTCCCGACTAAATTGACACTATATTGCAATTCGCTCTATCGTCACATGTTTCCTAAATTTATGACTTTGTTGTCTTCTCATCTTGTCGAAATGTTGGGTTTAAATTTAGGTCATGTTTTTTTTTTTATTTATTTTTTTATGTTGTTAGAACCACTTGCTACCGACAAGGGGAGGGTGTAGTGTGGTCAGTTTTACGTATATTTTGCGCATTAGCTTCAGGCCTTAGGCCTCTGTGCACTTTGCCCTAAATATATTTTATTCATTTGCTAACAGCTTAGAGCCTCTGTGCACTTTACTCTAAATGCTTTCTATTAAGCTTCGTACTGTTATTTTACAGAATAGCCAGCTCTACGGTGTTGTTTTTTATTCATATCACACTGTTTTGCCTACTTCAGCACTGGAGTTCTTCATAACATATTCACTCTGTGCTTTAGTCAAGGATACAGTCTGGTACATTGCCGATAGACGTGGTAGGAGTCTAGACTTGCCATTCCTGCGTAAGAACATTTTGTGATCACGATGACATGTTAGTTATAAAATCACTTCCTTGTCCCAATACATGCAAGAGGGAGATTCCGACCAGGGAACCACAACTAGACGCTGACTGCCTCGTTGCAGATGCTGAACCAGATCACAGGCCTTTGCTCAGGTATGAGTGTGTCCGTCTCCCTAGTGATACAGAAAGGCAAGCTGAAAGCTTAAGATGCTGTGCTCCAAATAGAACAAGCAGAGGGAGAGTAGAAACGGTTAGGAATTATGATAGCTTTATTTCTATGTTTTACTCTCCTGGTTACTATATCAATCCTACTATGTTGTATTGTTCTGGTTATTGCGGCTCACGCCTTAATATCTAAAATACAGTTGTTTTATTAAAACATTATATAAAATTTATACTGTCTTTGTCATTTGTATATGAGACCATATTGTGAATGAGAGAGTTGGTTTGGATCTGAGTGACCACGACTTCCCTGAGAAGTTCCAAAGATGTCATGCGCTCGGCTGCCCAATCATTTCTTCCCTGTGGGAGAAATGAGGCACTGCTAGTTAGCCGGAGCAACAACCGGATTTAGGGTGACAGAGTTCCTTACACGTGGGTCAGACTCAGTCCCCCACACCGTTATCGATCCTGCTGCCTAGAAATCCAGTAGTCTCATTTAGAATAATGAGAGCCCATGCGACAGCTTGGCACGAGCAGGCAGGCTTAACTTTAGAAGCAATGTGTAAAGTATTTGTACCAAAACACACAGTAACTCAGTGAAAACACTACAAAATGACACCACACAGGTTTAGAAAAATGGGTACTATTTATCTAAATAAAACAAGACCAAAACAACAAAAACCCAACATACACAAGTCAAGTTATGAATTTTTAACTTGATTACAACTTTGGAGGAGGTGTTAATCCGTCCCAAAAGTGACGGTAAAGTGACGGATATACCATTACGAGTCCATTATATCCTATGGAACTCGTAATACGGCTGGTGGTATATCCGTCACTTTACCGTCACTTTTGGGACGGATTAACACCTACCCCAAAGTTGTAATCAGGCCCTAAGATTCTTAAATCCTTTAAAAAACAGGGGGAACACTGTTAGTGTGAAAAAGTACCTGGGTTGCTTCAAAATAACACCACACCGGAGAGTGTATGTCGGAAAAGGCCAGCAATGCGTTGATTTCTCACTCGCAAGTGAGACCGTGCGTCGTTCCTCCTCTGGTCAGGTCAACATGCGTTGTTTCTCCTCTCCACAAGAGAGCGATGCGTCGATTCAGACAGGCAACTTGGGTCCGGTCACGCTTTGTGTGGATTTTCCGTGTCCAGCGATATTGCGTTGAAATCCGGTTGCACAGTGTCAAGAAACCGCACTGTGTGGGGCTTGCATTGGTAACAGCAGCCACTGCAGGTGTTGCGTGTCATTTCCCCAGCCACGTTGCATCGATCTCCCAGTCGCGATGCAGGTGGAGTGTCGATTTTAGCTGCGAGGCCGGCGGCATGTAGTTTTTCAGCTGTAAAGCCGGTGGTGCATCGAACGTTTCCCTGCACAGCGGTCTTTTCCACCAGCTGCACCTTTCAAGGGCCCAGAGATAGGTTAGGGCACCACTTGGCAGGCAGGACTCTCAGCAGAAAGCCCAAGTGCTGTCAGAGAGAAGTCTTTGCTGTCCCTGAGACTTCAACAACAGGAGGCAAGCTCAGTTTCAAGCCCTTGGAGATTCTTCACCAGTTGGAAGTTAAACAAAAGTCAGCCTTTGTCCTCTCTCAGGTAGAAACAGCTACTGCAGGCCAACCCAGCAAAGCACAATCACACACAAAGGGGTAGTACTCCTCCAGCTTCTCCAGCTCTTCTCGGCAGAGGTTCCTCTTGGTTTCAGAAGTAATCTAATTTCCAGGGGTTTGGGTGTTCTTTTTACACCAATTTCTGCCTTTGGAGTGGGCCTACTTCAAAGAGAAGTCTCTGTTGTTTTCAAGATCCTGCCTTACCCAGGCCAGGCCCCAGACACACCCAGGGGGTTGGGGACTGCATTGTGAGAGGGCAGGCACAGCCCTTTCAGGTGCAAGTGACCACTTCTCCTCTCAGCCCAGATGGCTCATCAGCATATGCAGGCTACACTCCAGTCTCCTTTGTCTAGAGGAGAGGTGCAAACAGCACAACTGTCAAACTGACGCAGACAGGGAATCCACAAACAAGCAGAGTCACAGAATGGTTTAAGCAAAAAAATGCGTACTTTCAAAAAGTGGCATTTTCAAACACACAATCTAAAAACCAACTTCACTAAAAGGTGTATTTTTAACCTGTGAGTTCAGAGATCCCAAACTCCTCATGTCTATCTGCTCCCAAAGGGAATCTACACTTTAAACATATTTAAAGGCAGCCCCCATGTTAACCTATGAGAGAGATAGGCCTTGCAACAGTGAAAAAACGAATTTGATATTATTTCACTGTCAGCACATATAAAACACATTAGTATATGTCCTACCTAAAACATACACTGCACCCTGCCCATGGGGCTACCCAGGGCCTACCTTAAGGGTGTCTTACATGTAAGAAAAGGGAAGGTTTAGGCATGGCAAGTGGGTACCCTTGCCAAGTCAAATTGGTAGTTAAAACTGAAGTCACAGACACTGAAGTGGCAGGTCTGAACCATGTTTACAGAGCTACTAATGTGGGTGGCAAAACCAGTGTAGCAGGCCCACTAATCACATTTGACTTACAGACCCTGGGCACCTCTAGTGCACTTTACTAGGGACTTACTAATAAATCAAATATGCTAATCATGGATAAGCCAATGTACACATATGATTTATACAGGGAACACTTACACTTTAGCACTGGTCAGCAGTGGCAAAGTGTCCGGAGCAAACAAAACAGAAAAAACAGAGTCCAGCACACAGAAACAACCTGAGAAGAAGAGGCAAAAATTTAGGGGAGATCATGCCAATGATGCCAAGTCTAACACGTGCCCATCCCAGCTGAAAGTGGGGAGCACCTACCCAACCTCAGGGGAGTTCTCATCACTAAGGCGGAGGAATCTGGACAGACCATCAGCATTTGCGTGGTCGGTGCCAGGGCGGTGTTCCATCGTAAAGTCCATTCCCTGTAGGGAGATGGACCACCTCAACAATTTGGGATTCTCACCCCCTCACCTGTATTAAACATCTGAGGGGCCTGTGGTCTGTCTGAACTCAGAAGTGAGTCCCAAACAAGTAGGGTTTTAGCTTCTTCAGTGCACAGAAAACAGCAAAAGCTTCATGCTCAATTGCACTCCACCTATATTCCCTGGGAAGTAACCTCCTGCTAATGAAGACTACAGGTTGATCTAGGCCCTCTTCATTAAGCTGTGAGAGTACTGCTCCAATACCATGCTCTGAGGTGTCTCTTTGCACAACAAATTCCTTGGACTAGTCAGGTGCCTTCAGCACAGGGGCTGTGCACATGGCAGCCTTCAGGGCATCAAAAGCTGTCTGGCAAGACTCAGTTCAGAACACATTTCTGGGCTGCTTTTTGGATGTTAACTCAGTCAAGGGAGCAACAATTGTGCCATACCCCTTGATAAACCTACTATAGTATCCCCTGAGACCTAAAAAGGCTCTCACTTCAGTCTGGGTCTTGGGGGCTCCCAAGACATAATGGTTTCAATCTTAGGCTGTAGGGGTGCCACCTGGCCACTCCCCACTTGGTGTCCCAAGTACACCACAGAACCCTGCCCTATTTGGCACTTGCTTGTCTTAATAGTGAGGCCTGCCTTCTGCAGGGCCTACAACACTTTACAGAGGTGTTGCAAGTGTTCCTCCCATGTGGAACTAAAGATAGCAATGTCATCCAGGTAGGCAACACTGAAATCATCCAGTCCAGCCAATACCTGGTTGTCCAACCTCTGAAAGGTGGCACTCCAAAGGTCATCACCCTAAACTGGTAGTGCCCGTCTAGTGTGGAGAATGCAGACCTCTCCTTAGCCCCCTCAGTCAGGGCGATCTGCCAGTACTCAGAGGTAATGTTAAACGTACTTAGGTACTTGGCAGCTCCCAACCGGTCAATGAGCTCATCAGCTCTGGTGATAGGGTGTACATCAGTTTTAGTGACTGCATTGAGTCCCCAGTAATCCACACAGAACCAGAGTTCTGGAGTGGCACCAGGAGCAGCAGGCTTTGGGACCAAAACCATGGGACTGGTCCAAGGGCTGCTGGAAAACTCAATAACCCCCAATGCTAACATTTTAGGGACTTCCTCTTTAATGTTAGCCCTTACCCTGTCAGTCACTCTGTAAACTTTGTGTTTAACAGTAGGACTGTCCCCAGTGTCCACATCGTGTGTACACAGGAGTGTGACCCCTGGGATCAGGGAGAACAGCGAGGCAAGCTGACCCAATACCTGGCAACAATCCCTCTGCTGCTCTGGGTTCAGGGAGGAAGAGAGGATCATTTCCTCCACAGACCCATCTTTTTCTCCAGCAGATAGGAGGCCAGGAAGAGGTTCACCCCATCATCTGTTGCTACGAGCATGGACAATTCAGTCCACTCAAAGTGTGGCTTGAGCCGGTTAACATGCAAGAACCTTAAATGGTTCCTAGGAGTCCGCAAGTCCACCAGGTAGGTGACTTCACTCTTGTGCTACACCACCTCAAATGTCCCAGTCCACTTGTCCTGGATCGCCATAGGCTCCACTGGTGCCATCACCCACACTTTCTAACCAGGTTGAAACTCAACCAGAGTGGCATTCTGGTCATACCAGCGTTTCATGTCTTCCTGACTTGCTTCCAGGTTCTCCTGGGCGAGACTCCTGAAGCGGGCAGTGTGGTTTCTCAGAGCCAGTATGTAACTGAATGCATCCTTGGGGGGGGGGGGGTTACTAGGGGCTTTCTCCAAAGCCTCCTTGACCAGACTCACAGGTCCCCTCACAGGGTGACCATATACCAGCTCAAAAGGACTAAAGCCAAGCCCTTTTTGAGGCACCTCCCTGTAAGCAAACAGAAGACATGGCAAGAGGATGTCCCACTTCGGGTCAAGGGCTCTGACAGGCCCATTACCAATGTTCTTGAAGGTGTGGTTGAATCTCTCAACCAGACCATTGCTTTGGGGGTGGTAAGGTGTGGTGAAATTGTATGTTACCCCACACACCTTCCACAGAGACTTCATATATGTTGATATGAAGTTGATACCACTATCGGATACCACCTCCTTGGGGAACCCCATGCCGGTAAAAACCCCCATCAATGCATGGCCCACCACAGGGGCAGTGATCAATCTCAGAGGAATGGCTTCCGGGTACCGGCTGGCATGGTCCACCAAGACCTGGATAAACCTGTTGCCCGTGGCTATCTTGGGATTCAGTGGCCCCACAATGTCAATACCAACCCTCTCAAAGGGGGTACTAACCATAGGGAAAGGTTGCAGGGGAGCTTTACATTTCCCCCCAACTCTTGCCACTTGCCTGACTGGTTGGGCAAGTTGGGCAAGACCTACAATGAGCATCAGAGTGCCTTCGCAATTGGGGCCATTAGAAGTGGGTGAAAAGCCGCTCAAAGGTCTTGTCTTGCCTGAAATGAACAGCTAAAGGCACATAATGAACCAGATTCAGTAGGAAGGCTCTGAAGCACTGGGGTACCACCAGCACACAGGCTGACCCAGGCCCAGGAACCTTAAGCCCGCTATATAGGAGGCCATCCTCTCAGTAAATCAAATGTGATCCAGGCTCCTTGCCAGATGCCTTGTCTGCAGCCTGCTGCTGCAAACCCTCCAGAGTAAGGCATGACTTCTGTGCCTCACAGAATGCTTCCCTGGTGACCCCCCCTTCCTGCTGCCACTGTGACAACTCAGGGACCTCACCCAGTTCAGCCACCTGTTCCCCTTTAAGCTCCAGGGCCTCCCCCTCAGGTTCAGCCTCATCCTGGACCATTGGAACTTCTGGGGCCAGTTTCTTGCGCCCCTTGTCATTTCTCCTTCTGGCAGATACATGGGTCACTCTTTCAAGCTCCAGGGTCTCCTGATCACCCTGACGGGCTACCATAGACCAGGTAGACACACAGGCCCACACAGGCAGACCACAACATTTCCAAGTGTGACCGGCGATCCAGCTCCTGCCAAGGGGAATCCTCCAGGTCACTGCCAAGCAAACAATCTATAGGCATGGTTGGACTCACAGCTACCTTCAAGGAAACTGAGCCCCCCCCCCATTCAAATGGAACCTGCGCCACTCTGCACAGGCACTTTTAGTTGTCCACTGCAACTACTTGGTGACTCCTCACTGTAGTCACACTAGCTCCTGTGTCTCTCAGAGCCTCCACCCTTTGTCCATTGATGGTCACCCACGCCTGTACTTCTTAGTGTTATCAGGCACGAGGGCCCTCTGGACCATCTCACTGTCCTCTAGTGAGGCCATGGCCATCTTAGCTGGCTCCCACCCACCTGTAACCAACTCCTCCCCAAGCGCTATGCTGGCCAATCCCTGTGACTGAGCACCAGTGGGTGCCGGTGTCCTCTTTGGGACATTTAGGGTCCCCCCTCATGTGACCCTCCTGATCACATGCAAAGTACTTGCGGGACCCCTTCTCTGCAGGTACAGACCCATGGTTTCTTTTCTACTGGGGGCTGTGATTCTTTACCCTGGGAACTAGGTTGGGGCCCTTTTGAGAACTCCCACTGTTTACCCTTACCCCCCCCCCCCACTTCTTCTGATGGAGACCCTGCCCACCCCTGGCATGGTCTCCTCCATACCTCTTTTGGAGCCTGGTGCTCTCTCAACAGACCGCTTCCTGAGCAAGCTTCCTGGGATCAGTCAGCTTGCTGTCAATTAGGTGCTGGCACAGCTCTGGAAAACGTAAACTGCACATGTGCTCCCAAGCAATCAAATTGTAAAGTCCCTCATACATTGTTACCTTACTGTCCTTCACCCAACCATCCAGTGACCTGCAAAAAGAATCAACACATTCCAACCATGTTTGGGATTCCTTCTTCTTATAGGACCTAAACTTGTCCTTATACTGATCAGGGGTGAGGCCATACCATGTGATCAGGGTATCCTTCATAACAGGGTAAGTAAGCCCCTGGGAATCCCGTAATGGATATCAGAGTATCCCTTCCCTCTACCTCAAAGTGCTTCCACAGACCCGCCCCCCCAATGAGCTTCAGGGACCAGATTCATATGGAGAACAGACTCATACCCCTTAAACCACAAGAGTATGTCATCCTCCCTCTTGTAATCCTTCACAAGGTCCTTAGGAGTGTGCACCCTCCTCTCAGGCTGCACTGTGTTATTGCTGCCACCATCCCTACTAGACTGGCTCCTCTGATCCAGCTCCCTCAAGCTGAGCTCATGAGCCAACAACAACCTTTTCTCTTCTAAGGCCATCCTCATTTTCTCCAACTCCAACTGATGAGCCCTCTCTGCCTGTCTGTCCTGCAACTCTTCAGGAGTCAGACCCTTGGATGACACACTGCTACCTGCCCTGGAGACCCTTGCCCTGGACATAAGAGGCCCACCCACTATACCATTGTGAATACTCTGCATCTCCTCCTCCTCCCCACCCCCGTCTCATCTTCTGTGTACCCCTCAGCTTCCCTGGCTGTCACCCAGGCCCTCAGTGCCTTTTGCAGCTCCTCCTTCCTGGTGGAGCTTTTAATGGGACAGGCAAGATCCTTACAGAACTGTTTAATTGGGCAACTGCGTAACTCTCCAGATCCCCTAAATTGAAAGCAGCTTCAGCTGAGGCATCCCCAGATTGAGACATGATGAAGAGTTAAAAGTGCAAAGTTCCAAAGACAGAAAAACAAGCTCCCAAAATGGAGTTCAAAAGGCAATCAAGGATTACCACAAAAATGGAAGTAGGGAAAAATCAAAAAAAGAGAAAAAGCGAAAATCACAAAGACAAGTAGTATGTGGTCATGTAATGGTCTACACTGAAAACAGTAGGGTACACTTAGTCACTGTATGTCAAGTACAAATAGAAGTCCAATCTCAACCGCTGATTATCAATGTTAGAAATAGGGTCCTTTGGTTGGCAGTCAGGTTACCCCCTATCCAAGCAAGGACCCTCACTCTAGTCAGGGTAAGAAGAATCACCCTCAGTTAACCCCTGCTCACCCCATTGGTAGCTTGGCACGGGCAGGCAGGTTTAACTTCAGAAGCAACGTGTAAAGTATTTGTACCAAAGCACACAGTAACTCAGTGAAAACACTACAAAATGACACCAGAAAAATAGGAAATAGTTAGCTAAACAAAACAAGACCAAAACGAAAAAATCCAACTTAGAAAAGATGAGTTCTGATTTTTTTAAGATTCAGGCCCTCATTATGACATTAGCGGTAAATCCCACTTACCGCCATGCTGACTGCCGCCAATATGCCGCAGGAGCGGTGGATATCCGTCCACCATATTATGACTCACACACACACCAATCCGTCACTATTCAGCCACAGACACAAGTCCGCCACACCAAAGGTCAGTGATAAACTGGCAGTGTCAAAACCCACACCGTCACGCCAACAGAACAACATCCACCACATTATGACCCACAAATTACCACGGCGGACATTCAACTGTGGTAAACCATTGGCGGTACATACCGCCACACTCAAAATACACACACAACCAAAATAACACCACATTGGACAATTCAAACTAAACACACCTGACACCCATACACATACCACACCCACACCACTATAAAACACCCACCCACAGCACCCACAACCCTTTATGAATTCAAACAATTGTCACCAGAGAGACACCACGACCACAGACAAGACCAGAGCCACACACCACCATCACCTATACACCACCCACGCACCCCAACATATCACCCTACACACCCTCACCCACACTACTTACACAACACCCATGGCACCACGAAGACACCCCAGATTCACAGAGGAGGAGCTAAAGGTCATGGTGGAGGAAATCATCAGGGTAGAGCCTCAGCTATTTGGAGCACAGGTGCAGCAGATATCCATTGCTAGAAAGATGGAGCTATGGCGGAGGATCGTGGACAGGGTCAATGCCGTGGGACAGTACCCCAGAACAAGGGATGACATCAGGAAGAGGTGGAACAACCTACGGGGGAAGGTATGTTCTATTGCAGCAAGACACCAACTCGCTGTACAGAGGACTGGTGGTGGACCCCCACCTCCTCCCCCACAACTAACAACATGGGAGGAGCAAGTCTTGGCAATCATGCATCCTCAGGGCCTGGCCAGAGTAGGAGGAGGACTGGACTCTGGTAAGTCAATTCTATACTATTACTAGCCCCTACCTGCATGCCATCACACACCCCCACCCTCACTCCCATCACTCCACTACCTCCCACACACCCCTCCATCACATCTCACTCATCCCAATGCCAAGCCCTGCATGACATACCAATGCATTGACACCAATCACATACCTGCATGGACACCTATCACTAATGCATGCACACTAGAGAGAATCAGCTAACCCACCATACACCAACTTACACAAGTGAAAGCTGACAGGGCAAATATAACCAAATGGGGCAAACCACCCATGCACAATAAGTCACACACAGAAACAATAACACTGCATTTACATACCCACAGGTATCCCAGCCAATTTCAGCGGAGAAGAGATGCCAGCACAATCCAGTCCCCCCCAGAAGAGGCCCACAGTGATGACAGCAACTCTGCTCACCTGCTTGGATGACCAACATGGCCCATCAGGGACCCCTGGACAGTCGGTTACCCAGGCACACTCACACACCACCACAGAGCCCCCCCCCCTCAGGAAACACCACCACAGCACCCACCCAGCATACCCATACCTGTGTTCCCAGGACACGTCAATCAGCAGTGTGTCCACCACTACAGGGACCCCAGGGCACAACTCATACCCAAGACAATCAGGGACCTGGGTCAGTGGCAGTGGGCACACAGTTCAGAGGCGGAGGCACAGGACAACAGGGAAACTGGGAGGACTGCTGTGCGACATGGGGAGGACAGGACCAGGGAACTGACTCTTCAGGAGGCACTCCCAGAGATCCTAGGAGCCTACCAACATTTCCAGGATATGCTGGGCCAGATCCTAGACAACGTGCAGGAGAACAGGCAGCTGCAGGAGGGACAGTACCAGGGGATCAGGGAGGACTTGCAGGCCATTACCACCACCCTGGTCTCCATTGCAGGGGTGCTGACAGACATGGAAACATTATGAGGGAGGCAGTTACACAACAGTGGGCCCTCATTATGACATTAGCGGTAATTCCCACGTTCTGCCACGCTGACTGGTGCCAATACACCGCAGGACATCTGAACTGCCTTCCACCTCCGCTGCCGCTAGTGGACAAGAGGCCCTGCCACAGGACCAATAGGCCACCAGCACCCGTCCCCCTGCAGAAGGAGAACCACCCCGCAAACATTCCCTGTGATCCAGGCAGAAGCCAGAAACTATTGCCAAGACCCCCGCCAGGTAATGAGACACTCCTGATTGTCACCCTTGTGTCCCACTCTGTCACCCTGTCTACCTTGAACTGCCATTGCTCCCCTTCCTATGTCCCCTTGGACAATGCACCTGTGGTACAAAGAGACTGGAACAAATCCCTGAACTTTCTTTCATCATCACCCCATCCCATTGCACTTGCCCCTCTTCTTCTTAGCACTTCAATAAACACACTTTGAAAAAAGACAAGTATGGAGTATGTGAAATGATTGAAGGATGTATTCATTTAACAAGGTTCAAAAATTGCAAATCAACTGTACAGTAATGTTCACAGTGGATAGACCTGTAGTTGGCTGCAGTGTACACACCAATAGCGATAGTGGGGCACCAAAATCTGCAAAAAGAATTGCCAAAGGGTACAGCGAGTGGGCATAGAAGTGGGAAATCACAGCCTGCCAGTGACAATGTGAAACCAAAAAATGACAATGAAGTGTGACATTACACTGTCTTACCTGTGTGTCATTGGAAGTATTGTCGAATCACTGCAGTTCTGTTGTCCTCATCCTCATCCTCTGCCTCCTCATCTTCACTGTACATAGGGTCCACTGCTGCCACACGGCCATCTCCAGCCTCCTCCTCCTGCAGAAAAGGCACATGGCATCTCAAGGCAAGTTATGCAACATGCAGCATGCCACGAATATCTGGCAGATCTTGTTGGATGAGTAGCACAGGGATCCACCTGTCAGATGGAGGCACCGAAACCTGGCCTTCAGGAGGCCGAAGGTACGTTCAATTATTCTTCTTGTTCACCCATGTGCCCCATTGTAACGTTCATCTGCCCTTGTCCTGGGATTCCTCAGAGGGGTCAGTAGCCAAGAGAGGTTGGGGTAACCTGAGCCACCTGCAAATATTGAAGGACAACATTTAGCCACACACTATGCCATATGGCCCACACCATACCCATACACCAACATCCACTGGGTGGGAACTAGGGCTCACCTATTAGCCACACCCTGTGCCTCTGTAGTTGGGCCATCACATTTAGGATGCGGCTATTCCTCAGGATAAAGGCATCGTGCAATGGCCCAGGATACTTAGCATTGATGTGGGAAATATTTTGGTCCGCAAGGCACACCGTCTGGACATTCATTGGGTAAAAACTCTTTCGATTTCTGTACATCTGTTTATTTTGCCAGGGGAGACAAATGCAATATGTGTCCCAACAATTGCCCCAATGATGTTGGGGATACGTCCCATTGCATAGAAGTCAGCCTTCACTGTGGCCAAATCCTCCACCTGGGGGAAAACAATGTAGCTGCACATGTGTTTAATCAGGGCAGCCAGCACTCTTGTCAGCACTACTGAGAACATTGGCTGTGACATTCCTGCTGCCAAGCCCACTGTCACTTGGAAAGAGCCAGTCGCCAAGAAATGGAGCACAGATAGGACTTGCACAAGAGGGGGGATCCCAGTGGGGTGACGTAGAGCAGATATCAGGTCAGGCTCCAGTTGGGCACACAGCTCCGTGATTGTGGCCCTGTCAAGTCTGTAGGTGAGGATAACGTGCCTATCCCCCATTGTTGCCAAGTCCACCAGGGGTCTGTGCATGGGGGTAAGTCTCCATCTCCTATTCATCCGCAGCGGTAGCCATCAATGGGGCAAAAAAGTGAGGAGCCGGTCACACACTGTACATTGTAGCCACAACAGTACAATACATCAGTTATTTTGAAATGTATAAGTGTCATGTGTCCTGTATATCCAATTGTGAACTGTGACGCAGTTATATTCCTGGGCCTGACCCCTCCTGAAATGGCGTCCACCTGTCCTGTGTGGAGGGACAGGTGGAAGTGAGGTAATTCGGCTGATGTTGTGCGCTGTTGTGGGAGGTGGTGGGGAACCACCGTGCAATGCCTCATTGGATACTATTGGGCCCTATGGGGTACAGTGGCCTATGGTGATGTACTCCGGTGTTGATGGCACCGCCATTTTCTATTTGTTCACTCACTTGCTACCTGACATTCAACAGGAGAGGATCTACACTGCATGTGCTGCTGTGACCTCTGTCTGGGACCTACCATGGCCCGTGTGACTGGGGAAAGGGCCCCTGCCTTCACCTCAGCGGAGTTGGAGAGAATGGTGGATGGGGTCCTACCCCAGTACAGACTGCTGTATGGGCCTCCAGACCAACAGGTGAGTACACTGTGAGCACGATGCACGGGGCATGAATGCATAGAGTGGTGTGTATGAAGGCCTTGTGGGGGGGTGGATGCCCCCTGGGCGGCGGGCTGCTTGTGTGCTGGGCCATGTCTGTGCAAATAGGGATGGGAAGGGGTATGGTGGGCCATGAGTGTAACAGGCAGGACGGTCTGACTAATACCTTTCCCTGTGTGTATTTCCTCTGCAGGTCAGCACCCATCAAAAGAAGGGAATATGGTGTGCCATTGCCAAGGACGTGTGGACCCTGGGGGTCCATGGTAGGTGGAGCACCCACTGTCGCAAACGGTGGGAGGACCTGAGAGGCTGGGCATAGAAGATGGCAAAGGCCCAGCTGGGGATGGCCTCCCAATGAGGAAGGGGTGCCCGTCAACCCCTGCCCCCCCCCGATGGCCTGCATACTGGCGTGGCCTATCCGGAGCTGGATGGGCACTTGAGGGCATCACAGCAGCCACAAGGGGGTGAGTACAGTGCCCATCATTACCACTTACTCATGGTGGGATGGTATCCGGGTGGGGGTTGTGTGTCTGTGGGTGCCCCTAGGCCAGGCCTGACATTGCAGAGTAGGTTCCATGTTGGGCAGGGTCCTGATGTGATATTCCTCCTACAGAGCTCGTAGGCATGCACTACTGGGCAGGGCTGTGTGGGTCCTAGGTATGCTGCAGTTGGCGGTATGTGTCCCTCCCCATGCCCTGGTGACCAGCATTGTAACTGGTAGTGCATTGCATCGTGAGTAGGCCTGTTCCCTGTGTGTGAGGGTGCTGTGTACACCAACGGTGGTGTTGGTGCAGTCATTGACCCAGTGTATCCTTTGTCTCTCCCCCCTTTTTGTTTTGTCACCCTGTCCTTATGTGCATCAGCATCATCTGGCAGAGGAGTAGCGGCACCGGTGACGGAGGGAGCTGCATCCCACAGGACCCAGGAGCCAGAGTCCACTGATGGTGAGGGCACCAGTGGGATGGAGGGTGAGGGGAGCACCACGTCGGAGACTGGAGAGGACAGTTCAGACACAGTTACCTCCTCCGATGGAAGCTCCCTAGTCGTGGCTGACACCTCTGTGACCACCCCAGCTACAGGTACAGCCGCCACCCCCATACCAGCATCGCCCTCCCAGCAGTCCCTCAGCAAGTTACCCATGCCCGCTCACCCAGAGCAGTCAACCATTGTGAATGCCATCCAGGGGCTGGCAGCCCAAATGCAACAGACCAATGCATTTCTGGAGGGCATTCACACTGGCTTGGCGGCCCCACAGAGATCAATGCAGGCTCTGGCCTCCTCTCTGATGGCAGCCATTGTCCCTGTTTCCACCCTCCCTGTCCAACTTCCTCTTCCCAGTCCTATTCCCCTCAACCCCAACCTATCCCCAGCACACATACAGATGAACATGCACTCAAGACAACACCCAAAAGTGGCACAGGTAAACACAAGCACCAAACTTCATCACACAGGCACACACACAAACACCATCCAGATGCAGACATTCCAACATCCACTGCCTCCACTATGTCCCCCTCCTCCTCCTCTTCCACCTCCCTCCCAGTTCCGTCATCACTCACACCTGCATGCACTACATCCTCATCCACTACCGCCATCACCAGCACACCTATCAGAACACACACCTCACTGGCAGACACCACCCCAACAGCCATGCACACGTCCCCTGTGTCCTCTCCCACTGTGTTTGTCCCCCCCTCCCAAAGTACAGAAATGCAAGCACTCAGACACCCAACAGCTATCCACCTCACAACAGCATCCAGACCATGCACCTGCACTCAAACACAGCAGAGAGACACGTCCCACAACCACTCCCTCTTCCTCTACTCCAGAACCTTTTCCCTCTTCCCACCCCAATGTCCCTAAGAAGCTTTTCCTCTCCACCATTGACCTCTTCCCTACCCCTCCCCACCGTTTTTTACGTCTGGCCAGGGTGGCTAAAACCCAGGCAAGCCCCTCAGCCACCCAGTCCAAGGGCCCAGTAGTGTCCACAGCAACTCGTGGTGGTAAAGGATGCAGGGCACCAGGCAGCGTCACGGAAAAGGTGCCTGGCCAAAGTGCTGCCCTGAAAGGCAAGGAGCCCTCCCCAGCTTCTACCTTGAGGGGCAAGGTGCCATCCCCAGCTGCTGTCATGAAGGGCAAGGAGCCATCCCCAGCTGCTGCCAGGAAGGGCAAGGAGCCAGCCCCAGCTGCTGCCAGGAAGGGCAAGGAGCCAGCCCCAGCTGCTGCCCTGAAGGGCAAGGCGCCATCCCCAGCTGCTGCACAGGAAGGGCAAGGAGCCATTCCTAGTTGCTGCCAGGAAGAGCAAGGAGCCATCCCCAGCTGCTGCCAGGAAGGGCAAGGAGCCGTCCCCAGCTGCTACCAGGAAGGGCAAGGGGCCTGCACCAGCATGAAGATCACAGGGCACAATGCCCCCTCTAGAGCCAATGAGCAAGGTACCCACTTGAGAGACTGTGGCCTTGTACTCCTCAGGACCAAGCACAGGGTATGTTGCCCCCTCCAGAGCCAGTGAGCAGGTCACCCACTTGAGTGACTGCGGCCTTGCAGTACCCAGGACAGAGCAATGGGCATGTTCCCCCTCCAGGAGCAGTGGTGTTGTTCCATCTGCCGGCTGAGGTGCCCCCCATTCCCCATCCCCCTGAGGTGCCTGCATATTTTCCTAATGATGACCCTGCAGTGTTCTCTCTGTGTTGGTGCAGGAGACAAGTGGGGCCTTGGACTTTGTCATGTGGCCCTGTGACCTAAGCACATTGAGGACTGGGCAGTGTCCCTTGATTTGTACATATGCATATACTTTTAGATTGGATGTTCGTATTTTTACTGTATCTATATTATAACACTCACTTTCATCTATTCGTGTTGTCCTTGCATTATTCCTGAACGGTACGGGGTAAATATGTTTTCTTAATGCATCTGATTGTGTGTATGGTGCTGGGGGTATGTGTGTTGCATGTGTGTGTCACTCTTTTTTTCCTCCCCCCCCCCCTTGTGTGCTAGGCGGCTGTACTCACTGTGGTCGTCTTCGCCGTCGTTGGTGTTCGTGGTGGAGCAGGACTTAAGTTATCATTGGGAATATTTGCAGCTCAGGCTCCATGGCAGCGTGATTGTTCCCTGTGTCTCCAATGGTGAGTCCTTTCCCTTCTGTGCAGTGTTTCCACCAGGCTTTTGAAGGCGTTGGTACAGCCCCGGTAAAGGTGGCAGATTCAGCTGTCTTATTACGGCGGACAGGACATTTTCTTCCGCCTGGCTGCTGGCGGCTAACACCGTAGTGGCTGTTGTTTCCGCCCTGGTGGTCGGTGTGGTAAAGTGGCTGTCTATGGGAGATTTCACCGCCATGGTCATAATTTGGTGGTAGTTACCACCAGCCTGTTGGCGGTATTGCCGCCACTTTATCACGACCACCAGGGTTGTAATGAGGGCCGTAGTGTCTTATAGTATGGTGGAAGTGGTGTCTGGGTCTGTTGATGTGGGTGTGGTGTCTAGGGGTATGGTGGGAGTTATGATGTGTCTGTTGCTGTGGGTGTTGTGTCTGGAGGAATGGTGGGGTGGTGGGTGGGTCTATGGGATAGCTGTGGAGTCTGGGGGTATGGTGGGGTTGTGGTGGTTGTGAGAGGGGCGAGTGTCTGGTGAGTGGTTGCAAGCTTCTGTGTTTTGTGGTGTTTTTGTTTGTATGTGCTGCTTGGAGCTGTTGAGGTGTGTGCATGCTTATGTGTGAGTATGCTTGGGACAGGTATGGGAATAAGGAGATTGGAAGGGGGAGAAGCAGGAGGTGGGGTGGAAGTATGGGATGAGTGGAAGGTTGTCGCCTGGTGCCTGGAGCGAAGGAGACGGCTCCCCTCTTGGGTGAGTGGGCCAGGCCAAATGGGTGGGGAGTAAGAGGGAGGGTGGATATGGTAGGGGTGGCAGACAAGGATGGTGCAAGAACTGATCCTGCATGTCCCACCACCACTAGGAAGTGTCTACTAGAACTGTCGTCTATGTTGAGTCAGTCTCCTCCACGGCACTCCCCTCACCCTCTGGTCCACTAGGTCACTCCGTGTCTGTGGTGTCCTGACTGGAGGTACTGTGGGCAGCTGCTTCCCCACAGAAATGGGCCCAGTCTCCTCCGCTTTGCTGGCATAATGCTGAAATGACAAATACAAGTAGGTTTATTGCATGTGCCAGAACACACATGACCAACAGTAAGGATCACAGAGCACTGTAGTAATGTGGAGTAGACCCCAGCTACAAGGCCCACCAAAGTAGATTCAACATTTGCAAGGCCACATGCATGCATGATGCATGAACTGTAAACAGTTGCCCACTATAAAGTCAGAATCACAGACAACTCCAATTGCATTAGTGAAGTTGTGCAATCAGAATACCCATGTATCAAGTAGGAAACCATGTCACTTTGAATGGTTTGAGTCCTGTAGCATAACTCAGTAACCTGTTGTCATCGAATAGTATGGCAATGCAAAATGTATTCCTACTGACTCCACACGAGGCCCTGCAATCGACAAATGTTCACATACCTCATACCACATCATTATGAAATGATGGTCAACTAATACAGCTATATTGCAGGATGTACAGTAGCTAGAAGAAGGTGACATGGAAAAACCTGTTTCATACTGTAGAAAGTTCCCAATTGTAGCTTTCTAGTATGTCCATTGTAAAGCTAGTGTCACAAATGAAGTACTAATGTAGCTTTGCAACATAACATGTCAAACTGAAAAATACACTGGAGACAATCTTCTCAAAATATCTGGGAGATTTACCTACAAGTATCCACAGCACAATGAATCAGCTAGGCCTAGGCAAATCACCAGTTGCGATTGGTACTGGTGAGAACTCAATTTTAACATTACATAACTAAAAGCCAATAGTCGATTGAATGTTGTTGAGGCTCAGGGAAATAAGTGGTTTAATCTGTTTTACAATGGGAAGACACATCACTGTGCCTTATGTTCATGCAAAAACAAATTCCAATGTATTGCTTAGTGTAAACACTCACATATGTTTGCATGTCACTCCCTGATGCATGTCAACAGTCAGTTAATGATCCTTCACCAAAAAACATGCACAAATTACTAAGCGTAATAATTCCACATCAATGGCATGGAAATACACAATGGCCATCATTACAACCCTGGCGGTCGGTGTTAAAGCGGCGGTAATACCGCCAACAGGCCTGTGGAAAAAGAAATGGGATTACGACCATGGCGGAAACCGCCAACATAGACAGCCACTTTAACACTCTGATTGCCGCGGCAGTACAAAAAACTGCGCGGCGGATACCACCAACAGACAGGCGGACACAATGTACCACCCACCCTATCACAACAGGCCTATCCGCCACCTTTTCTGGGGCAGAACCAACGCGAATAAAAACACGGCGGAAACAGTACACAGAAGGGAAAACACTCACCTCTCCACACCCCACGAGGAACCAAGATGCGATGGAGCCTGAATTGCAGATAATGGTCTTCCTGCTCCTCTATCAGGAGCTCCAACGACGGCGGCGACGACCACGTGAGTACTGCACCCACAACAAAGAGGAGGGGGGAGGGAAAAGAGAGTGACACACACACACGCAACACGCAACACAACCACCCTCACCCACAACACCATACACACAAATACATGCTACAACATTACATATACACCCCCCCACCCCTCTGGAAGAACGCAAGGACAAAAGGAAATGATCTGAATGAATGTAATCATGTGAAATATCATTATCAAAATGCAAAATCCAGTACATACAATTATGTACACCAACTACACAAGTCCAGATAGTGCACCAATCATTGTCCGTGGACCACTGGGCCCAAAATGCATGGGCGAGGCCCACACTAGGGCCCATATTTATACTTTTTGACGCAAAACTGCGCCAACGCAGTTTTGCGTCAAAAAAATTAGCGCCGGCTAACGCCATTCTGAAGCACCATGCGGGCGCCGTATTTATTGAATGATGTTAGCCGGCGCCGTCTGGTGTGCGTTAAAAAAAACGACGTACACCAGGCATCGCCGGCGTAGGGGGAAATGGGGCTTGGGCGTCAAGAAATGGGGCAAGTCAGGTTGAGGCAATTTTTTCGCCTCAACCCGATTTGCGCCATTTTTTTTCACTCCCAACCCCCATAGAAATGACTCCTGTCTTAGCAAAGACAGGAGTCATGCCCCCATGCCCAATGGCCATGCCCAGGGGACTTCTGTCCCCTGGGCATGGCCATTGGGCATAGTGGCATGTAGGGGGGCACAAATCAGGCCCCCCTATGCCACAAAAAATAAAAAAATAAAACACTTACCTGAACTTACCTTAATGTCCCTGGGATGGGTCCCTCCAGCCTTGGGTGTCCTCCTGGGGTGGGCATGGGTGACAGGGGGTGTCCCTGTGGGCATGGGGGGGCACCTCTGGGCTCCTTCAGAGCCCACAGGTCCCTTAACGCCTGCCTTTTGCAGGCGGTAAAAAACGGCGCAAAAGCGGCTGTACGTCATTTTTTTTGACCCGCCCACTCCCGGGCGTGATTTTTGCCCGGGAGTATAAATCCCACGCACATGCCTCGGAGTCGATTTTTTAGATGGGAACGCCTACCTTGCATATAATTAACGCAAAGTAGGTGTCCACGCTAAAAAATGACGCTAACTCCATGGACTTTGGCGCTAGACGCGTCTAACGCCAAAGTATGAATATGGAGTTAGTTTTGCGTAAAAAAAAACTACGCAATTTCGGCGCAAACAGAGTATAAATATGCCCCTAGATACCTGACTCCAAACGGAGAGAAAACTGGAGGGGCATCACATAGAAAATATACAGGCACCTCAGGGGGAGGGGAAGAGGGGGCACCTCAGACTGATGAACGCATGACGCCACTGCTCCACGAGGGGGCTCCATGCCCACAGTTTGGTCCTGGGGAGTGCAAACCCACAGACTCTCAAGTATTTCCAGTGGGTGGTTTGCCCACTGCTTTATCCTGGGGAGTGCAAAGCCACAGTTTCTCAAGTCTCTCCAGTGGGTGGGTTGCCCACTGCTGCATCCTGGGGAGTGCAAAGCCACAGTCTCTCAAGTCTCTCCAGTGGGTGGGTTGCCCACTGCTGCATCCTGGGGAGTACAAAGCCACAGTCTCTCAAGTCTCTCCAGTGAGTGGGCTGCCCACTGCTGCATCCTGGGGAGTGCAAAGCCATAGTCTCTCAAGTCTCTCCAGTGGGTGGTTTGCTCACTGCTACATCCTGGGGAGTGCAAAGCCACAGTCTCTCTAGTGGATAACAGTCTCCACTGGTTCTGGAAGGGGCATGGTGCCTTGAGTGCTTCATCCTGCCAAGGACTGAGGTAGTGGATGCCTTTCTCCACTGGTTTTGGAGGGGGTATGGTGCCCCGAGTGCTTCATCCTGCCAAGGACTGAGGTAGTGGATGAGATACTCCACTGGTTCTGGAGGGGGCATGGTGCCCAGAGTGCTTCATCCTTCCAAGGACTGAGCCAGTGGATGCCTTTCTCCACTGGTTCTGGAGGGGGCATGGTGCCCTGAGTGCTTCATCCTGCCAAGGACTGAGGTAGTGGATGTGATACTCCACTGGTTCTGGAGGGGGCATGGTGCCCAGAGTGCTTCATCCTTCCAAGGACTGAGCCAGTGGATGTGATACTCCACTGGTTCTGGAGGGGGCTTGGTGCCCAGAGTGCTCCACATGCAGTGTGGCCAGAACAATACACTCGCCTGGGTGTGTGTGCCAAGAGATTGCCGAGGTACAGGTAGCATGATACGCCATGGAGGCAGAGACATACCCCACACTGCTGCGGCTTCGCATTCCACATGCAGGTGACAACTGTGATGACAGTGATGCTTCATGGAAGCTGTCCAGGGTCCTTGAACTCACCTCCAGCCTCGGACGACTGACCAGTGGGGATGGTAGCCATGTCTGTGGTGGTGCCACTGTCTGAGGACGTCGCGGGGCTGCTGGTGGTGCTTGCGGCGGTGTCAGTCGCAGCGGTGCTTGCGGCGAGGTCTGTGGCGGCGGTGCTGGCTGTGGGGTCTGTGGCAGTGGTGCTGGCTGCGGGGTCTGTGGCGGCGGTGCTGGCTGCGGGGTCCATGGCGGCGGTGCTGGCATCAGGGTTTGTGGCGGTGCAGGTGGCGGTGCAGGTGGTGGTGTTCTCCGCCGTACAGGTTGGTGTCGACGTGGACAGAAGGTGTGACACTGGTCCCTCAGTCGGTGCCACCATGCCCTCTCCTGACCTGCCCTTCAGTTTTTGGCCCTTCCCCACCTTTGATGGTGGCACAGCTGTCTTGCCACTATCCCCTTTCATTTTCCCTGACCCCTTGGTGGCAAGTGATTTCGGCTTCTCCCTCCGGGATGTGGTACCATTTTTACCTTGGCAGGTGGCGGAATGTCCTTGCCCTCGCTCCGTGGCACACTGGCAGCCCTGATGGTTGGCGCACTTGATGACCCCGCAGTTGCTGGCACCACTGTGCCTGGGGATGTTGTGGCTGAGGTGCTGGGATGGGACTTGGAAAGCCTGGCCCTAGGGGAAGGACGGGAGGGGGGAGGTGTAGGGAAGAGGTCAATGTTAGCCAGGAAAAGTTTTTTAGGCACACTGGGACGGGTAGATGGAGAGGGTTTGGGAGTGGAGGTAGAGGTAGTGGTTGTAGGAGGTGTACGTCTGCTGAATTTGGGTGAAGGTGCATGGGCTGGAGGCGGTTGTGAGGTGGATGGCTGTTGGGTGGGTGTGTGCCTGCGTTTGTGTACTTTGGGAGGAGGGCTCACAGACACACTGGTAGAGGACACTGGGGATGTGTGAATGGTAGTTGGGGTGGTGAGTGCACGTTAGCGGTGTGTGGTGATGGGCGTGCTGGTGATGGAGGTAGTAGCTGAGGATGTAGTGCATGCAGGTGTGAGTGGAGATGAGACTGGGAGGGAGGAGAGAGACGTGGAGGAGGGGGACACAGTGGAGGCAGTGGATGTTGGTATGTTTGCATTGGTATCATGCTTGTGTGAGTGCCTGTGAGATGTGTGGGGCTTATGCTTGCCTGAGCCACTCTTGTGTGTTGATGTGTGTGCATGCTGGTCTGATGGTGTGCTTGGGATAGGTTGAGGTACTGGGGATTGCGTCTGGGTGCAGGAAGTTGGAGGGGGAGGCTGGACACAGGGACAATGGCTGCCATCCGTGCTGAGGCCAGAGCCTGAAATGCTCTCTGTTGGGTTGCCTGGCCAGAATGAATGCCCTCCAGGAATGCATTTGTTTGTTGCAAATGCCTCTCAACACCCTGGATGGCATTCAGAATGGTAGACTGTCCAACAGTGAGGGATCTCAGGAGGTCAATAGCCTCCTCACTGAGGGCAGCAGGGCTGACTGGGGCAGGGCCTGAGGTGCCTGGGGCGGAGGAGATGACCACCATCCTGCTTGAGCGGGCAAGGGACACACGCTGAGGGGCTACTGGGAGGGCGGTGCTGGTAGGGGGGGTGGCGGCTGTACCTGTTGATGCCGTGGGCACAGAGGTGCCCGCCACCGCAAGGAAGCTCTCATCAGAGGAGGAGTCGCTGGTCTCTGCTCCTGTCCCCGCCGTGGAGCTCCCCTTGCCCTCAGTCCCACTGGTGGCTTCAGACTCTGTGGTTTCACCCTCCTGGGCCAAGTGGAATGCAGCTCCCTCCTGCTCTGGTGCTAATGCTCCTCCGCCTGATGATGCTATTGCAGACAAGAACAGGGAGACCACAAAAAGGGGGGGGAGACAGGAGAAAGACATGTTCAGTGCATGCAACACCACTACTGTTGGCGGACACAACAGACACAGCAGCCCTCTGTACTACACCATGCACTTATAGTTCCTAGATTAATCACATGCCCATGGGGTAAAAGGCCTAAGCCCGATTGCTGCACACTTGGAAGTCACAGGAGCCTGACTAGGTGTAGATGGCACTAATCACTAGTGGGGTTGGGGTGCCACAGAGCCTGCCTCACAAGGGACCTTGCCTACCAAGATCACCCTGGCCTAGGGGAACCCACTGCCCACCTCCCCCACGCAGACACCTCGTAATGCGCGCAGAGTCAGCTGAATGAGAATGTACTCAGCCCCTTGTGGCTGCTGTGATGCCCTCAAGTGCTCATCCAACTCCAGATATGCCACCGCCAGGATCCGGAACATCAGGGGGGTCATGGTGCAACGGGCAACCCTCCCACGTTGGGATGCCATCCCCAGTTGGGCCTCCACCGTCTTCTTGCTCCAGCGGCGCAGGTCCTCCCATCTTTTACGGCAGTGTGTGCTCTGTCTGTGGATGACCCCCAGGGTCCGGACGTCCTAGGCGATGGTATGCCAAATAGCCTTCTTCTGGTGGGTGCTGACCTAGAGTAATAGTACAGGGGGAAAAGAAAATCATTACCCGTCCGGAACATCATACTCATTGGCCCACGTTCCCATCCTTGCCCTGACGCACATACACTCACCGTCTGCACATGCAGGCCTCAGCAGCCCCCCCATTTATCTTCCATTCACACCACTCCAAACAGGCATTGCCCATGCAGCATGCTCACAGTGTACTCACCTGTTTGTCTGGAGGACCGTACAGTTGTGTGTACTGGGGGAGGACCCCATCCACTAGTTTCTCCAACTCCTCCGAAGTGAAGGCATGGGCCCTTTCCCCAGACACTGTAGCCATCATCGCTTCCAGACACAGGTCACAGCAGCACTTGCAGTGTAGGTCCTCTCCTTTTGAAGGTCAGGTATGAAGTGAGTGAACAGACAGAAAATGGCAGTCACGTCCGTGGCGGTGCGTACCGTCACCGCCGGCGTACATCATCATTGGCTCCTCGGACCCATTGGGCCCAATGTTAACCAATGCTGGATTGCGCCGCAGTCTTCGACCGCCCACCACAATGGTGTACAACGCCAGCGCTGTTACCTCATATCCCCTTGTCCCACCTTACAGGTCAGGCAGCCGCCATTTCAGGGGGCCACATGGCATTAATATTAACTGCGTCACACCAATGTAGGCCTTGAATACACACAATTACAGGCACATTGCGGATTAATAAATGTGTGCAAATGACATTTTGTGATACCTCAGTGTTGGCTGACTCTCTGCTGGCTGTTCTCCTCTTAGGGCACGTCTGCTGGGGCAGGTGATGAGATGGCGGCATCCTCCGGTGTACAGACCGCTGTTGGACCTGTCGACAGTGGAAGAGAGACACATAGGGGGTGATTCTGACCTTGGCGGTCTTTTCGCAAGACCGCCGAGTTACCGCCGCGGTAAAGACCGCCGACCGCGGCGGTATGCCGCGGCGCGTATTCCGACCGCTGGGAGCGTTCCGCCGGAAAACCGCCAGCAGCCACACTGGCGGTCGGCGGGAAAGTGGAGACTGGTCAACCTCCACCGCCACGCCAGCAGAACACCGCCCACAGAATTACGACCCACATTTCTGTGTGGCGGTCTTCTGTTGGCGGTCTTCTGTTGGCGGTCACGTCCCTATGGCTCCCGTCACCTCCCGGAGGACCAACGCAAGGTAAGTTGATCGTCCGTGAGGGGAGGGGGTGGGGGGGGTGTTGTGTGATGTGTGCGTGCATGGGGGTGTGTAGAGGGGGTGTGTGAGTGCATGCATGCGGGCGGGGGGTGCTGCTGTGCCTATGGGCAATGTGTGTAGTTCGGCGGGTGCGCATGTTGGCATGTATGTGTGCGGGTATGTGCCCCCGTTGTGTATGTGTGTGTGTAGGGGGTGTGCATATGTGCATGTTGGGGGTGCGTGCATGTCGGGGTGCGTGTATGTGCATGTCGGGGTGGGGGGGGCAGGGGGTTTGTAACATCTCTGGGGGGTGGCAGGGGGTGGAGGGTGTGGGGGGGGGACTCGTGGGGGGTAGTGGGGGGTGGGGGAGACCCCTATCAGTGCCAGGGATGGAATTCCCTGGCCCCGATAGTGCCTACCGCCATGGTTCGCATGGCGGTTCCCGACCGCCAAAAACCGCGGCGGTAAGCAGGGTCATGATGCGGTTGGCGGTCTTGGGTCGACCGCCGGGCCTGAGTGCGCAAACTCCAGCCCGGCGGTCATGACCGCCGTGGCGGTCGGAGTGGGAAAGTGGCGGTCGATCGCGGCGGTGACCGCCGCGGTCAGAATGCCATTTTTTGGACCGCCGGTCTGTTCGCGGTCCGACCGCCGCCTCTCCGCCGACCGCCGGGGTTAGAATCACCCCCATAATAGTCACCTACAGACTTGATCGTGCAACAATCCATGAACTGTGTGCCCAGTTGGAGCCAGACCTGATGTCAGCTATCCGCCATCCCACAGGAATCCTCCCTCTATTGCAGGTCCTGTCAGTACTCTATTTCCTGGCAAGTGGTTCCTTTCAAACAACAGTGGTCATTGCATCAGGGATGTCCCAGCCAATGTTCTCTAACGTGTTGAGTGTTGTCTGCCCTGCTGAAACACATGCGCAGCTACATCGTGTTCCCGCAGGAGTGAACAGGTGTACAGAAACCGGAAGAGCTACCATTCTATGAATGTGCAGATGGTGTGTTTGGCAGACCAGTACATCTCCCATGTGAATGCCAAATTTCCTGGCTCAGTGCATGACGCTTACATTCTGAGGAATAGCAGCATCCCTTAAGTGATGGGGCAACTCCAGAGGCACCGTGTGTGGCTAATAGGTGAGGACAAGGACCCTATACAGTGTGAATAGGTGTCTGGGTATGGGGTTGTCCCTACGGGTTTGTGTGTGTCTAACAGTTGTCCCTCCATATTTGCTGGTGACTCTGGTTACCCCAACCTGTCATGGCTACTGACCCCCGTGAGAAATCCCAGGACAAAAGCAGAGGAATGCTACAATGAGGCACATGGGCGAACTAGGAGGGTGATTGAACGCACCTTCAGCCTCCTGAAGGCCAGATTACGGTGCCTCTATAGGATAGGTGGTTCTCTCTACTACTCAATAAAGAAGGTGTGCCAGATCATCGTGGCCTGCTGTACACTGCACAGAATGGCTTTGCGACGCCAGGTGCCTTTTCTGCAGGAGGATGGGCCAGCTGGTGGTCTTGTGGCAGCTGTGGAGCCTGTGGACAGTGAAGAAGAGGAGGAAGAAGAAGAGGATATCGACAACAGAAGCAACATCATCATGCAATACTTCCAGTGAGACACAGGTAAGAAGATGTCACTGCCTCCCATATCTCATACTATTATTGGAGCTAGCATAAGTCTGTCATTTTCACTCAGTGTATGGACACTGACTTGTCACTTTGCCTTTCCATTTCACAGATGTGGGTCCCACTTTGTGCCCTCTGCTATATTTCCTCCACCCATACAGCTGTGTTACATCGGTATGTGCACAAGTACATTGGCATTGCTATATTCCATGGTTATTGCCATTGCATTTTGTGAAAGCACAGACTGACTCCAGATTGTTTTGTGATTGAAGTGTGTTTATTTGTGTGCAAATAAGTGGAGGGGGTTGTAAAATGGGCAGGGGGGATGGTGGAGGAATGTCCATGGCAGAGTCCAGTCTATTTGTTTCACAGGTGCATTGTCCAAAGGGGCATAGGAAGAAGAGCAATGGCAGTTTAAGGATGGACAGGGTGACAAAGTGGGACAGAAGGGTGACATTCAGGGGGGTCTCATTTCCTGGCGGGGGTATTGGCAATGTTCTCTGTCTTGTTCCTAGATCTCAGTGACCATTTGCGGGGAGGGTTCTCCATCTGCAGGGGGTGGGGTGCTGGTGTTGTGTTCCTGTGGTGGTGCCTCCTGTCCACTAGCGGAGGTGGAGGGCTGTTCATCGTCCAGGCTAGTGTCAGGGGCCCCTTGTTGTGCCACTGTGTCCATCATGGTGTTGACCAGGTCTTGCAGTACCCCTGCAATGGTGACCAGGGTGTTGTTTATGGACTTCAGGTCCTCACTGACCCCAGATAGTGTTCCTCCTGCAGCCACTGGGTCTCCTGAAACCTGGCCAGTACTGTTGCCATCGTTTCCTGGGAATGATAGTAAGCTCCCATGATGTTGGAGAGGGTTTCGTGGAGAGTGGGTTCCCTGGACCTGTCCTCCCCCTGTCGCACAGCAGTCCTCCCAGTTCCCCTGTTTTCCTGAGCCTCTGTCCCCTGAACCGTTCCCCACTGCCACTGCCCTCAGGTCCCTGATTTTCTTGGATTGGTGGGTTTGCCTGGGTTCCCTGTAGTGCTGGACACACTGCTGATTGACGTGTCCTGGAACAGAGGGATGGGCCCGCTGGGTGGGTGCTGTGCCGGAGTTTCCTGAGGGGGAAGGATCTGTGGTGGCTTGTGCCAGTGTCAGTGGAACCGACGGTCCGGAGGTCCCTGATGGGCTCGGCTGGTCATCTTGAGCCAGTTGTGCAGAGCTGCTGTCATCACTGTGGGTCTCTTCTGTGGGGGGACTGGATATGTCTGGTACCTCCTGTCCGGTGACGTTGGGTTGGGGTCCTGCAGAGGTGTAAAGGCATGATTATTGCATCTGTCTGTACCATTGTGTGCAATGGGTGAGTGACCCTGTACTCCAGTGCTTGCATTCTTGTCTTGGTCCTTGTGCGATATTTGGTTTGGGGTCTGTGTGGGTACGTGTAGTGGACATGCTTTGGTGATGGTGTCCATGCTTTGGTGTTGCATGCAGGGCTTGGTATTGGGATGGGTGGGTTGTGATAGTGGGGCACACCAGTGAGGTGTTGGAGTGATGGGGGTGAGGGTGAGGGTGGGAGTATGTGATGGCATGCAGGTATGGTGGGGTGGATGAGGTAGTAAAGAGTTGACTTACCAGAGTCCAGTCCTCCTGCTACTCCTGCGTGGCCCTCAGGATGCAGTATTGCCAAGACCTGCTCCTCCCATGTTGTTAATTGTGGGGGAGGAGGTGGGGGTCCACCGCCAGTCCTCTGTACAGCAATGTGGTGTCTGGAGACCACGGAACGCACCTTCCCCGGCAGGTCGTTCCACCTCTTCCTGATGTCATCCCTAGTTCTTGGATGCTGTCCCACTGCGTTGACCCTGTCGACAATTCTGTGCCATAGCTCCATCTTCCTAGCAATGGAGGTGTGCTGCACCTGTGATCCGAATAGCTGTGGCTCTACCCGGACAATCTCTGAGCTCCTCCTCAGAGTACCTGGGGTGTCGTTGAGGTGCCATGATGTGGTGTGGGTGATGTGTGAAGTGGAGTGTGTTGTGATGTGTGAGGGGATGTGTTGTTGTGTGTTGATTGAGGTGCGTGGATGTTGTGTAAGTGATGGTGTTGTGTGTCTGTGGATGCTGGTGTTGTTTTAGGTAGTGTCTCTCTCTGGCGTGGTTTCAGAATTCTGGTAGTAAGGGTTTGTGGATGATGTGGGTGTGTGCTCTCTATTGGATTTGGTGTGTGGGTATGGTGTTTGTATGTGTGTCAGGTGTGTGTATTTTGAATTGTCCAATGTGGTTGTGTTTTTTAAATGTGTGTGTATTTTGAACACGGCGGTGTATACCGCCAATGGAATACCACGGTTGAATGACCGCCGCATGGATCCGTGGGTCTTGGTAGTGTGGGCACATTCCTGTTGGAGTGACTGTAGAGGTTTTGTTATTGCCAGTTTATCACTGATCTTTGGTGTGGTGGACTTGTGTGGGTGTCTGGATTATGGCAGATTCCGAGGTGTGGGTTGTAATAACTGTCGTGGAATTCGGCGGCTGCAGCGGTATGTTGGCGGTCTTCTGCACGGTGGTAAGCAGCATTTACCGCCAGGGTTGTAATGAGGGCCAACGTGAATAGGTACTGTAGGTCTACCTGTCTTGTCCTTCATTGCTTCAGCAACTGGACATGACAAATGCCATTGAGTAATGGATTAGGGTATGTCTGACCATCCTACCAATGTTGACACTCTCCTGTCTGTGGTAACACATGAACTGTATATCCTGCACATAGAACTATTTTTCTATTAATTCTTGCATGCACACATATGTGACAGAATCAGACATCATCTCCTGAAGACAGGTTGATCATGTGGGAAACAGTAGTGTAAAGATACTATTAAAGTGAAAGGTACACATGCCAACATGTAGCCACAAATACTGTTGGCAACATTGATGTTAGCCAGCTCATGTAACTGCACATTCCCCACTTACCAGGAGAAATTATTGCTCAGTGACTGCACCCAATTTATACTATGGCCCTCATTATGAAAATTGCGGTAAATCCCGCTTACTGCCGCGGTAACGACAGCCAACATACCGTCACGGAGGCGAACATCCGTTCGCCATATTATGACACATACACCAAACCGACAGATTACTGCCACAAACACATATACGCCAGACCAAAGGTCGGTGTTGAAGTGCTGGTACTACCACCCATACCGTTACACCATCAAAACAATGCCCACCACATTATGACCCACGAATCAACACTTCAGACATTCAAAGGCGGTAAACCATTGGTGGTACACACTGGCGGTACACAATGGCGCAGTCTGAATGGCACCCAAATACAAAACCACACAACATTGGCCAATGCCAAAAACACACACCTGACACTGATACACACACCACACACACCCACCCACAGCACTATAAAACACACACCTACATTGCCCACAACCCTTCATGAACACCAAAAATTACCACGAGACAGACACGAATATCACAGAGACAACTACACACACACACCACAAACACTCATTCACCCGTCACGTACCCCACATCCCACACCCCACCACATTACTGAACACCCTCTGCACAACACACACACCACACAACACCCATGTCCCCACTAAGGCACCTCCGTTTCATTGATGAAAATTTGCAGGTCATGGTGGGGGAAATAGTCAGGGTAGAGCCACTGCTGCTTGGAGCACGGGTACAGCAGATATCCATTGCCAGGAAGATGGATCGTGGACACGGATCTTGGACACGGTGAATGCCGTGGGACAGCATCCAAGAACATGGGACTACATCAGGAAGAGGTGGAATGACCTACGGGGAAGGTACGTTCCGTGGTAGCAAGGCACCAGCTTGCCATCCAGAGGAATGGAGGTGGATCCCTCACAGCTCACAGAATGGGAGGAGCAAGTCTTGGCAATACTGCATCCTGAGGGACTCACTGGAGTAGCCAGATGACTGGACACTGGTGAGTCAATATTTACTACTTATCACCACCCCATACCTGCATGCCATCTCACCCCCTCACCCTGACTCCCATCACTCCACTCCATCCCACACAGTGCACCTACACATGTGACCAACCCCAAAGCCAAGCCCTGCATGCCATAACAATGCATGGACAGCCCTCCCAGCCCTGCATGTATACCCATCACTAAAGCATGCACAGCATGGAGTACTAACAATCACACAATACATCACCATACACAAACAAAGGTGGCAGGGCAACAGCAATGATAGAGGGGAAGCTAGGGATGTTCAATTTGTCACAGACATGAAGCATAATACATCACGTACATCCCCACAGGGGCCCCAGCCAATCTCAGCAGTGAGGAGGTGCCATGACTGTCCAGTCCCCCAACAGAAGATGCCCCCAGTGATGACAGTAACTCTGGACTTCAGGATCTGGATGAACTTACTGGCCCATCAGGGAGCACTGGTTAGTCGGAATCCCAGCCCACTCCCAGTCCACCACAGAGCCTCCCCCCTCAGTATCCAATACCACAGCACCCACCCAACATCCCCACACCTCTGTCCCCAGGACACGTCAATCAGCAGTGTCCTAGGGGCAGTGGCAGTGGCAGTGGGCACACCGTTCAGGGGACAAAGGCACAAGGGGACAGGGACGATGAGAGGATAGCTGTGCGCCAGGGGGAGGACAGGCCCATGGAACCGACTCTCCAGGAGGCACTCACTAATGTCCTGGGGGCTTACCAACAGTCCCAGCACAAGATGGGCCAGATCCTTGCCAACATACAGGAGAACAAGCGGCTGCAGGGGGTACACCATCAGGAGATCAGGGAAGATTTGCAGGCCTTCAACACCACCATGGTCTCCATAGAAGGGGTGCTGGCTGATATGGCCAACATCATGAGGGAATATGCAGAACACCATCGGGCCCCTACCACTAACCAGTCTACTGACCAGCCTCCACATCTGCTGCAGCTAGTGGACAGGAGGCCCTCCCACAGGATACCAGCACCCCTCCCCCTGCAGAAGGTAAACCACCCCACAAACATTCCCTGTGACCCAGACAGAAGCCAGAGACTCTTGCCAAGACCAAGACCACCACCAGGAAATGAGACCCTTTTGAATGTGCCCCTTGTGACTCACCCTGTCACATTGTCCACTCTGAACTGCCTTTGCTCCCCTTCCTATGGCCCCTTGGACACTGGACCTGTGCTGCAAACAGACTGGAATAATACCCTGGACTTACCTCTACCATCACCTCATTCCATTGCACTTTTCCATCTATAATTTGCAATAAAATAAACACCCTTGAACACAACTTGAGTGAAGAAAATGAGCAATTATGGAAACAGTCACATTTTGTGCAAGTGATCTGAACACTGTGAAAGCATACACATAATGACCTGTAGCTGTCTGTAGTCATCACATCAGTACACAGGCGTTATAACACTAACATCTGCAAAATGAGAAGGCATAGGTGACAGCAAGTTGAGATGCAAAGGAAGTGAATGCCAGCCTGCTACAGCCACACAGAAAACATCATTAGTCATAGGAATGGTCAGTTCCACTGTCTCACCTGTGTGTCATTGGAAGTATTGCTTTATAACTGATGTTCTGTTGTCCACATCCTCATCCTCTGCCTCCTCATCCTCACTGTCCTCAGGATCCACTGCTGCCACATGGGCTTTTCCAATCTCCTCCTCCTGCAGATAAGGCACATGTCATCTGAGGGCCAAGTTGTGCAACATGCAGCATGCTACTACTATCTGGCAGACCTTCTCGGGTGAGTAGCACAGGGATCCACCTGCCAGATGGAGGCATCGGAACCTGGCCTTCAGGAGGCCGAAGGTACAATCGATGATCCGCCTGGTTCACCCATGTGCATCATTATACTGATTCTCAGCCCCTGTTATGGCATTCCTCACAGGGCTC
Source organism: Pleurodeles waltl (assembly GCF_031143425.1). NCBI lineage: Eukaryota > Metazoa > Chordata > Amphibia > Caudata > Salamandridae > Pleurodeles > Pleurodeles waltl. The sequence goes on along the minus strand of NC_090443.1, from coordinate 922,937,282 downwards.
AAGATCCACAATAGGATTAGGTAGCCAGTGTCACCTCCAAGTATTGAGGGACAAACATTAGCATTACACAATGGTCTGGGGATAACTCCTGAAGGCATACACTGACATACATTGCGTGGGGACTCAGGCTCACCTATTACCCACACCCTGTGCCACATGTGTTTGACCAAGGCAGACACAACCCTTGCCAGCACGATTTAGAACATTGGCTGTGACATTCCTGCTGCCAAACCCACTGTCACTTGGAAAGAACCAGTTGCCAGGAAATGGAGCACTGTTAAAACTTGCAATAGAGGAGGGATCCCAGTGGGATGATGGAAAGCTGATATCAGATCAGGCTCCAATTGAGCACACATCTCTGTGATAGTGGCTCTGTCCAGTCTATAGGTGAGTATTATGTGCCTATCCTCTATTGTAGCCAACTCCACAAGGGGTATGTACAATGGTTCTTGTCTCCTTCTCCTGTTCATCCACAGAGGTAGGTATCTAAGGGACACAATAGGGAGTAGGTTGTCAGAATTTGAACAATGGAACCACTACCTCAGTGTACATACAGCATTAATGTGATGGGACAATGGGAATGGCTATCTATGTGCAATTTATAGCAGTGACACAGCTCTCGATTATCTAAATGTTGTCCACCAGCACAAAATGGCAACCGCCTATCCTGTATGTAAGGACAGGTGGAAGTGAGATAATTCTGCTGGCATTGGGCTTCATGGCGGAAGGCAGTCTTGCACCACCGTGCTATTCCTCATTGGTTAATATGGGGCTCTATGGAGTACAATGGGCAATGGGAAACACCGGCGGCGGTGACGGTGTACACCGCCGTGGACATGACCAACATTTTCTGTCTATAACCTCAATTGATTCCTGACTTTCCACAGGGCAACACCTACACTGCGTGTGCTGCTGTGACCTGTGTTTGGATCCTGCCATGGCCCGTGTGACTGGGGAAAGGGCCCCTGCCTTCCCTTCGGAGGAGTTGGAGCGCTTGGTGGATGGGGTCCGACCCCAGTATGGACAGCTGTATCGGCCTCCAGATCAGCAGGTAAGAACACCTTGGGCACGATGCATGTGACAAGGTTGCATGGAGAAGTGTGTGCAAGCATTGTATCATTTGGGGGGTGGTATGTCAGGTGGTAGTGTACATGGTGGGCACCAGGTGATGTGTGTGCCAAAGGAGATGGAAATAGGATTTATGGGCCATATGTGCGACAGGCTGGATTGTATGTGTGATGGTGTCCTCTTGTCTGTATTATCTCTGCAGGTCAGCAACCATCAGAAGAAGGGATTGTGGCGTGCCATCGCCAAGGACGTGCGGACCCTGGGGGTCTACAGCAGGCAGACCACCCATTGTAGGAAAAGGTGGGAGGACCTGAGGCGTTGGGCCTGGAAGACGCGGAGGCCCATCTGGGGATGGCCTCCCAAGGAGGGGGGGTGCCCGTCGGAACCGTGCTCCCCTGATGGCCTGCATACTGGCGGTGGCCTACCCAGAGCTGGATAGGAGCTTGAGAGCATCACAGCAGCCACAAGGGGTTGAGTACAGTGATCGTAACAATGATTATTGGTAGGTGACATGGGATCCTGGTGGTGAGTTTCAGTTAGTGGGTGCCCCTTAATGCCAGGTCAGACATTGCAGAGTGATCCAGCTCAAGGGAAATTGGTGTGTTTGCATTCCATGTCAGACAGGGCTTAGTGGGTCCCAGGAGTGGTGCAGTTGGCTGTGGTTGGCACTCATCTTGCTGTGGCACCTAGCCAATTGAATGCCAGTGAAGTGCATAGTGCACAGTCCTGATCCTTGTGTGTGATTATAATGTGTATGCCAACTGTGGTGTTGGTGCTGTAATTGACCCAGTTCTCCCTTTCTCTCCCCCCATTTTTCTTCTGTCATCCTGTTCATGTGTGCCTTAGCTATGGGAACCAGTGGGACAGAGGGAGAGGGGAGCACCACGGCTGAGACAGGAGGTGACAACACTGACTCTGATTCCTCCTCCGATGGAAGCTCCCTGGTGGTGGCGGACACCTCTGGGACCAACCCAGATACAGGTACAGCTGCCACCCCCTGTAGCAGCACCGCCCTCCCAGTAGCCGATCACTGAGTTGCCTGTCCCCCATCACCCAGGAGGGTGGGCATCTCCTTTGCCCCAGGCACCTCAGGCCCTGTCCCAGTGAGCCCTGCTACCCTCAGTGAGGAGGCTATTGACTGCCTGAGATCCATCTCTGTAGGGCAGTCAACCATAGTGAGTGCCATCCAGGGGCTGGCATCCCAGATGCAGCAATGCAATGCATTACTGGAGGGCATCCGCAGTGGATTGGCGGCCCAACAGAGATCGTTTCAGGCTCTGGCCTCCTCTTTGATGGCAGCCAGTGTCCCTGTTCCTACCGCCCTCCTCCAACTACCACTTCCCAGTCCCAGTCACCTCAAGCCCAACCCATCCCATGCACACAAAACATCACACAAGAGTGGCACAGACAAACACAGGCAGCACACTTCAGGCCAAAGCACTCACACAAACACCAGAGAGTTGCACACACAACAACATCCACTGCCTCTACTGTCTCCCTCTCCTGCTCTTCCTCCTTCCTCACAGTCACATCAGCACTCACACCTGCATGCACTACATCAACAGCCACCACCACCACATCAAGCAGCACACACACCTCACTTGCAGACACCTCCACAACATCCATCCATGCGTCCCCTGTGTCCTCTCCCACCCTGTCTACTCCCTCCTAAGAGACGCAAATGCACACACTCAGACTCCCAACAGCCATCCACCTCACATCCGCACACTGCCCATGCACCTGCACCCAAGTCCAGCAGATTTACACCTCCAACAACTACTCCCTCAACCTCTACTCCCATCCCTCATCCCTCATCCCACCCCAACATCCCTAAGAAGCTTTTCCATGCCCAACTTGACCACCCTCCGTCCTACCCCTAAGAGCAGGGTCCCAACGACCCAGCCCAGCACCTCAGCCAAAAAGTCTGCCACTGCTCCCATCAAATCAACAGCTGCTGGCACGAAGGAGCCCCAGAGTGTGACGGCTGCCACTCCTACTGTGAGCATACCTCCGCCTCAGAAAGGGAGGACTAGGGTGGTGAAACCCAAGGGACATGAGACGGGGAAAGTGGAGGCACCTCCTAGACGTGGAGGCAAGAAAGGGAAGGTTCCTACTCCACCACCCAAGAAAGGGAAATGTCCCACTCCACCAGCCAAGAAAGGGAAGGATCCCACTCCACCACCCAAAAAAAGGGAAGGATCCCACTACACCACCCAAGAAAGGGAAGGATCCCACTCCACCACCCAAAAAAGGGAAGGTTCCCACTCCACCAACAAAGAGGCCCCCACAACCAGCAGTGGGCAATGAGCCTTCACCTCCAGCAGAGGCAGGCAGAGTAACACTTCAACCAGCAGTGGGCAAGGAGCCCTCACCTCCAGCAGAGGCAGGCAGGGTGACACCTCCACCAGCAGTGGGCAAGGAGCCCTCACCTCCAGCAGCTGAGGCAGGCAGGGTAACACCTCCACCAGCAGTGGGCAAGGAGCCCTTGTTGTGTAGCCATTTTAGTTATAGGTCCATGCATGTTATTTTAACATACTAGGCCTGCCGCTGTGCACTATAACCTAGATATATTTTATTCAGCTTTGTGTTATTATTGTTACAATAGCCACTTTTACGGTTTTGTTTTATTTATCTCTATCTGACTGTTTTTGCCCAGGCCAGCACTCTGTTCTCAAACAAGATATTCTTGCTCACTCTGTGCTTTCTCCAAGGCTGTAGTAAGATAGGTTGCCGATGAACGTGGTATAAAGTTTTGTCTGTGACATTCATAGAAAACAAACATCCTTACGTAGGGACATTTTCTCAGAACATCATCTGTTTTATTATAAAAACACTTCCGTGTCCCTTACGCGTTAGATGGAGATTCCAGCCAGAGAACCACGATTGTATGCTGAATGCTTCACTACAGCTGCTTATGGAGACTTCAGGCCTTTGTTCAGGTATGGGGGATGATGTCTTCCCAGGGGAACCTGAAAGGCAGAATTAAAGCTTAACACGCTATGCTCTATTATAGCCCATGTAGGAATTAGTATATTGACTCCAGTGACAAAACTGTAGCGTTGTTTCTATGCTTTGCTCTCCTTGTCACAATTTTAATCTTGTCATGCTGTATCGTCCTGGTTATTGCAGTCCATGCTTTGCTATCTAAGATGCAGTCGATTCATTAAAACATTA